>NC_059155.1:71636998-71949341 GCF_020740605.2 Lemur catta
ATGTAAATCACTGCATATGAATTATATAAAACGTACACATGTGTGTGCATGTGTAAATGCTCATGGCAATGGGTCAGTCATGAGACCTCTTGCCAAAGATACCTAGAAAAGACCCAATAATGAAAAGTTATGAAAAGTACTTTTTGAATATGCACAAGTTTCTTTAAATAGAATATTTAAAATGTTACCAAATTCTTAAGGATTCAGTAAGCTCATTTTGTGGATCATATCCAGTATAGTACTGTTATGGCCTATTTTTCAGCAAAGTTGATAACTTAGTAACCCTTTGAGTTTTATAATCATATTGTTAAATAAGAAGAGATACACACAAAGATGCGTCTCTGACTTTGGATATATCTCTAGTTTTGATAAAATATTTACAAGGCATGAGTGAGAAAATTCAAGACTATTTGGGAGATGCTATGCAAAATATATATATATACTTATATATATATGTATATATACTTATATATATACATATGTATATAAGTATATATATATAGCTACTCTTACATTTCCCCTGTGTAAAACAATGTTAGCCATTTACTAAATGCAATTACTAGCTTTTGTAACATCTTATGTATTTACATGTATTAAAGAATAAACATAATCATTTGTTAGTGACACACATTAGATAGAGACTTTAACAGAAATCCCCTTTGCAGAAAACTCTCCTCGAACTAAAAGTGTAACTACACTAAAGCAATTTCAGAAGGGGTAGAGAAAAAAAGATCACAATCATCTAATTACATAAAAGCTACAATGTTGTAGCTGTTTTGTATTGTAACAGGTTGCAATGTTTGTATTTATCTACCAGGCAATTAAACCATATTTCAATACACACACACACACCCCACAGTAGAGATTAAGTTAAGAAATACAGAGTTTAGCTTTAGTTCAAGGAGCTGAAAAGGGGTTTTGACCAGGGATTAGTTCCCTTTAATTAAGCCCTTGAATTGTCCCCAATAATACATTCCTTTTTCCCACCTATTTCTGCTTAAATGCCTTGCTGACAACACTTACTTTCCTCACATTCTAGCTTCTCTTTAGAATTAAGTACAGACTGTATTAAAGCAGTATCTAGAATTTTAGGTACACATAGTAGAAATATAAGAGAGAAATTTACCCAAGGACAAAATTTCACCTCTGCCTGTCCTATGAGATGTCACTAGCTCTTCAGGGATTTTCACTCATATCCTACAACTCATCTAGACTGTGGTTTACAGTGTCAAAAAAAAATATGTGCAATAAAACTTGTTTTAACACACCTTAAATGCATTTCAATTAACAAAGCTCTGTTTATTTCAAAGGCACTTGATATATATACGGATAGAAGCAGCAAAAAACTGGGTTATTATTATTTTAAATGTCTCTGCATAGTCCAGTTTTCAGAAGTCTCCAATTGCAAGAGAAAAAATATATGCATACTGTTTCAAAAATAAAACACCCTTGTTGAGATGAAGGAATACTCACGCGCACAGTGGGGAAAAATGCAACTGCAGTAGCACAGCTATTTATTTTTCCGGTACATATGCAAGGCTCCTCCCCCTCCCTCCTCCCAGCCCCCACCTTTTGAGCTATTATTACTTAGTATTATTTTTCTATATTAACCACTGTGACTTTGAGATAAATGGCTTTGGTTTTGACAAATTCCCATCCCCAATTTCTAAGCATCTCTTGGAAAACTGATAAGAATAACACATTTCGCTTTATATCCATCAAAATAACCAGCAATGACAATATTCTTCATGGTACTTTATCTTGCTAGTGGGTTTTTTGGGAAAGTGGCTGTCTTTATGTTAAAGATGGGAAAACCTAAACTGTTATCTTGGGGAATGTATTTTACTGGTACTGCTAGACAATGAAAGCCCAGAATGTTTTTTTGTTGTTGTTGTTTGTTTGTTTTTTTGAGACAGAGTCTCGCTCTGTTGCCCAGGCTAGAGTGCCGTGGCATCAGCCTCACTCACAGCAACCTCAAACTCCTGGGCTCAAGTGATCCTCCTGCCTCAGCCTCCTGAGTAGCTGGGACTACAGGCATGTGCCACCATGCCTGGCTAAGTTTTTCTGTATATATTTTTATTTGTCCAGATAATTTCTTTCTATTTTTAAAAGAGACAGGGTCTCGCTCTTGCTCAGGCTGGTCTCGAACTCCTGACCTTGAGCGATCGTCCCACCTCGGCCTCCCAGAGTGCTGGGGTTACAGGTGTGAGCCACCGCGCCCGGCCAAAGCCCAGATTTTAATACAATTCTGCAAAACAAATACTTATTGGGTGTCTGTGATGGGCAAAGGGGCTGGCCATTTTTTTGAGACAATTAACGCGGTTTTTTCTCTAGCTCATGCGTCATATATGCAAAGCCGTGTCACTGAGTACTCACCCACCATCCAATCCATTTCCTCCACATTGTCCCCATACAATCCGTATTTACTGTGCCCGACGAACTTCTCTTTGGTGACGAGTGGAGTGTGCACGTGAAGGAAGGAAAAGAAGAGAAGAAAAGGTTCCCGTTTATACCTAAGGGGTAGAAAGTCAGCAGAATTACCTCCGTCCATGAGGGCATCGCTCCCATCTGCACGGGGCCGCACCCTGGTTGAGAGATCTCATAACACTCGGGGAAACTTTTCTATGTGCTTTAGATGACAACACCCCCCCTGCGAGTTGGGACCGCAGCAAGACTGATGTTGAAAGCACGTGAGGAGAAATAAAGACCTGCAGGACATTGTGCTTCCTACAGAACATTTAGTGCAATTCGTTTTACACGTTCTTGGATCCAGGTTAGAATCTTCTCATTTTTGTAGAATGGATAAAGTTACTGTTTATACGTATGTGATATTCTAAAATTTTACAAAATAAAATATATGTATGGGTGTGTATACATATAGATAGGTACATAGATACCTACATAGATACATACATAGATAAACATTCTCTTCATACATTATCTGAGAGTGTTTCTTCAAGTATGGGTTTGGAGGAATCATATCCTAAGGACAGACCCCAGTACACTGCACTAAGGATTCAATGCACCTTATTCTCCACTTCCTCTGTGTTCCTCAAGGACACTATCTCCAATATTTAACTGAATGCATGATCACAAAATACACTTTTCAGAATCTCTTATATCTAGGAGTGTAGGAATAGCTACCAACCAAGGCAGAGTGGTAACACATAAGTAAAAATAGAGCATGCCATTTGTAGAAAGAGTTCTTCTTCATTGCCTCCTCTTCCTCCTTCATGCTTCCTGGAACACAAGCGTGATAGCTGGAGCCTTGGCATCCGCCTTGGGGCAGGAGGCTGTTCATGCAGGACAGCAGAGAGCAGGCTAGAAGGAGCTGAAGTGTTCATAACCTCATGATATCTATAGCCTGCCCACCCCAAGGGAGAAATAAACTGCCCTCATTCACATGTTGCTTTTTGTGTCCTGCACTTTAACATCATGTGTAGCTATTCCAAACCTACTCATTCATGCCCTGCTACACCCAGCATTAAAATAGGGGGAGGTGCAGCATTAAAACAAGGCCAGATGCAGTGGCTCATGTCTGTAATCCTAACACTCTGGGAGACCAAGGTGGGAGGATTGCTTGAGCTCAGGAGTTTGAGACCAGCGTGAGCAAGAGCAGGACCCCATCTCTACTAAAAAGAGAAAAAATTAGCCAGGCATGGTGGCACATGCCTGTAGTCCCAGCTACTTGGGAGGCTGAAGCAGGAGAATCGCTTGAGCCCGGGAGTTTGAGGTTGCGGTGAGCTAGGCTGATGCCACGGCACTCTAGCCAGGGTGACAGAGCAAGACCCTGTCTCAAAAAATAAATAAAAGAGGGGAAGGGAGGTAGAGATTTGTTGTGTACTCTCAGAGACAGTCCAAAAAACCTGAGATGGCAGGTGAGTGGCAGGTAAGATTGCTGTACCACTGTTCTATCCCACGTGTTGGAGGAAATAATGCATGTGGCAGCCACAGAGGTATAAGGTAAATGACATTCCACCACCTACCCATTACCCCCGTGGAGTTATAATATATCATCTTTTATCTACTCCCCCGTCACCCCGCTAAGGGAGAAGAGAAACCATATCAATGAGAATCCACCCTGACAGCTATAATGAGCCTCTAACTTGCCATCTAGAAGTAAGTTGATGTCACATTCCTGCCTCACTTGTGTTGAACGCAGAAAACCTAAAACTAGGTATCTACAAACACAGATTCACTTTCCAGTACTCCATGAACAGAGAAGCCTTCCTCCAGCTGCCTTCAAATGAAAACCTGTACCAAAGATTCAATCCATGTAGATATCAATACCAATCCATATTGGAGCAATATGGATATAGTAATTCCAGTTTATTTTTAAAGGGGGAAGTGAAAACAATATATTTCCTTGCCTTTTTCAGCATTGAAAATTGGCAGGAAATTGAACTATTCTATCTAAGCACAGGTTCAAGTGTACCAACACGTTTCTTAAAGGCCCATGTTATTGTATAAAGATGTAACCACCTGCTAGGAAATAAAAATAAAACTCCTGTGCAGGAGGTCGGGCAAGAAACGAGGAGATACCTGTCGATAAAAGTCAGGGCTTCCTTCAGCATGAGAGAGGCCACCCTGTCCTCGTTCATGGGCTGCTGGATGACGTCATGGTTTCTCATGAGGATGCAATTCCAGCGCCGAGCGAACCCGTAACTGGAGTACCAGGATAAGAAAAACAGCAAGGCGAGAAGAGCCAAGATGACGATGACCTTCCAGGGGACCGAGAACCAGTGGGCGAATTTGGGGATGAGGAGCAGCAGAGGAACCAAGGCGATGGCCGCTGTGGAGATCCACAGCTTGATCCGGAGCCAGCGGTGCAGCTCCGGCGTCTTGGAGGCCTGGCAGTCGCTCAACAGCCCAAAAGGCATCCCGTAGAAGTAGTCGAACCCGTGGTTGAGCGGGTGGTAGCAGTGATCGTCCCGGGAGCCACAACTCAATCCCAGATGCCACTTTCCTGGAAGCGACATAAAATCGTACCATTGCAGCATTAAAGCTCCTTCCCTTCCTAGAACATGGAACTCCCTTTGCAAAAGTTACCTAGTAACTTTTATTCTCTTATCATTGTGGTATCTTCTCGGTATCCCCAAGGACTTCCCGAGAGTCCCTGAGAAGGTCCCTAGATGTACCACCAATGGCTTTTTCCCTACAACCTGCAAGAAAACCACGCAAGAAGAATGTCATTGCTTGCTAGAGGAAGAGCATAGTGTTGGATTGGAATGAAAAGGTTTGCTTGGTACCAAACGTTCTGCTGAAAGATTAGAAATCTTCCAGGTATCTGGAATTAGCTGGGAAGCCTTGGGTGTTTGGTGGTCACAATACCACTGACCTACGGTATAATTTGCACATTGGTGTTCTCATCTGGCAGTGGCTTCTGACTCTCTTGTTCCATTCCCCGGAAAGGTAACCAAAATCCTACGCATGAAACTGTTTTACAATGGTCCCCAAGTAAGGGATAACGAACTGGCCAAAGAAGTTCATCATGAACAAAAGGATTCTGGTGATGTGATTCTTTCAATTGAGCGTATACTCTATACGGATCAAATCATCATGTTTGCATATGTGGTTGTATGAAATCTCCCCCAGACCCTTCCTCACCAATGGGAAATGCACTGTCTACATTTATGCAGAAGCCTGAAGTCCCATTAATTAATAATGGGAGAGTTGCATTTGAATCGTGCATTGCCTCCTCTCTAAAGATGTGAGCAGGTTGTTCCAAGGTAGTCTAGAGGATGCTCACTCCCCGGGTGCAACTGGAGTTTCATGGGAATACCTGCCCTGCTGGTTGCAAAGTTCCTCCTTATTTTTTTGCCTAACTGAGGACATCTCAGAACTGTGTCCTACAATTCACACTGAGATTACTCCATTCCTCAAAACGATTTGATCACACCGTGTCTTCCTAGAGGAACATCTCCTTGGACCAGAATACTATGGGACAAACTTACCTGGCCATATGTTGCCTTACAAACTCACGCCCCACAACATGTCACAGGATGTCATGTGATCTAAATAGACCGGAGATTGCCTCAACATGAGCACTATGAATGCTTTAAGTTCTCACATTCAAGAGTATGTCTTTAAGAATATACTAGTTTTTGCGCTATTAATGGCATCACAAAAGTAGCACATCCCCTATGCAATATTCTGTTTTGGTGGCCACATTGGATATGCCCATTTGCTTTCTATTCCCGTGGTTTTCCCAATACTATGCCCTTGAGACTGGAGGTCCTCAGTAATTGTGTGTAAGTTCCTTGTCCAGGTGTCTCATCTCAAAGAGAGTCAACCGGCACATCTACAGCCAACGTCCCTGGAAAAGGGTAGTTGGATTGAGAAGGAATACGCACGATCCCAATCCCATACCTATGAGTCCCGTGCGGTAGCCCCGATGTTGCAGAAGCTTGGCAAAAGTCGTTTCGTTGGTGGGAAGACCCCCCGAACCACCAAGCCAGGGGAAGTCACGGTTCAGGTTGTAGGGAGACGCCATTCCTAAATCCAAAGACATCACCAGATTAATATCACAGTCCATCTTTTAATGACAGTCTTTGCGAATATCGGGATCCAACCCAACATGCCTGAGATCCTCTTCCCCTACACCTCTGCCACCCCGCTCACTCCCAAGCAACCCCTCGCCTTTACGGCTGTACTTCCCTACACTCTTGCTAAATGCAGAACTCTTTGGTTAAGGGAAAAGTTGGAATATTATCTCAGTATTGAATTTTTTGCTGGAATTTTTGATACATAGGAGAACTGAACTGAATTATTTGTGTCAAATAATTTAAAAAATATATATGGCAATGACTTGACTTGGAATCTCTCCTTCAATCCCTTAATTTTTTTCCTAATTTTGAGAAATAAATTTTATTCCATCCTAATCAATACTTTCAATTTCCTAAAATTATAATTTTTTTTTTTTTGGAAATTCAAATGGATCTATGTCTTTACAGCTCCTCACATGTGGTACCATGTGATTTAGAGACTGTTTATCTGGCAACCAATAGTTTTATTTTGAAGAAAACTGAGAACCTTGAATTGTGAAAGAAGTCCTCTGGGCAATAAAAACAGATAATAATAAGCCAATGTCCGTGGGACAAGAACTTTCAATGTTTACCCTTAATTTTCATGTAATTCACATTAACCTGATTCATTCATTTCCCAGAGTATATCCAATGAGAAGCTGCCACTTAGAAGCAAGAAAACTCATAGAAAAAAAATTTTTTTTCACTGAAATATAAACTGTGACAGTGGATATACTAAAATGGTGACACGCTGATACTAAAATTAAACAAACCACAGCAGTCAGGGGCAATTTCACACAGAGACTGATAATCTAGAACATTTCCACAGAGTCTAAGGACATCATTGCATTTTAGCTGGGTATAAAACTGGATGCTCATTATGTTGATTCGAAGCTAAGCTACCGAGGAAAATATTAAACTGTGGTGATTACACTCAAGTCGGTAAGTCTAAATGTTCACATTGCATGTGGAGGGGTGGAGGGTAAAGAAATATGGACAACTCTCATTTCCTTCTCATTTTCATAGTCATACTTTCTTCCCAGTTCTGCCTTCCACTTTTCCAACGTCATCCTCAGAAACTGATTAAACCCACTTATCTTAAAACTACTATGTGGTCTCTGTGTGGTCTCCACTAGCATTCAGACTTCAGGGGAGCCAGGCGCGGTGGCTCATGCCTGTAATCCTAGCCCTCTGGGAGGCCGAGGCAGGAGGATTGTTTGAGCTCAGGAGTTAGAGGCTGTTGTGAGCTATGACTGCACCACTGTACTTCAGCCTGGGCAACAGAGCAAGACCCTGTCTCTTAAAAAAAAAAAAAAAAAGGAAGAGGGGCGGTGGCTGGGGACAGTGGCTGACACCTGTAATCCTAGCACTCTGGGAGGCCAAGGCAGGAGCATTGCTTTAGGCCAGGTGTTCAAGACCAGCCTGAACAAAAGTGAGACTCCTTCTCCAATAAAAATAGAAAAATTAGCCGAGCATGGTGGCACACACCAGTAGTCCCAGGCACTTGGGAGACTGAGGCAGGAGGGTTGCTAGAGCCCAGGAGTTGGAGGCTGCAGTGAGCTACAATGACGCCACTGCACTCCAGCAAGGACAACAGAGCAAGACCCTGTGTTAAAAAAAAAAAAAAAAGACTTCAGGGGCCTCTTGAAGGATCTTACCACAAGTACCTGGATGTGGGAGTGTCCACAGTAGCTGGGAAGTTGCTCCCAAGAGGCCCGACCCCTGTCACTGTGTGCAGGTACCTAGCAGGAGCAGCAGCACCTGCTGAGAGGCTCACCTGTTTAGGACATCCACCAGATATAGCAACATACCCCCTCTAAATATATACTCCTAACACTCTGAGCGACCTTTTGAGAGTTCTTATAAAGAGTTGCAAAAACAAATCATTAGCAAGCACGCTGGTGAGAAAAACTGTTGCTGCATTTCTTTTGCATCACCTAATCTGATGGGATACCGGCCGGTCAGGAAGGCGGCCCGGCTCGGGGTACACGTGGAAGCCGCCGCCAGGTGCTGGGTCAGCCTCACGCCCTCACTCGCCAGGCGGTCGATATTTGGCGTGCTGTGAACAGAATGACAGTCAGCAGGTGAGATTTTAACTGCCAAGAGAACCATCAAGATTCAACGCCATTCCGTTCCAGACCAAGATGACTGTGTCCGCTACACCTAAAATCCATCCCCTTACAACCTCGATCTGTCTACCTGCTTTTTATTTGATGTCAAAAATGCACATTTTATAACTACAGAAATTAAAACGGATGGCCAAAGTCATAAAGAGAAGGAAACAAAGCACTATAGGCAAAAATATCAAAATAAAACGACAGCTGTTGAAATAACAAAGACTGTGAGAATCAGAACACTCCTGAACAGAAACTGAGAGCAGAAGGAAGATGAAATTAAGAACAAAGTAAAACACAATGTGTGCAATTGATAGAACTGGTGCTAGGGTGAGTATTAGCTTCACTTCGCAGAATTCATTAACTTGGATACGTTCTAGAGCTTTTGTGATACACTGTCACCACCAGCAGTATTTTCGATCACATCTGTTTCATGAAAAAGCAACTCTCTTTCCAAGGTTGTGATCACAGTAATATTTACAAAACAATCATACAGAATATAAGATGGTCAGAAAAGATGCTTCTGAAATGGATTTTTTTTTAATTAATGGACAAACTGCCGAGATTGTGGCTGGCCTATCTGAAGACTAATGGCTTGGCACTATTTTGGTTGTAAAATCTGTTCCATAAAGTGCAAAGGGACCAGACACTAAGTACTACTCCATTATTGCAGATTCTGCATTAGACATGACAAACATTGATCTGTGTTGAATATTGCATGCTACTCTTTTATCATAAAACCCTATGAGAAATGTTTAACTTTTTTGCCGACTGGCAACTGTCTATGTAAGACTTTATTCAACAAAGTGAAACATTTGGACTACCATTGGCTGATCTTTAATGGCATTCAAAGTCAGTTGTATGTCAACAGTGCTATTCCAGAGAACAAAAGGGTTCTGTGTGGTCTTTATTTTATTATTTTATTTTTTATGTTTTTTTCAAGTCCTGTGGGTCATTTTTTTTTTAATTTCAGAATATTATGGGGGTACAAATGTTTTGGTTACATAAATTGTTTTTGTAGTGTTTGAGTCAAAGTTATAAATGTGCCCATCCCCCAGACAGTGTGCATTGTACCCATTAGGTGTGAGTTTGCCCACCCCCTCTTCCTGTCTACCAGCTTAGATGCCTCAATGGTTAGAAGCAAACAAAAAGATGAGCATAAAATAATATATCTCCAGGCACAACCATTACAAACAAATACAGGACACATGGCATAATTAAAGCACCAGGAGTCCAAGTGAATATGCATTTCAAAGGAAAAGTTAGCCAGTTTGTTCTTATTATAGTCCTAACATCAATGGGTTAACTTACATTAGGTAAAATATTAATGTATTCCTCCTAGTAAACTTGACTTTTTTTTATTAAAAAGTTGTAACATTTTGGAGTTTATATCCCATTATGTCCAATATTTTAAGGTCTTCAAAATACTGCAAAAAATTTTCATAAACCTATAGAATTCTATGGGGAAAGAAAAAAGAGGGGCCTTGCTCTCCCATAAACTAAACCATACCCAATCGTGATCACATGTGAACAGCTTTTTTTTTTTTTTTTCATCATCCTACCGAAAGATGATGAGGAAGGGTCTTGTAAGCCCTTAAACACTCTTTGCATCTGAGGCTCTCCCTGCAGCCCTGTATTTTGTGACAGTGGAGGCAGACACTGTATCAATTGTTACTGACAATGTATCAACCCTGCATTTTGTGTGAGCAGAGATAGTGTCTGTCTGCGAGTTACAATGTATCAAGCCTGTATTTTGTGTGAGCAGAGCCAGTGTGTGCCTGCGAGTTACAATGTATCAAGCCTGCATTTTGTCTGAGCAGAGCTAGTGTCTGCCTGCGAGTTACAATGTAGCAACCCTGCATTTTGTGTGAGCAGAGACAGTGTCTGCCTGCAAGTTACAATGTATCAGTCCTGAGTGATGCCTCCCTTCTAACTGGTTACTTCCACAGAATGGCTAGGGAAATGCCTCCTTCCACCCCTCCTTTGCTTATGCAGACCTAAAATGCCTTTGAGATCAACAGCTTTCCATTGACAAGTATATGTTTAAAACATAGAACAACACTGTGATCCACTTGCCAAGAAGAAAGAGTGCTGTTGAATTAAATGCACCCTAAAAGATGCCGTGTACTTTCACGTGAGCAGGATCTGCCTGTCAACAGGTGGTAGAGGAATAAGGCAGGTCCCCAGGTACCAGAGGCTTTGGAAATAATTCAAGGAAGATATATTTAAAACTCTAGGCTAGGGTGGTATGTCTATATAACGGAATGTTATTCAGCCATAGAAAGGAAGGAGACTGACACCTGCTACAATGTGGATGAAACGTGAAAACATGAGGCTCACTGACAGAAGCCAGGCACAAAAGACCATACGTTATAGGTCATGGGCTGAACTGTGTCCTTCCAAATCCATATGCTGAAGCCCTGAGACCCAGGACCTCAGACTGGGGCTGTGTTTGCAGACGGGTCTTTAAAGAGATGATTAAGGTAAACTGAGGTCACCAGGGTGGGCCCTGATCCAACAGGACTGCTGTCCTTATAAGCAGAGGAGATGGGGACACAGACAGGCACAGAGGGACGACCCCGTGAGGACACAGGGAGAAGACGGCGTCTACACACCCAGGAGAGAGGCCTCGGGAGGGACCAGCCCTGAGACACCTGGATCTGGGACTTCCAGCCTCCAGGACGCAAGAGAATAAACGTCTATTGTTCAGGCCACCCAGTGTGTGGTCCTTGCTGTGACAGCCCAAGACAATGAATGCATCATATAATTCCTACTGTACAAAATTTGAAGAATAAGCAAATCCGTGGAGACAAAGAGCAAATCAGTGGTGACCAGCAGACTGGGGAGAGGAGCAGACATGGAATGTGAGTGCTTAATGGGTATAAAATCTGCTTTTGTCGGGATGAAAAAGTTCAGGAATTAGAGATGATGGTTTTGAAGCATTATGACTGTGCTTCATGTTCCTGAATTGTTCACTTTAAAATGGTTAGAAGGGTAAGTTTTATAGTACATGAAATTTGCCATGGCAATAAAATCCAACAGTGGTGTCTGGAGACTCAGGACTGCACTGCCATGTGATCTCCAGATTCTGCAGTTATTCTCAGCAGCCTGTGCTACTCCCTGTGATAACTAATGGCAGAAAATGGGCTCCTCTCCGTCAAACGTCCTCTGCAATGACAAAGACGGGGCAGCTGTGGCATCAGGGACCCCCACCCACGGGCAGGGCGGGCCCAGGGCGGCCTTTACCTCACTGTGTTGTTGCCATAGCAGCACAAGTCTCCCACCCCAAGGTCGTCTGCCATCAGCAGCACAATGTTGGGTCTGGAGTTTCTCGTCATGAATGTCCCATGGACACCCCCAAACAAGCAGCACAGGGTCACCCACAGCCAGCAGATCCTAAAAGTATTTGGGGGAAAAACAAAGTGAAACAGATTAACAGACACTGTCAATTAACGTTTGCATTTTTGGCCACTTAAAATACAAAATAATGAAACTAGTACAACCTCTATGGAAAGTAGTATGGAGATACCTCAAAGAGATACAAGTAGAACCACCATTGGATCCAGCAATCCCTCTCCTGGGTATTTACCCAGAGGAAAAAAAGACATTCTATAAAAAAGACAGCTGCACTAGAATGTTTATAGCAGCACAATTCACAATTGCAAAGATGTGGAAACAATCAATCCAGGAGTGGATTAATAAAATGTGGTCTATGTGGAGTTCTACTCAGCCACAAAAAACAGTGGTGATCTAGCAGTTCTTGTATTATCCTGGATGGAGCTGGAGCCCATTCTACTAAGTGAAGTATCCCAAGAATGGAAAAACAAGCACCACATGGACTCACCATCAAAATGGAACTAATCAATCAACACTTATGTGCACATATAGTAATAACATTCATCGGAAATCAAGCAGGTGGGAGGGGGAGGAGGGGATGGGTAAATTCACACCTAACATGTACAATGCACACCATCTGGGGGATGTGCACACTTGTAACTTTGGCTCAAATGGTACCAAAGAAATTTATGTAACCGAAACATTTGTACCCCTGTAATATTCTGAGATTTAAAAAATACAAAATAGTGATATTCCTTATCAATTCTGACTGTACAACATATCTGCATTGGCTTACTCAAAAACCAGAATTATTTTTTAAATTAATATTCCTTATGGATACAGTATCATATTTTCCCAATTAATTTTGCAAGTATTCTAGCATTTAATTCTTATAACATCTTTTCAGCCTTGTTTTAGTGGCATCAGATCCTTAAAGATGATAACAGTGATTAAATGAGGGTAAGGCTGAAATACTTGATTTTATGGCATAAAAACGTAAATAAAATTGAAAATCAGAGAGTCAGAGCTAGTCAGGCTTGATTTTTTTTCTTCATGCTCAGTTGTACTTTTGAATACATTTTATAACCTCATCATTTTGCTCCAAGCCACATGAAGGGGAAAGTGACAAGAGAATCTCCAGCAAACTTCTTGGATCTAAGCCCAGGGAACGCAAGTATCCCATGAGTGCATGGAAAGTTATTCCTTCTTTACTTCATCAAGAAAATATGTACACATAAGGAACACATCAGTGCACGAAACTCAACTCCCTGCCTGTCAAAAAAAAAAAAAAGAAAAAAGAAAAAAAAAAAACCTCCAGAAAACTAGAAATTTTTAACATCTATAAAAGAAAATTTAACATTTTCTAAATTTTAGATTGTAAAAAAAACCCATATCACTGCAAACTGAAGACCAACATTCCCTCATGTAATCAGTTCCCAGACCCCAAATTCCATTCAATCAGTTGCAAGTCCTGTTAATTCTACCTCAAATATGATATCATAAATCCATTTACATCTGTTCATCTTTGCTCCCATTTCTGTAGCCCAAGAAACTCACTGCATCTCTTGCTTGGATAACTCAAAACCTTGTTAGTCGCCCCAACCATTTCCACTTTTGCCCCTGCCCCCTGCAAAATGCAGCCCCAAGCAGAGCTAACCAATAAACACGCAAATGTAGGACTCCCTACAGAAGTCCCATGGGTTCTCCTTGCTGTGGAGATTAAAAACCTCAGCCCCGCCATGACTGACACTCTCCCCACGGCAATGTGGAGAGGCAGACATCCACCCAAAACCATGGTAGAGAAAGAAAGCTCATGACAAAGCCGCACCTAAAGCCTGTGCTGTCCAAGTGCCTGGGTCCAAATTTGGACCTTCCATCCCAACAGCGCAGAACCCCCAAGCTGGGAATTTGCATAAAAGAAGTTTAAACCCACACATTGTGTGAGAGCAGGGAGAAAGCCAGACTGTATCTCACCGGGGACATTTGCACAACACACCTGTATCGGGAACAAAAATTAGCTTGGCTGGCCTGAGGCTACACTTTTCAGAAAGGCCAGCTTGCAAGATTGACCACTGGCTAGAATCTGGGGACTTGAAATGTGGCAGGGGTCTTGCATTCACTAACGGATGGGAGGGCGTTATTGCACCCAAACCGTTTCTACAGACAATGTGGTTTATGCTGAACACCGGCTTTCCTTCTGGGAGCCTGGAGTTTTGGTCACTGGCAGGCAGCAGGTGCATACGTGGCCAGCCCCTAATAAATAGTCTCGGTGCCGAATCTCTGAGGAGCTTCCCAGGTAGACAACATTCCACACGTGTGGTCAGAACCTGTTGCTGGGGACGACAAATACACCCTGTGTCCCTCCACTCAGAGGACTCTTGGAAGCTTGTGTTTGGTCTCCTAACTTACAGCTTGGTGCCTTGCCCCTCTAACGATTTTTTTTTCCCATCATTTAGCTGTAATCGATCACGTCTTTGAGCTCAACTCTAGCAGAATCCTGTGAGTCCTCCTAGTGAATTAATAAACCTGGGGGTGGTCTCCGGGGAAACCTTCACTCAAAATCCCACAAAAATTTGCACGTGCATAAGATGAGCTTGCAAAGAAAAAGAAACAAAATTAAGAGGGCAAAATATTTCCAGGAGTAGATGGAACATAGATATGGTAGAGTAGGGATAGATAATAAATGATCAAAGAGAGATATGTAGATAATGGGTAGATGAGGCTGGATAGACAGATTAGATAGAGAGATGTATTAGATAAATAGATGATACATATCAAGTGAGCAGATGAAACCATGAGATGATTATTAATCATTTCCTGGGACCTTCATTCACGTCCCCATGCTAAGGAGCTTCCAACCAAAGGCTCGAGAAATTAAGTCTGGACAGCAAGAACAAGGCATTTCCAAAGGAGAACAGGACAGTTTTGTGTGTTTTTTTTTTTTTAAGTAAAAAAATAAAAATTTTAGACATGAAAAACATAGTCCTTGAAATTAAATGATAACCTCATTATATCGGATGAACATTTGGCTAGATTAAAGTAGAGAGTAACCTGGGACCAGGTGTGATGGCTTACTCCTGTAATCGCAGCACTTTGGGAGACTGAGGCAGGAGGATTGCTTGAGGCCAGGAGTTTGAGACCAGCCTGGGCAACATAGTGAGACCCCCAACTCTCCAAATTTTTTTCTAATTAGGCATTTCACTGATATTTATTTTGGGTTTCTTTTTAATTTCAGAATTCCATGGGGGTACACACATTTTGGTTACATAATTCGCTTTTGTACCACTGTTTCCAGAGTGCTGAGAGAACGATCACTGTGAATTTAGGATGTGACACCCTTCCACAAAGTGACTGAAGAATGAGAAGGGATTATGGGCACTGGCGGATAACCATAAACTCAAAGAATCTCTACAGAAGAATTATTGAGGTATGTTTTCAGCAAAAGACACAGTTGCCCCAGAAAGAAAGGGTAGACATAAGAAAAGACATTGAAAGAAAAAAAAAAAGATAAAACATGCTGATAACTCTAAATATGGACTGACAGGAAAATAATAATAACACTATAATAATTATTGTAGGAAGGGGTAAACAATTGACTAAGCGATGATTATATCGGAGGATGAGAGAGAGAGAGGGAGGAATGTGGTGTGAAAACGTTCCCCAGTCTTTGTGTTCTTTGAGGGGGGACAGGGATGCTGATGAACCCATATATTTCGATAAGTTAATAACCATGTTAAGATGATGAAGGGAAACACGAGACATAGTTTCCAGGACACTTGAGGGTGGAGGGGGAGGAAGGAAGTAGAGAAACCACAAGACAGCCCATAAATTGCAGGAAGAAGGAAAAGAAAACTGAAAGAGACCTCAAAATGATAAAAGAGCAAGGTGGGGCGAAGGCACTCTATGTAACCAATATATGTAACATTGTTACCTCTGTAATAGTCTGAAATAAAAAAAAAATACTAAACAGCATGTAAGATAGCAGAAATAAGATCAATTATGGTAACATTTATAAAAAATGTAGGTGGTTTATCTGCCTATGAAAGTAAAAAGAATTTCACACTAATTCTTTTTTAAAAAATGCGTCATGTGCTTTTCCTAAAGGACACATGTAACACCAAAACACAAATAAAATTGGAGACTCAAAAAGATGTAAAAACCTACACCAGGCAAATAGTAGTAAAAAAAAAAAAAAAAAGAAAGAAAGAAAGAAAGAAAGAAAGAAAAGAAAAGAAAAAAAAAAACTTGTTGCAGCAATAATAGCATCAGCCAAAAGAAAATTTCAAGTGAAAATCACTAATACAGAATGCCAGGGCTATTATGAAATGATTAAATCACCTATCCACAAAGACAGTATGAAAATCACAAACCTGCCTGAGTTTAATTATGGTTTGGAAATATAGAGAGCAAAGGTGCAAAGGCAATATATGTAACCTAAATATTTGTACTCCCGTGATATTCTGAAATTTAAAGAATTAAAAAAAAAACTTGCATAAGGTACGAGGAATAGTTGATAACCCACATTCACAGAGGACATTCTTAGCACATATTTCTCAGGTACATTATGCAAAACCAAAACCAGCCAGGATATGGAAAATGCTGACGAAGAAGGAACCCTTGTCTCTAGAAATAGAGAATAATTCGTGTTCATGAATGTTCCTACTCACCAGTCATAGAACGGCAGTTTCATGTCTTCTTGTCGTGCTACCTGGGGAAGAGAAAACTAAACTGAGAACACCTGCAGGGCAAGTTTTTTTCTCATAGCTAGACAGCTAATGGTCCAAAGTGTTAGCCAGACAGTTTCGTGGTGACACAGTAAATTCTGTATACCTAATTGCAAAAAAAAAAAAAAAAAAAAAACGCAAATTTGCTCAGAAAGTATAAGACAAAATTGTATGCATGGTCTATCGGCTTAGGGCAGTTCTAACGAGAGCGTTCCAACAAACTGTGTGGACCCAGCGACAGAAAGCCTTCATTCTAGAGTCAGTGAAATAAATAAGTAATTGATGAACAAACACATATTCAGTAACTTTTTGTATGGGATTCACTTTTGTGTGACATGCTGCTAGAAAACATTTTGTTTTTTAAAAAAAATTCATCCTGACTGGGTGAGGTGGCTCACACCTGCAATCCTAGCATTCTGGGAGGCCAAGGCAGGAGGATTGCTTGAGGTCAGGAGTTTGAGGCCAGCCTGAGCAAGAGCAAGACCCCGTCTCTACTAAAAATAGAAAAAAAAAATTAGCTGGGTGTTATGGTGCATTCCTGTAGTCCCAGATACTCCGGAGGCTGAGGCAGGAGGATTGCTTGAGCCCAGGAGTTGGAGGCTGCAGTGAGCTATGATGACACCACTGCACTCTACCCAGGGCAACAGAGTGAGACTCTGTCTCAAAACTAAGAATAAAAATAAAAAATTCATCCTGTGCTTCTCCTGCAGGACACATATAAATCCTAAAATGCACAGGAAATCAACTGTGGTGCCTATCCTAAAATGCATACCAATAAACAGCGTGCACCTGAGCACAGAAGGACATGTTTAGCAGCTATAATTATGATTTTTTAATCATAGTCTCCAAAGAGTAGGACAGTCTGACCCTCCCCTGCCTAGGAACCTCAAATTACCCCAAGTCAAGGAGGTTTCACAGCCCGAGGAGCTACCCCAGAAGACAAAGCGGTATATCATAAAGTTTAATAACACCATAGCCAGTTTATAGAGCTTTATAGCTCCTCAGGCATTTCCACACACCTGTTCCCAGTGGATCCTCAAAATAGCCCACCCTGCTTGTCTCAAAGGGTTCACGATGACACTTCCATTTCCTGGTGGGAGGAATTGGAGATTGCAGAGTTTGAAAGACTTTCCCAAGGCTGGTAAATTGAAAAGCTAGGATTCAAAATGAGGCTCGTGCCTCTTGGTTGTGTGTGTGTGTGTGTGTGTGTGTGTGTGTGTGTGTGTATGTGTGTGTGTTTGCACGTAAGCCAATTCCCAAGGCCACTGTTTCATCTCCATCCGTGCAATGGGACTGCCGAACGTGCTATATCTCTAGAGGCTGATACTCTGGGGTATCTGGGGTGAGTGGTGAAGCCCTCGTGCTAAACTTTGAGTGGTGGTCCACTTTCTCCACCCTACAACTCCCAACAGTCACTTCTGCATTAGATTTGGCCACAGTGTGACATTCTAAAAAAAAAAAAAAAAAAAAATCACACTCTGTTTTATCTGTCTAACTCCACTGCTTAACACATTCTATGGCATTCTGGCAAACGCACACCAAGAAAAACTGGAGTCTCCCAAGATCCAGGTGAGAGAGAGGCAGAGACACCAATGGCTTGCGAACCTTGCTTTTTTGATTCACCACACGTAGCCGTTTCCACCTTCCTTTAATAACCATCTCTCCAATAAATATCTCTCCCATAAAAGATTGGTAGGAATCGCTGTCAATAGTCCTCACCACTGGTGCCATGTTCTCCCTCACTGGCAAGAACAAAACCTATTTTTTTAAATAGAAGAAACAGACGTTACTTTTAAGAGATAAAGGAAGTCCCCGTGCCTCAGAATACTGTCCCTATCTGTTCCAGGTTTCAGTGTTTTCATTTTTAGAGATTAACTCCCAAGGACGCAGAAATAGCAAAAGTCATTCACCACGGAAGCCGCAGCGAAGCGCAAGACAGCAGATCCTTTCCAGCGTAGAAAGATCAAGTTGGAGCGTATCTGGGAAGAACAGCTACGTGACAAGGGCATTTAGATGACTAGACAGAGGGCGCCGAGCACAGTCTACACGTCCTCAACGTGGTGAGACTCTTCAGGGGAGGAAAACCACAAGAAAACATGGTAGCGAAAAAAGAGAAGAGAAGGAAGGCGGAACATCATAAAACCCAAGTCTGGGGTTCAGTTTCAAAACGGCAGCCTTGGTCCCGGGCCATGCCGAAATCATAGAATTAATGGAAAACGTAGCAGGTGCATCACAAGGGCACAGCCGCGCTTTAAGGGCGAAAAGGAGATCTCTGCTGGCCAAGACAGGATCGTAATCTATCAAAGATGGGATGCAGACGGGAACTCATAACAGCAAGCACTGTCAGCCCCGGAAGCGGCCAAGGATGCTAATTTAATCTGACTGGTGTCCCTATAAGCAGAGGAGATGAGGACACAGACACGCACAGAGGGACGACCCCGGGAGGACACAGGGAGAAGATGGAGTCTACACGCCCAGGAGAGAGGCCTCAGGGGGAACCAGCCCTGAGACCCCTGGATCTGGGACTTCCAGCCTCTGGAGTGATGAGAAAATACATTTCTGCTATTCATGCCGCCCGGTTTGCGATTCTTAGTTACAGCGGCTTGAGCAGACAGGCACGCAACGTCTGTGAAACAAAATCAGGCATTGGCACTGCAAGAATAGATGAACACGAAATGGACAAGCTCCCATCTTAAAAACGGGAAATAGAAGTGGTGCGGGGAAAAAATAGCTGAAGGTTTCCCAGAGCTGAACGATGGGCATCACCTAAGAGTATATTGTCGATTTGGAAAACTGAGCGGAGAAATTTTTATAGGATATCACAGGTTGGAAAGTCTGAACTAGAGTCTATTAGGATATCTTGTAGGTAACACAACAGAGATGTGAAAGTCAGTATTACTGGAAGAAATACTAGCCAAGGACTGTTAAGAACTAAATTCAGACCCAAGTCGATAGAATCAAAAGGATAGTGAATCGGAAAATTTTTTTAAAAAGACACGTACAGTTAGACAGTGCTGAAGTTTCAGGAAATGAAGAAAACCCAACTGACTATATAAGAGATGGAACCCCTACAATTGAATGAGAATTGGGCCACTTCTAATTTCTCCTGGTGATGGATACAGGAGGACAATGGCCAGATGTCTTTACATTGCGGGGTCTGGTTACTCTAAAACTGTAACTGGATACACAGTCCGAGTGTCGGCTTAAAAACATATTCAAGAATCGCAGCCAAATGAAGACAGTTGTAGGGAGACACAGACTTCCAGAGTGGGCCATCCATACAATCTCCCTGCAGAGAGATTTTTTTTCCCCATAGAAAGTGTACACAACAGAAGAACACAAGAAAACAGGTAGATATAAGATTAAAGGGGGAGTAAAGTAATCACAGTAGGTTGAATCATGGGCCCCAAAAGAGATGCTGACATCTTAACCCTGGTAGCTGTGAATAAGACCTTGCTTGGAACTAGGGTCTTTGCACATGTACTTAGTGAAGGATCTTGAGATGAGTCCTGAACCCAATGACGGTGTCCCCCTAAGAGACAGCAGAGGAGACACAGACGCAGAGGAGAAGCCACGTGGAGACAGAGGCAGAGGCTGGAGTGACGCGGCCACAAGCCCAGGGACGCCTGGAGCCCCCAGGAGCTGGGAGAGGCAGGAAGGAGCCTCCCCTGGAGCCTGCGGAGGGAGCGCGGCCCCAAGACCCCTGCGTCTCACACTCCTGGGCTCCGGGGCTGGGAGGGGACACAGTCCTGTTGTTTTAAGTCACCCAGTTTGTGGTCATTTCTTACAGCAGCCACAATAAACTATTCATAATATAAGTAATTGAAAACTTTCCCTATACCAAGAGAGACCATCAACAAAGCAAAATGGGCAAGTTGGAGGGAAGGAAAAAAAATATCTGTAATGTTTTCTATAAGTAAATTAGAAAAGAGACCAAAAAAATACGAATGACCAATGAACACATAAAATATATTCTTAACCTCCTCAGCAACCAGAAAAAAGTAAATTTTAAGGATAGAAAGGAAAAAAATTCCTCATCATCAAAAGATTAAAAAAAGGTTAAGTGTGCAGTTTTAACAAGGAGTCACAGAAAATTACCTTCCCACTGCTGCTGAAAGTCCTCATGCTCCTAAGTTGCCACTAAATAGCAAAATATTTTTTAAAAATGTTTATAAGCTTTGGCAGAACATTTGTGCTTCTGCATGCCATAGAGAATCAGCCTGGGAGCTAAAAAAAAAAAGCAGGTACAAGGATGTTGAATGCAACATTGTTTTCAAACAGAGTCAAACAGAAACCAACTGAAATGTTCACTCTTCTAAAGTGGAATGAATTAATATATATTCCTACTATGTGGTTCTAAACATCAGATCAGGGAAAAGATGCTTCTATATCTACTAATAGTGATAGATTCCCAAAATACACAGTAAAACTTTTAAATGTTTTAAGCAAGGCCAGGTGTAGTGGTTCGTGCCTGTAATCCCAGTACTCTGGGAGGCCAAGGCTGGAGGATTGCTTGAGGCCGGGAGTTCCAGACCAGCCTGGACATTATAGCAAGACCCTGCCTCTACAAAAAAAATAGAAAACTTAGCTAGGCATCGTGGTGTGCACCTGTAGTCCCAGCTACTCAGGAGGCTGAGGCAGGAGGATGGCTTGAGCCCAGGAATTCGAGGCTGCAGTGAGCTATGATCATGCCACTGCACTCCAGCCTGGGCGACACAGCGAGACCCTATCCCCCAGAAATATTTTTTAAAATAAGTTTCTCTGAAAATGTATACAATATGATGTGTTTTACTTAATGCACACACACATCAAGAAACATGTGTATCTGCAAAATATATACACCTATATGTTAATTTAGAAATGTATTAATAAAAGTTTCACATAAATGAGCAAGAATAGCAAGGAAGATGCACTCATTAATCTCCTAGCTCACCGTGATGGCAAATCTCTATAATTCTATGAGGCATTTCCCACCCACAGGCGAAACCGAAACCATAATTACCTTCACAGAACCTTTCATCCAGAGCAATAGCCCGGCTACCTGGGTGTTACCTCCTTAACCTCTGCCCTGTGTCAGAGAAGAAGGCTGACGATAACACCAGCTTCGTGTCTACCTGGATTCAGGAACACGGTGTTGCTTAAGGTCAGCTACTAATTTCAAAGGCAGCCTCTCCATTAATTAAAACACGCTGTTACCGTTCATAAACTAGAATATTCCAGCCGCCGAAACTACTCTCAAACGTGCTTGTGATCTTCAGACGAAAACTCAGCTCTTGTCTTGGTTTTGCCTACACACCTGAACAACGTGCCTTCCTGTGCAAAACCCACGGAGACTTTTCCACCAAGCGTGTGGCCCTGAAGTCATCTCGGTGGGGACAAGAGTTGAGACGAGGAAGTCTGAGACGTAATGACCACCCAGGCAAAATTTGGCGGAGTTCGGCAGCTCACGCCTTAACGTGGAGAAGAACCAGTTATCACACTCCACATTCTAACCCCTTCTTTTCTGGGCTGAGTGCTCAGGACAGAAACCTGGAGAGGGTGTCCCTAAATGCAGCTAAGAGTTCTAAGGAGCTATAAGGAAGCAAAACTCCACGGGCATATGGGATATGAAAGTGCAAGGCATGGAGCAGCGTCCCTGGGCTCCACTCAGCAGACCCCAGTAGCAACCGTTCCCCCCACCAACGTGACAACAAAAATGTCCCCACACATTGCCAAGTGTCCCTAAGGGGACAAAACCATCCCCTCCCCACGGTGGGAGCCTCTGAGCTAGAATAATGGGAAATTATCTCCTTGGCTGATACTAAATGATTATACGAATGATTCACGATTCTGACTTTCTCATTCAAAGAGTTGTTGGTTTAGAACATAAGCTGGGTGATGATATTCTATTTTTTTAATTTAAATATTTAATAACTAAGAGCTCGCAGTTCCTTAGCTGCTTAATTTTACTAATTCACTACTGGAAAAAATTTAGTTCATCTGATTTCCTCTTTCTTATACAGTCCCTTAAGGATATGTGAAAGATCTCTAAAGCGATTTACATGAATCCCCAAACTTTCCCTCAAGTTGCCTGATCATCAATAATTCTTGGAATGTTTTTATAAATGTAATAGAAAGGAGAATACTCAGTAGTATAAAAAAAATTAAATACATCTATTCTTTTTAAAAACCACTTTTTCCCCTATCAGATTTTACATCAGATGGGATAGATCCCACTGAGCCACTATTTGGTTACTAAGCAAGACGCCCCCAATAAAAAAAATAAAATAAAATAGACCTACTATGAAGTAAATTTAACATAAGAGAGTCTGGTCTTTAAAGTGGCAACATTGTTGTGTTATACAACGTAAGCCAACTTCGGATTTTTTTAAAAAGGGGAGAAAATACGATAATGATTTATTCATTGCAGTGGTACAAGTTGCATAACCCCATTCAGAAATTGTGACAGATATCCTCTCAAAAAGAAAGAAATAAAAGACAAGCCTTTGGGTTTGCAAACTCACTTGCATAGACTTGGTAATTCCGCCACCAAACAACCCACCTCTGGGATCTTTGAGACAGCTGCTGGGTTCTCTTCCTGAAATAAACATAGTCTCCAACAGGAATGCCTCAGATTGCTACCTGAAAGCCACTGCAGAAACTCTGGTTTGATATCCACAGTGTCTACTCACAGGTGAATGGAAAACTAACCTTGGGGCAGCTTGAATTCAACGGAAGGCACATCGACAAAAATAAGAAGTAAACTGCTGGCACAGGGACGCCATTCCTAGACCTTAAAAGTGAAATAAAATACAACCAACTGTCTCACCATCAGAAACTCAATTTAAAAAAAAAAAAAAAGTGAAAAAAAGCCAGACAAAAGAGTATACATTATATGATCCCATTTATATAAAATTCTAGAAAATGCAAAAAAATAAAAACCACAACATCTGACTTGATCAAACTCATACTCAACTATTCGTTCTCCACCTGTTGATTTAAGCACAACCACCTGCAACAATAGCAAACTTAACATATTTTACTTACCTGCAGCAAGTTGACTCCTGGCTCCTACATTTGCGGACACTGGTCCTACGATTCCAAGTTCCTGTCATCGTCCTAAGTTGCTGCAGTCATTACTATAATTATTTATTAAGTACCAAGGTTGCACACTAGTCTATCAATTATTTTTTATATTTAAACATAACCTTGAACGATGGTTGTTACATCGTTATTTAGGAAATGTATCCTCCGTCTCAACCTTGCAAGTGGTACTCAACATGCATACAGAAGGAACTTAATAAAATTGGATACGCTTTCTACCAAGATAATTAAAAAAAAAAAATTTAACTGGGAGCTACAGATGAGCTTCAAAGGTAGGCAGAGGGAAAAGAATTATATATAACGAGGTGGATTTCAGCATTTTAAATCTGACAGCAGACTTCATAGTGTGGTTTCCATCTTCCGGTCTAAAAATGCATCTTATGAGCAATGCATCGTGAAGCCTCAACGCCTTTCTCTGCCGACGGCGGATGTCATTAGCTGCATTTATGGGTAGAAACATCACGACATGTTTTATGCAAGATTGAGTTAGACATTCCTCAGGAAATGCTTTGCTCACAGGACCTTGTCCTCATTTAATTTCACCGTGTATTAAAGTCTTATTATGTGAGTGATACCTGGGAGGTGGGGAAGGGGTGCTTTAGGTAAAAGTATGAAAAAATTGCATACCTAAGAATTCTAGAGAAAAATAATTCCAATAAAAATTACATAAAAGGAGGCTTTTGCTAGGACCCTGTCATATTCATATATACTCATACATGCATTTGCCATAAATAACACACAGGTTATGCTGATGTGACAATAAGTGGGTGCTACAAGAGACACAGACAGTGCATGACAAACAACGGTGGCTTGGAAGGCAGAGGGGGTGGGAGGGGGTGGGTGACGGGAAACTAGTGAACAGGTGCAATGAGCATTCAGGTGACAGGTACCCTAAAAACCCCGACGTCACCACGACACAATCTGTGCATGTAACACAATTGCCCTTGCACCTCATGCATTTGCACTAAAAAAACAAATTTTTGACCATAAATGAGAGTTTAGAGGAATTCAACTAGTTTTCTTTATTCTTACAATAAAAAATTCTAGTTAAAAATGCATATAGGCTGGGCACAGCGGTTCATGCCCATAATCCCAGTGCTTTGGGAGGCCAAGGCAGAAAGCTATCTTTTTTTTTTCTATTAAACGTTTTTATTTATGTTATTTATTTAAAAATTTTTTTTATTTCAGCATAGTATGGGGATACATATGTTTAGATTATGTATATTGCCTTTGCCCCACCCGAGTCAGAGCTTCAAGCGTGTCCATGAGACCAGGAGTTTGACATTAGCCGGGGCAACACAGTGAGACCCCATTTGTACAAAAAATAAATAAATAAAACTCAGGGGGGTGGGGAGGCAAGGGCAATATACATAACCTAAACTTTTGTACCCCCACAATATGATGAAATAAGAAAAAAAATTATCTTAAAATAAAAAGATATTCAGCTTTAAAAAAAAAAAGTAAAAAAATAAAAAAATAAACTGCATATACGAGTATTCTAGTATAGTGAAGGAGCCGGTTCCAGCTTTAGGGGAAGCCGGAAATACTTTTCCTTGAAGACCAGAGAGTCAGGATGGGTTAAAACCTACTTAACAGGGTTTCACTGGACTCATATGTTAACGTGAATTTTTCTGTGTTTAAGAATGAAAGAAAGGCAGGAAATGAGTGTTTTTCTATGACCGCAAACAGCCCTTTCTCCTTGGGGAGTGTGTTTTGTTCTGAAAGCACCTACGTGATTACCCTGCAGGGTCCACCCCATGGCTGAGGATTGCAAAATCCAACCTGCACGGCACCCGTGAGGCATAAATGCAAACTCACATTTTAGGTACGATGTTGCTAAGAGCAACAATTCCCTGCAAAGAACTAGGGAGGAAAAAAAAAAAAACATCAAAGAGAAAAAGAAATTTTTGTCTTGGCCATGATTAAATCTTGGGAGAGTAAGGCAGGAAACCCCGACCTCGAACGAACACTGAGCTCCTCTGATGTTTCCAGAGCAGCGGGCTCTTTTCTTGACCAGAAGATCCAGTGAAAGCCCCCCACGGGGAGAAACTGAGTCCAAATTACAGCTTATCCACGAAGGAATTTTATGGAAGGTTATATAGACACTTGCCTACATGTAATCTCAGAGCCCGGAGTGACTCAGAAACAAAACACACTGTGATCTGGTTTCAGCGAAGCAGAGAAATGTCTTTCCTGTGATTTGATGTGATTTCTCAGACACAAAGCAAAACCACCAACCCTCGGGTACCCCCACGTGTCCAGCCCACTCTATTCAACGTTCTTTAGGTGTAGTCCCTGGGGTGACCCTAGCACCTCTCGCATTATCCTAGATGGAGCTGGAGCCCATTCTACTAAGTGAAGCATCCCAAGAATGGAAAAACAAGCACCACATGGACTCACCATCACATTGGAACTAATCAATCAACATTTATCTGCACATATAGAAGTGACATTCATCAGGCCAGACGCCTGCAGAAATAAAGCAGTTTTTGGATGCCCAGGTAAACCAACGGACATGTGTTATTCCATTTCTTCTCTGATATTTATTGCTGACGCCACCTCCTCTCTGCAGCCTTCGGGTCAACACCAGACCCCATCACACCCTTGGATGTCATTGCGTGACTGCAAGTACGTGTTCTCATGCATAACTGATGGCCAAGCACGTCAACCACATAACACCGTGTTTGTCAGGGAGAAGGTTTTCCTACAATGTCTTGGATGGGTGGATTCATGCAGGGACAGTGGCCCTCACAGGACACCAGCAGCTCTCTAAATCTCCAAACACCCAAACTCCTAAAATACTTTCTATGGGGCCGGGCATGGTGGCTCACACCTGTCATCCCAGCATCTTGGGAGGCTGAAGTAGGAGGATCACCTGAGGCCAGGAGTTCAACACCAGCCTTGGAAACACAGAGAGAGACCCCAACTCTACTGAAAAAAAAAAAAAAGAAAAGAAAAAAAGAAACTTTCCCTGGGCCATCATCTCTTGATACCCCTGAATCTCAATCTGATGACATCATAGAACCACCTGCTGAGGTTTAAAAACACACCAGTGCCAGACACAATAAGTGACACGTGGTAGGATTCCATTTGTATGAAACATCCCGAACTAGAAAATCCACAGAGACAGAAAGCAGATTCGTGCTTGCCAGAGTGTGGGGAGGGGAATCGGAGGGAGACTGCTGCATGAGTCCGGGCTCTCCTTTCGGGATGATGAAATAATCTGGAACTAGGCAGACATGACAGCTGCACAACACCGAATGTGCTAAATATCACTGAACTAGCATCCAAGGCCTGGGGAGAACGCAGCGCTGAGACCACCGCACCTGTGGACCAGAGCTCCGCGCCCGCCGCAGCTCACGGCTTCTGCCCTGCCAGCTGCCAAGCGCAGGTCCGGGAGATCGTGCAACACACAGTAGACAGCGGAAATGGATAAAAATACTTTCTGATCTCTGATGAATAACATTCTTCTAAAATTCCACAGTCCGTATCAGGAACCAGCAAACTATGTCCCATGCATGGGCTGCCGGCGTAAGTAAAGTTTTATTGGAACACGACCGCATCTCTTCGATTCTGTATTGTCTTGGTTGTTTTTGTGCTAAAACTCGAGTTCAGTCTTTGCAGCAGAAACGGTGTAGCCTGCAATACTGAAAATATTTAGTCTGAATCTACCAAAAATGTTTGCCAAGCCTTGACAGGTATGTATAGGGAACTTGCTTACGTGAGCTCTGTGTAATATACAAAACCAGGAAAATGGCATCAATGCGTAATATAAAATATAAACAAATGAAAGTGCTTATGATCCCCTTAATTTGGGGGCAAGGAACTGTGTGAGTGCCTTAGTCAGTTTGAGCTGCTATAACAAAACGCTACAGACTGGGCAGCTTATAAACAACTGACATTTGTTGCTCACAGCTCTGGAGGCTGGAAGTCCAGGATCCCGGCGTGGCAGAGGCTGTGTCTGGTGGGGACTCACTTCCTGGTTCATAGGTGGTGCCTTCTCGCTGTGTCCTCACATGGTGGAAGGGGCGAGGGAGCTCTCTGGGGTCCCTTTTATAAGGACACTGGTCCCATCCATGAGGCTCCACTCTCAGGACCTCATCCCCTCCCCAAGGCCCCACCTCCTACCACCATCACCTCGGGGGTGAGGATTTCAACATATGTATGTGGAGAGGACACAAACATTCAGTCTACACTTTGTAAAAGACAGTTTTTTAATGTCAAAGTAGAATCTTACAGCTATACATTATAAACTGATATATAAAACAAATTCCTGGAGTTGAAGGATCTCACCCTACAACAGAGTAAAACTCCGATCTGTGATTTATTAGGAATGTCCAGATGGACAGCAGGTCTGCAGTTGCAGGGGAAAAGATAGTGCCCCTTTGTAAAAATTACACCAATGACAGTCTGAGTTCCATCCTAGGAAAGATTCCTGGGCATGTGTATTCCAGGAAGAGGTCAAGTCCAGCATCCCCTGTCTCTGGGGTCTCAGGGGCAAACATGGTGTAATGCTTAAGTGCACAGACTTGCATCCAATATTGTCTGGGAGAAAACCACTTATCAGAAACCAGAAACTCTATTCACATGAGCCAATTTCCATAATAAATATCCTCTTTATCTACCTATCTATCTATCTACCCTGTTGGTTCTGTTTCCCTGGAGAGCCCTAATGAATACACTTAGATTTGGCAATGGTTTCTTAGCTATCACACCAAAAACAGAAGCAGTAGAAAAAAAAAGATATAGATGAATTGGACTTCATCAAAATTAAAAACTTTTTTTTGCATCAAAGAACACTATCCAAAGAGTGAGAACACAACCCACAGCATGGAAGAAGATAATTGCGAAGCTCTACATGCTAACATTTCTGAATTTGGGATGCATCTCAGCCAGGTGGCAGCACAACCTCACTGTGCAGAAACTTTCTGCTGACATCTCCTGACAAGATCAAAAAGAAGTCCCAGTGGCTGGGCATGGTGGCTCATGCCTGTAATCCTAGCACTCTGGGAGGCCGAGGCGGGAGGATCACTCGAGGTCAGAAGTTCAAGACCAGCCTGAGTGAGACCCTGTCTCTACTAAAAATAGAAAGAAATTATCTGGACAACTAAAAGTATATACAGAAAAAATTAGCCGGGCATGGTGGCGCATGCCTGTAGTCCCAGCTACTCGGGAGGCTGAGGCAGGAGGATCGCTTAAGCCCAGGAGTTTGCAGTTGCTGTGAGCTAGGCTGATGCCACGGCACTCACTCTAGCCCGGGCAACAAAGTGAAACTCTGTCTCAAAAAAAAAAAAAAAAAAAAGTGCCAGCCACGGAGCATCAGTGTTGCATGAACATCACATCAAATGTTCCCCATCAACATTATTTTAACTTTTCTAATTTTTTTTTTGTTGTTGTTCCAGAAAGCTGAGTCGAAATTCTACCATGGAATTATATGATATGCAATTTCAATCTCCCTCCTCTCTTGGCTTCCCCAGCTTGGAAGTCATGTTGACAATGCATGCCTAAATTCCTTTCTTTCCTGCCTCCAAACACCTCCTTAATAACTGGTAAATTCTTTGCAGGCGGGGAAACTCATTGGCTTGTGAATAGGTTTGGCCTGACAGCCACAAGACCCCTACCTCTACCAGGTATCATTGTGGCCACTGTTCGTTCTACATTTGCCTTTCTATGCAGATACCACCTTTAGGATGGGGACCCCAATCTGCTGGTTCCACTCGCACCAGCCTTCTGTTTTATCCATCCGAGGTGGGTGAAAATATGTCCTTCCAAAAGGCATGTTAATGTCCTCAACCGCTGTATCTGTAAGTGGGAACTTATTTGCAAATAGGACATCGAAATGAAAGAATAGTGGAGTAGCGTGGGCCCTAAATGCAATGACCTGTGTCTTTATAAGAAAACGAGAAACACAGGGACATACAGAGGGAAGTCACTACTGTGAAGATGGAAAGTGAGAGGCAATGATGCCTCTACAAAGGAATGCCAAGGATTGCCAGCAACCACCAGATGTCAGGATACACAAGAAAGGCTCTTCCCCAGAGTCTCCTGGGGGAGTGTGGCCCTGCTGATACCTTGATATTGGATTTCTGGCTTCCAGAACTAAGAGAGGATACATTTCTCTTGTTCTAGGTCATTTCATTTGTGGGAATTTGTTATGCTGCCCTAGGAAGCTCAGATAAGAGTTCACAAATAAATGTCTTTGTTTTGCCCAAATGGTACAGTTTATGGGTTGTGTAATCTATTGCATCAGCCCAAACGATGTTCAGGTCCTAACCACTAGTGCCCGTGAATGTGACATCATATGCAAATAGAGGCTTTGCAGATACTAAAGTTAAGATGAGGGCTTTGAGGGGTTTTAATTCAACATAACCAGGGTCTTTATAATATGGGGGAATTTGGACATAGAGGCACACATACACTGGAAGAACATCATGTGGTGAACACGAAGGCAGAGATGGATGTAATGTATCTACAAGCCCAGGAAAGCAAAGGCATGCTAGCCACCACTGGAAACTGGGAGACAGACATAGAAAAGAAAAGAAAGATGGCGAGGCTTACAAAATGCTTGAAGAAAGAGCGATTGGAAATTTCCCAAATTTGGCAAGAGACATAAACTTACGTGAAGGAAAGTAAATCAGAATAAAAAGACTAAATTCAAAAACAAAAATCCATCCAAAGATTCATCATAGACAAACTTCCAGAAACTAAGAACAAAGAAAGAAAATTCTTGAAAGCAGTGAGACAGAAATGGCATCTACCTGTAAGGGAAAATCAATTCAAAAAACCATGGATATTTTTTTTTATCAGAAACCATGGAGGCCAGAAAAAAGTGGCATAATATTTGTCAGCTGCTGATAGAAAAGAATTGTCAACCCGTATCTTATATCCAGTGAAAATATCTTTCAGGGACAAAGGAGAAATCATGACTTTCTCAGACAAAAGAAATCTAAGAAAATCTGTGGCAAATGGCAGAATGGACAAAGGAAGTTCTGCAAACACAAAGGAAGTGATAAAAGATTCTCTTGGAACATCAGGAAGAAAGAAAGAACAATAGGAAGAATTAAAATGTAGGTAAATGCAATAGAGTTTCCTTCTGCTCTTGAGTTTTCTAAATTATGTTTGATGGTTGAAGCAAAAATTATAAAAACTGATGTGGACCTAAGTGTTTGCAGAAAAAATAGTTGAGGCAATAATATTATAAATGGGGAGAGTAAAGAGCCATCCATAAAAGTAAGGTTTCTGGTATAATGGAAATGCCAGTAGATTGTGATAAGTTGTGTATGTAGAATATAATTTCCAGAGCAGCCACTGAAACAGGCATGTAAAGAGATATGCTTAGAAACAAAAACCCTCATGAATATAGACCAATATCACTCATGAAAATAGATGCAAAAATTCTTAACAAAATATTAGCAAATAGAATCCTTCCATATAAATGACTGTGTCTGAATAAATAATGAATTTATAATGAACTCAAACCACTCAATAATAACTCAAACAACTCAATAATAATAAAAACCCAGTTTTAAAAAATGAGCAAATATATGAATAAACATTTCTCCAAAGGAATTCACCACAAAGGGAGATGGTGGAACTTTTTGAGGTTAAAAAAAAAATCTATATCCTGACTGTGGTTACAATTGATATGCACTACTACATATATTTGTCAAAGCTCATCAAAGTGTTTGCTAAAATTGTTAAGTCTTATTGTATGTTAATTATATCTTAATAAAACCGACTGAAAAAAAAAACACTAAAAATATAAATAAATAATCCAGATATAAAACATTAAAAAATAGATAAAGATTTAGATTTTATGGTGAAGGACCTCAGGGAATTTCACCCCAAAATATGACTCCTTGGTATAAAGAGTATTTTGAATTAAAGGCCCTTAGAGATCAACAGGTGTTGGAAGGGGCTTCCCCTCTATCTGCATAACCAGATGGACCCATCGAAAGGACAACTGTCTTCTGTTCCCTTAACTGTTGTCTCACTCTATTGCAGGAAAGAAAATCAAGAATTCAAAAAGACCTGGCCCACATCGCTTTAAATATAATACCTGTCTCTCAAGGTTAATTTAATTTGCAAAGAGAATCATTTGCAAGTCAATCTGTTTTCCCATCTATTCATCTTCCCTAGCAACCATTTCTTGCCCTTAAACAGAATTGCCCATACTCCTTATCTCCCCCTCAACTCTAAAAAGAGTCTATAAAAATATCTGGATCCCATGAGGATACCAGGTAATCACTCTGGGATTCCCCCAGTGCACACACTAAATGAACCTCTTTCTTTTACTAATCTGCCTTGATTGTGAGTTGGTCTTTCAGCAAACTTTCAGGGGAAAAGGGAAGTCTCCCCTCAACCCTACAATGGCCAAATGAAGTTTATTCCAGGGATGCAAGACTGGTTCAATATTCAAAAATCAATCAATGTAACTCATCATATTAGTAGGCTAAGGCAGAAAAAGAAATCCCATGATCATATCAATCCATGTGAACAAAATTTTGGCTAAATTCATCACCAATCCATAATTTTTTAAAATTGTCCAAAAAATAGGAAAAGAGAGGAAATTTCTCACCTCAATAATTATCATCTGCAAAGCACCTACAGCGAACATTGTACTTAAAGTTGGAAGTCTGACTGCTTTTTCTCTAAGATCAGAAGTGATTCAAGAATGTCTGTTCTCACCACTGTTATTCAACATAATGGTAGAAGATCCAACCAATGCAATAAGACATGAAAAGAAAATAAGAAGCACACAGATCAGAAAATAAGGAATAAAGAAATAAAACTGTCTCCATTTGCAGATGACAAAAATGTAAACATATAGTAAATATTCCTTCCCTACCAAGGAATCTACCAAAAAGTAAATACCCTAGAACTAATAAGTGAGCTTAGCAAGGATAAGTAATGTCATCATACAAAAATCTGTATTTTCACATACTAGCAATGAACACGTGGACACCAAAATTTCTAAAACAAAAATTCAAGATCATTTATAATTGATCAAAAAAAAATGAAATACTTAGTCATAAATATAACACAATATATACAGGAGTTTTTGCTGAAAACAGCAAAATGCTAATGAAAGAAATCAAAACAGTCTAAATAAAGGAAGAGATTTATTTTATGAATTCGACTCAACACAGTAAAGAAGCTAATTCTTCTCAAGTTGTTATATAGATTTAATGGAATTCTCATCAAAATCTCAACAAGAGTTTTTGTAGGTATAGACAAAATTATTCTAACATGTATATGGAAAGACTGAAAAACTGGAACCGCTCAAATGATTTTGAAAAAGCAGCACAGAGTGGGATGGACCAATCTAAACACACGGAAAGAGACATTTTGCCAAGGAGGATTTGCAGATGACAAGATGATGAAAATAAGAGGTAGGTACAATCAGAGAGAGATTTGAAGATGCTATCCTGCTGGCTTTGAAGGCAGAGGAAGGAGCCCTGACCCAAGAATGGAGGAAACCTCTAGAAGCTGGAAAAGACAAAAAAAAAAAAAAAAGTTTTCTTTCCTGGAGGCTTCATTAAGAGCATAGCCCTGTTGATGCCTTTAGTTTAGCACAGAGAGATTTTTATTGGACTTCTAAGCTACAGAACTGTAAGATAATATAAATTTGTGTTTTTTTTTAAACTATTACATTTGGGATAGTTTCTACAGAAGCCACAGTAAATGAAAACACCTTACCCCATACCTTGAAGACAAGAGCCTATATTCCAAAAAAAATCTGCAAACTGTATACAGTTCCCTAGCATTCTAACAGAAATGTTTATTATTTAGAAGGATTTAATGGGAGATGAAGAAGCAAGAATCTTTGTATTAAAAAACCAAGAACAAAATAAACATCTTTCTCTATGTCTATGCTCCCTCTGTAACTTCCTCTGCCCTGCCAGCCACTTCATGTCTGCATTTCTTCTCTATATCATTTCTAAAAGAAAAAAAAATTCCTCTATCATTCCCTGAGAATTTTAACCCTGACTCTCACCCCATTTGACAGCACAAAACCTGCAGTTAGCTCAATAGCAAAATTGAGGGTTGGCCAAGGCTCCCTTAATCCCATGCCCAGATTGAGTTGGCACATAGCTGTCTTTCTGGAAAAAGAGGGAAGATCTGCTATCCTAATGCATGGAAATATTTTCTCCCTAGCATTTCAATTTTTTTGACAACCAGGAAAAAAATTACACTGATGCATCTTCCCTGTAAGGAGGTCCACCAAATTTCCAAGCTGTCGACAACTCCACTCTATGGTTTCTCTGTAGGAGCAATGAAACACCCGTACAAATGGATGGGTCAGCAACTGGGGGCATTTGCAGTGATCCCAGCTATGAAGGATCTAAAGGAATGAAGTGTCATCCCAGCAGGTATCAGAGCACCCAGGAATTCTCCCACTGGGTCATGGGTAGGTCTCGAAATATTTCTCCATTCATAATTCATTGGGACTTAGTCATGTTAAGAGAGAAGGCTATTGGCGTGAGGAAAAGCCCAGTGAAGTACGTGGGTCAGGACTCTTCCATTCCAACTGTTGAACTTGAACTTGATGGGGAAGAAGCACCTTCCTGCAGAATAATGACTATTTTGATGGGATTCAACTCTGAGATTCATGCTGTGAAAGCCTATGGGTTTTTTTGTTGTGTTTTGTTGTTGTTGTTGTTTGGTTTTTTTGTTGTTGTTGTTGTTGTTTTTGTTTTTCTTTTGACAGAGTCTTGCTCTGTCCCCAGGTAGAGTGCCGTGGTATCCTCATAGCTCACTGCAACCTCCAACTCATGGGCTCAAGCCATCCTCCTGCTTCAGCCTCCCCAGTAGCTGGGACTACAGTTGCATGCCACGGCACCCAGCTAATTTTTCTAATTTCAGTAGAGATAGGGTCTCACTCTTGCTCAGGCTGGTCTCAAACTCCTGGCCTCTAGCGATCCTCCCGCCTCGGCCGCCCAGAGTGCTGGGATCACAGGTTTGAGCCACCACACTCAGATGAAAGCATGTGGTTTTAATCCACATTTGTACCTTCCATCTTCCTGCTCAGAAATGAAGCGAGCACTGCAGGAAAAGGCTGCATCGGTGTCTAATGCTGTTACGCATTCCTGAGCCTAATGGGGCACAGTCCGCTAGAATGATTAAATAATAACAACAGCAGCACCTTAAGCCCAACCCTAAATCCCCTGATTCAGATAAGCTGGGAAGGAGAAGTTGAAATCTGTAAATTTTGAAAAAATGCCTCAAGCCGCGCTGGTTCACAGCCCAGCTATAGGAACCCTGACTTACACTTTTATAAACACGGGTACAGATCTAATTTTTTTTTTGATGCAAAAAACGCCCACCAACCTGAAAGGTGCAGGTTTTCGCTCTCAACCGCAGATTTGCTTTCTGGTTAGACACAAGGACCCCCTAGGGAATTTTTCCTCCTGCCCATGCCCCATGTTGACAAAGATGTGATAAAGAGGGGATAGCATAAAGATAAGATTAAAAAGCACACACAGAGGAAGATTCCACCATTTCTTTCACTGTTTATTTCTCATCCTCTTTGGGGAGCCCAGCTGCCTTGAATTCCAGAGTTTGACCTTACAAGGCATTTAGTCACCCATTGTATGGGAACATGATCCACTGGGGTTGTTTGTTCATTCCCCTGCTGGAACACATTGCTCTATTTTCTTGTAGTTACCATCGATAGGATTTGGGCATCCCTCTCTCTCTCTGTGTCTCGGTTTTGTTTAAAGTTTATTTTCCTTTTTATTTTATTTCACAGCATTTTTATTGACACAGTCACTCATATTTCGGGGTACCTGTGACATTTGACTACATGTATATAATGTGTAAGAATCACATCATCATCTGAGGAGTAGCCATCACCCCAAACATTTATAGTTTCCATGTGTTGGCAACATGACAATTCTTCTTCTCTTCTAGCTAGTTTGAAATATGCACTAAATTATCATCCACTATAACTTCCCCACTGTACTCGTGAATACTAGGACTTATTCCTTCTATCTAATGTAGTGCCCACTAACCAACTTCTCTTGCTTTATGACATGTCATATAAGCACAATATAAGAAATTTATTGCGATTTAAAATGAGAAGCACACTGATTTTCACATCTCTGGAAATGGATGAGGGATTAAGATTCCAAAGGGATTTAAGAAGATTTGATAATTATGACATGAAATAATAAGGGCAACATTTTGCTAAGACGTGTTAGGCTTTGGCCAGGTACAGTGGCTCGCCCCTGTAATCCCAGAACTCTGGGCGGCCGAGGTGGGAGGATGGCTTGAGGTCAGGAATTGCAGACCAGCCTGAGCAAGAGCGAGACCCTGTCTCTACTAAAAATAGAAAAATTAGCCAGGCGTGGTGGTGCCTGTAGTCCTAGCTACTGGGGAGGCTGAGGCAGGAGGATCGCTTCAGCCCAGGAGTTGGGGGTTGCAGTGGGCTATGTGGACAACACTCACTGCACTCGAGCCCAAGCAACAGAGCAAAACCTTGTGTCTTTAAAAAAAAAAAAAAATTATAGCCACAACTTATAAGAGGATTATTTGGCAAACAAGAGTCTCTAGTCAAAACTCTGTAACGTTCAGACTCTAGGAAGTATAAACACCCAAGAGATTTTAAGAATGCATTTTTTTAAATGATACAACACCTAGAAGTGTGCAGACAGTTCTTATTTGAAAAAGTCTTTGAAATGACCCAGTTTACATCTCATGTTCCCTGGAATATATGTCCTGCCTCAATATGAAAAAAAAAAGTGTGCTCCCTAGCAAATACATAACAACAACAACAACAAAATTGGCATAAAGTCCAAAAGGATCTTACATCTACAGTGACGCTGCTCCACAGCGAGGCAGCCACACACACAATAGTGGCCATCGCAGCTGTAATCTGAGCCGTGTTTCAGGCAGATGCCAGAAGAGGGGAGAGAACCCACAAAATGTAACGGCCATGCAGCGATTATTCAAGAGAGTATTTCAAGGGAAGCACGTCCCCGTCTGGGAACAGAGCCAGCCAGTGTCCCCCTTCTGGATTTGATGAAGGGCTGGCAGGGTTGCCACCCACTTGGGGATGAAAGACTGGCAGTGTTCAGGAAGACTTGCTGGGCTCCTGCCGTGAGTGAGCCGGTCTGCAAATAAGAACAGACGGTCTTGTGTGGCCACCTGGAAGCTAACAGCACACGCTTGCTGGGGACTTGCCCGGTCCCTCCCTGGGGCAACCTAACTTGGATGCCGTGGAGTTGCTGTTGCTGCTCTGCAGAGCACACCAGCTACGCACATGCGTGCAGCAGCCAGACGGTGCTACTCAAAGAGCCAGCCAGTCTGTCCCTCTTGGCCAGGAGAAGACGCTCCGTCTGAGGGCCAAGCGCATCGCCACACTCCAGCGGGGCGGGCCCTGCGGGAACCCCAGCTCAGGTAAGCGAACCTCCTCTCCTGGAGCTGCTAGTAAGTCCGCTTACTTTAAACAGCAACTCTTCCCCGGCAGGCTGCATCCTTTCAAGGGGATCCCTGGGAATGTTTTAGAAGAAACTTCCTTTAAAAAATGTAATAGTTGGTGAAAATACGACATGCATATTTGACTCGGGAGCTTTCTAAACATCATGCATAAGAGAAACCCACAAGAGAAAATAGCCCAAGCAGGGAAAAATTGCAACCACACTAGATTCTTGTCTTAGAGATGCTGAAGGCTTGGAGTGTGGACGATTGAAGAGATATCAGAGATGAAAAAATTAAATTGGATTTTTTTTGGGGGAAAAAGGGGGGGACAAAGATCAACCAGGCCAGCCAACCGTTTATAATGGAGGAGAGAAGCCAGGCTTGCTGCCCAGGGCTGAGGTCAGGGCAGGGAAGGAAGTCTGTGATTCTGTCGCCTGGAAGAGAATCAAAGGCTAGATTGTGGGTCATACTTGGACGGTGTTTCTTTGTCTTTTTCTGTGGTTTTCCTTGTGGGGGCTTTTTATCCGGGAGCAAGGAGCCAGTCTGCAGCAAAGCACACAGCAATCTAATGGTTAAAGCACAGAGTTCCTTGGAAGAGGAAAACAGGCTCCTTTCATGTGGCTAAATAGATAGACCATATCATTGACGAGCCCAGACACAGAATCGATGTACAGCTATATCTCCTACAACGCTGCAACCATGATTGAGGATGCTGTATTTAGACTCAAATATAGCCAGCCAGAGAAAATAAACACAGTCAGTCATGTTCCCCAGGAAAGTCAGAAGCTGCCCATAATATATTTCTTTCTGGAAAAAAAGGAATATATTAATACCTACTAATTTTTATAAAGGCAAATATGGATGGACACTTTTATAAAGGGAAAAAATTATATATAATTCATTATATATTTGCATATTTTTATATAATCCATTCATATTCCCAGGAGTCCATCATTCCCAGCCCAAATGCATGTATGTAAATATATATATATGTACAAAAGGCATAATGTATATAATGTATAATATATATGAATATACAAATGGAAATATTCCTATAGGCTCCCTACACGGTAATGATTTAAGATTTGTTGCCACAAATCACAAAGTGGAACCAACTACAGGTAGGGTGCATGTTAGTGACAGGAAAATAAAGTGTTCCTGGCTGGCACAGTGGCTCACACCTGTAATCCCCGCACTCTGGGGGGCTGATATGGGAGGATCTCTTGAGGTCAGGAGTTCGAAACCAGCCTCAGCAAGAGCAAGACCCCATCTCTACTAAAAATAGAAAAATTAGCCAGGTGTGGTGGCACGTGCCTGTAGTCCCACCTACAGGGGAGGCTGAGGCAGGAGGATCGCTTGAGCCCAGGAGTTTGAGGCTGCAGTGAGCCATGATCATGCCATTGCACTCTACCCAGGGCAATAGAGCAAGACTCTGTATGGAAAGAAAGGAAAGAAGGAAGGAAGGCAAGAAGGAAGGAAGGAAGGAAGGAAGGAAGGAAGGAAGGAAGGAAGGAAGGAAAGAAAGAAAGAAAGAAAGAAAGAAAGAAAGAAAGAAAGAAAGAAAGAAAGAAAGAAAGAAAGAAAGAAAGAAAGAAAGAGAAAAAGAAAGAAAGAAGAAAGAAAAAGAAAGCATTCCTAACACCTCCCACCTAATATTCACTCTAAGAGGTGCCAGGAAAATCACCCGCTTGTCAACACAAGCCAGGTAGGGCGTGTGCCCGATGTTTCACTCATGAGACGACTAAGTGGTTTCATCGCCCGCACAAACAGGAGGTGAGACCAGGACACGACGTCTGGTAGGTGATTTTTCACAGATTCAGGGATGCGGCCGCTTAACCAAAGCTGCGTGGAGCAATCCCTCGGGCTGAACTCTACTAAGCAGCCGTCCTTGAGGGTCAAGAATGGTTATTGAATATGGGCCGTTTTGTAGGGCTCAACTCCAGAAAGCAGTAGCTGTCCGACCACGTTCATGGCAGGGCTTAGGACCTATTGACTGCCTCTTTGGTCTTTTCTGGTTCTGTTACGTTTTTTTCTTTAAATCAGCATTGCCTGGCTAAGATGATGGTATAGCAGACAGCCTCTACAGGCTAACATTTAAAAATAAGGAGAGTGACCACCTGGTTTGGTGGCCGCAGGTGTGGCTTTGAGCTCCCCCACGCTGGGACGTCCAAGGAGTCTTTGCTTTTTATCCATCTAATCTCGACCTGCCCCCAACCCCATGGAAAAACAAACCTGAGGTCAATCATTCCCAGCCCAAAGCACTGTGCAAATGCTCCCTGCACTCAAGCTTGCTTCCCTGGGGAGGAACCTTCTTGTCTTTGATCTGGGGGCACAGGAGGAAACCACGGGGCAGAAGGGAGTCTTGTGAATGAATATTCAGGCATGGCGCACGTAGGATTCTCACTCCATGCCCATGCCCTGGGCAGCAAATGGCTTCCAGCTTCCTTTTCTGTCCCTGACGAATGGCCCAGTCTGCATACACAAAGCAGAAAAGTCACCATGACTTAGAGTCCTGGGAATTCAGTTCTTTCCTGCAGAAGGGTGGATATGTTTTCAAACTTCCAGGAGAAGCCCCACTCTCTGCACCACCTCAGTCTCACGGCATCCAAAATTAAACCCATTCCCTGCCTTTATTTCCCATCTCTTTATTTAGAAAAGAAATACATATTCATTGTGGGGGCAGGTGGGGAGTGGAAATTGGAAAAAGAATAGTTTTCCTGAATCTCCACACCCAGGGGTGAACCACGGCTGGGCAGGATTGCTGTAAATGGTATCCCCATATTTTGTTTTGTTTTGGGGCTTTTGGGGTTTCCTTACTAGGTACTTATGCAGTATTTTGCTTTTTATTCCTTGTTTACTGGATATCAGCACTGTGTCATCAAAGGTTGGACAAAGCTGAGTCAGGTATTAACATTCTCAGTTGGTCCAGTTTTCTCTCCATGTACAACTTCAAATCCCTCCCTCTCTGCTTGTGACAATACTAAAATTCTGCACACCCTCAAGCAAAACAAAACTCTCAGCAACAGAGTGTACACGCACGTCCTGCCTCTGTTCTCTAAACCTCAGATCTCAGATGATACCTGGTTTGCTTGTTTTGTTTTGTTTTGTGTTCTAATAGACAGGAAATTTGTCAGCAGTAAAGCAATTTAAAGTTCTTATTTCCCCACCTCTTATTGTACTAACTTAGCTAACTTATTCCTAATTCAAATTGTCCTCTGTTCCCGCACTAGAGATGCCACTGATGTTTGTATGTGGGCTTTTGTGTCCTGCTACTTTACTGAATTTGTTTATCCATTCCGAGAGCTTTTTGGTGGATTCTTTTTTCTTATTTTATTTTATTTTTTATTTCAGCATATCACAGGGGTACAAATGTTTAGGTTACACATATTGGCTTTGCCCCACTGAGTCAGAGGTTCAAGCGTGTCCATCCTAAATAGATCATGTCATCTGCGAACAAAGATAATTTGACTTCTTCCTTTCCAATGTGGGTGCCTGTTATTTCTTTCTTTTGTCGAATTGCTCTGGCAATGACTTCTAGTACTGGGGTGAATAACAGTGGTGAGACTGGGACAAGCATCCTTGTCTTTTCCAGATTTTGAGGAAAGGTTTTCAGTTTTTCCCTATTCAGTATGAGTTTGTTGTATATGGCTTTCATCGTATTAAGGCATCTTCCTTCTGCACCCAATTTTTTGAGAGTCTATTTATAATGAATAACATAGATGAATGTTGAATTGTATTCAGTGTTTTTTCAACCTCTAGCTTGTTTCTATTTCTAGAATTATTTCCATTTCTTCAATTTGGGCTGTAAGAAGTTAGCATTTGGGAGGTTCCCCTCTCTCTCTCTTTCTCTCTCTCTCCTTTGTTTTTGCTTTCAGTAAAGTTGTTCATGTACTACATCAATACATGCTCATTGGAAACTTCCACAGCCCAGGCTGAGCAACAGCAAGACCCCACCTCTACTAAAAATAGAAAAATTAGCCGGGTGCAGCGGTGAGCACCTGTAGTCCCAGCTACTCGGGAGGCTGAGGCAGGAGGATCGCTTGAGCCCAGGAGTTGGAGGTTGCTGTGAGCTAGGCTGACGCCACGGCACTCTAGCCTGGATGATAGAGTGACACTCTGTCTCAAAAATAGACAAATAGATAAATAAATAAAAAGACACAGAGGAAGTTTAAATGTATATGACGTAGTGAAAGAAGCTAATCCGAAAAGGCTACAGACTGCGATTCCAACTCTAAGACATTCCAGAAATGGCAAAACTGTGGGGACAGCACAAAGATCAAGGGTAGCCAGGCATTAGGGGAGGGAGGGATGAACAGGCAGAGCTCAGAGGATTTTGGGGACAGTGACACTATTCTGCATGATCCTATAGTGGAGGGTCCGTGTCATTATACACCTGTCCAAACCCCCAAAATGCACACCAGGAGTGAACCCTAATGTGCTCTCTGACCTCTGGGTGACACGTAAAGCTGTCAACCACAATAGTGGAGAAACCACAGGGCATTATATCACCCACCTGTACACAGCCTTTGAGAACCAAAACTGTCCCCCAAGTTCAAGGGCTCTCACACCACTAAAATCCTTCTGGAAAATGTATAAACCAAGCCTTGCCTTGTTTCTACCCATTGTCCAAGTACGCCCAGCTTTAAACCAACTGAGAACTTCCTTCCTACGGATGCTGCAGACCCTATATCGGCAACCAGATAGGTCTGGCACATGGTGTCCCCTTCTGCCTGAGCCTGGCCCTGCCCCAGCAGATGGCCTGGGCATCTGACAGTCTCCACAGCTAGGTTGCATTGAAGACAGCCGCGCCCAGTCACTGAGATGTCACCTCCTCCCCCTTCCGTGCCACCACAGCCAAGTGGAGAAGTTATAACAGAAGCCATCTAGGCAGCAAAGCCCCAAATAGTTCTCATCTGGTTTTCTTTAAAGTAACATTTTACATTCCTAACCCAGTGTGCAACCTTCTTAATGCCTTTTCCCTCTGCAAGAGCATTCCTTTACGAGATGTGACTCCTTGTTTTAAGGTGGTTTTGGTGTCACTATTATGAGAGAGAACCGAAGTTCCCCTTTCTGGGTATGAATTTACTCTTTTCCCTGTGATTACTCCAGGTTCTGCTGCCTGTGTTATTAAGAACGTTTTTATTTCTTACAGGGCGTCAAAAGAGAAGAGAGACCATGCTACATCTGGACCATTCTTGGTAAGGGAGGATGATGTCCCTTCGTTAATATTTGGTTTCCTGCCTCTGCCTCTCTTCTGTGGCCTTCTGGTAACTGAGCAGCCTCATGCACTTAGTAATCGATCTTGCTGGGGACTTGTGACTAACAGAAGCGCATGCTCCCCTACCTTGCAGGTGCCCCAGGCAGCCTCACACCAGGTGGGCGTTCAGCGCTACCACGGGCCAGGCATCTGGTTTTCCGGGGTCCCCACCTTGCACCCCTTCTTGGAGACTAAGATCACATCTCTACTTTATCACACTGGGGAATCGGGACACCACTGCCCTGCTGTATACCCACATGCCCACGGTGGCATCCACAAAACAAAAATAGCAATGATGGTGGCAGGGTGGAAGCCACTAAGCCCTTGTGGCAATGCTTCCTCCTGGAAGGCAACCACCAGGGGTCTCTGCTGGAGGCTGGACCCTCCACTGCCTCAAAAGACCCCATTCTCATGAGATACCAGTGGGCCAAAAAAATCAGTCTTTGGAATTTTTGCATTCAAGCTCAAATGCACGGAGACTCTTCACAGACTTGGAATGACCAGCCCGCTCGGGTCTCACCCTGCCCTGAGCGCCTACATCTTTTCTGCTCTTCCAGGTGGTCCAACGTCTAACAAGTGTCACCAATACCTAAGTCTGACTCAGTTTACTTACTTAAGAAAGAATCAGGAGGAAACTGTGGTGAAGGAAAAAGAGCAGTAGCCATTCTGGACACTTGATCCATTCCTTCTAAGCAGCCACAAATAAGGCTTCCCGTGAATCCCTGAGTACAATCACTTACCAGCAGAGGCCAGAGCTTCCCAAATAAGATGCTTAAAGTCCAAAGAAAACCATCCACAGTACGAGTTATTTTTAACCAGGAAAGAAAAAAACAAACAAACACATAGATCGAATGCCTAAGAGATGCACTCAGAGCTATTCTAACGGGTGAACATAATGTCAAAATCCCCTAAAATGGTGACGCCAGATTCCCACTTAGGGTATTGTTGGGAATGAGATGGGAAGGAGAGTTACGTGTCCGTGGGTAGCTTGTTTTTCAGGAGCTGTCTGGCTGTGACCCTGGGTGTGCTGCTGGGTTTGACGCCTGCCACTTGCAGTGACGTGCCTGGCTCCCGGCCGAACATGCTTCTGCTGATGGCAGACGACCTTGGCATTGGAGACGTTGGCTGCTATGGCAACAGCACCATAAGGCAAGGAACAGGGGGACCGCTCTTCTGGTGCCCACAGTGCAGAGACCAGAAGAAAGAGAAGCCACTAAGCCTTGGTGTGGGCAGTAGTCCAGTCTTTCAGAGCTCTGCACAGCACACATTGCTTCTTTGAACACCCTCTAAATCCTGCTTCTTCCCACGCCTGCACTTAACCCCAGCTCAAACGGATCCTACCTATGACTACTCATTTCTGCTTGTTTTTTTTTGTTTTTTTTTTGAGACAGAGTCTCACTCTGTCACCCAGGCTAGAGTGCCGTGGCATCAGCCTAGCTCACAGCAACCTCAGACTCCTGGGCTCAAGCGATCCTCCTGCCTCAGCCTCCCGAGTAGCTGGGACTACGGGCATGTGCCACCATGCCCGGCTAAGTTTTCTATATATTTTTAGCTGTCCAGATTATTTCTTTATTTTTAGTAGAGATGAGGTCTCGCTCTTGCTCAGGCTGGTCTCGAACTCCTGGGCTCAAATGATCCTCCCGCCTCGGCCTCCCAGAGTGCTAGGATTACAGGCATGAGCTACCGCACCCAGCCCTCATTTCTGTTTTGAATATGATTTATATGCACCCAGTACAGGATAGACAATGTTTTAAAAATCACTGCTGTTGCCTGCAAACCAAACACAGATATTGACCAAGCCTACCCACTCAGGCATGATTTCATTGCTCCCCTGCTGAAAAACTTTGCTTCCGACAGACAAGTGGACATCTCCCTAACCCTAAAATATGACATGCATTATACCTGTTAGGTGTGAATTTACCCATCCCCTCCTTCCCCCTCCACCTGCTTGATTTCCCATGAATATTATTTCCAGATGTGCACATAAGTGTTGATCAATTATTTGCAATTTGATGCTGAGTTCATGTGGTGCTTGTTTTTCCATTCTTGTGATACTTCACTTAGTAGAATGGGCTCCAGCTCCATCCAGGATAATACAAGAGGTGCTAGATCACCATTGTTTTTTGTGGCTGAGTAGTACTCCATGGTGTACATAGACCACATTGTATTAATCCACTCATGCATTGATGGGTGCTTGGGCTGTTTCCACATCTTTGCAATTGTGAATTGTGCTGCTATAAACATTCGAGTGCAGGTGTCTTTTTTATAGAATGTCTTTTGTTCCTTTGGGTAAATACCCAGTAGTGGGATTGCTGGATCCAATGGTAGTTCTACTTGTATCTCTTTGAGGTATCTCCATACTACTTTCCATAAAGGTTGTACTAGTTTGCAGTCCCGCCAGCAATGTAAGAATGTTCCTATCTCTCCACATCCACGCCAACATTTGTTGTTCTGGGACTTTTTCATATAAGCCATTCTCACTGGAGTTAGGTGATATCTCACTGTGGTTTTGATTTGCATTTCCCTGATGATTACAGACATTGAGCATTTTTTCATGTTTCTTGCCCATGAGACCTAAGAGCATCTTGCATCATTAAACAATGAATGACCAGCAGACTTTCGATGAAGCAGTGTGTAAGCTACCTATGCTTATGAAAAACTTGTTTGTTTTTTAAGGGATAAAGCTGTTAATTTTTCCCTGCTTAGGACTCCGAACATCGACCGCCTTGCAGAAGAAGGAGTGATGCTGACACAGCACATCTCTGCCGCGTCCGTGTGCACGCCAAGTAGGGCTGCTTTTCTCACCGGCAGGTACCCTGTTCGGTCAGGTTGGTCTTTCCTTATAACTAAGCACGTGTTCCCCTAAACTCCGGTTACACAGATAGTAAAGAGCGGGTTTTCTGCTACAGTGTGTAGAGGATGATCTAACCCTGCACATTCTCACCATCAGACCGGAGTCAGTAAGAATAGACAGCCCCATGGTAACGGGGTTACCTGGACAGGTGTTACCCATTCGATTGCTTTCCTCGATGTGGGTAACTACATAAAACAGGGATGGGCCGACTTTTTCTGTTAAGGGCAGGTTAGTAAATATTTTCTATTTTGCAGGCAGTCTCTGCTTGCAGCTGCTCACTTCTGCTGTAGCTTGGAAGTATCTATAGGTAGTATATGCATAAATAGACATGGCTGTGTCCCAATAAAACTTTATTTATAAACACATAAGTTTTAATTTCATATCATTTCTCATGGTATGAAATATACTTCTCTTTCTTTCTTTCCCAACCATTTAAAAATGCACAAAACCCAGCCTGAGCAAGAGCGAGACCCCATCTCTACTAAAAAAAAGAAATAGAAAGAAATTATATGGCCAACTAAAAATCTATATAGAAAAAATTAGCCGGGCATGGTGGCGCATGCCTGTAGTCCCAGCTACTCGGGAGGCTGAGGCAGGAGGATCGCTTAAGCCGAGGAGTCTGAGGTTGCTGTGAGCTAGGCTGACACCACGGCACTCACTCTAGCCCGGGCAACAAAGCGAGACTCTGTCTCAAAAAAAATAAAATAAAATAAATAAAAATAAAAATGCACAAAGCCATTCCTCACTCCTTGGGAGTCTGAAAATGTGTAGAAGTCCAGATTTAGCCCAGGGGCTATAGCTGCCCATCCCTAGTAGAACAGATAGTAGGGGATTATCAGGAAATCTCTTGACTGTGCTTATGCAAAAGTTTAAGTATCCAAATATGTTTAATCTGAAGAAGAAGAGATAGGAGTCCCTGTGGGTTGTCTTTCCACATCTGTCCAACCCATGGAAAGAAAATTTCTTTCATCTCTGTGCATGAATAGAGACCTCCAGGATGGATCTAAAGAATGACACACATTGGTGGAATATTCCTTTTGTTCTGAAACCATCCCTCTTGTGCCCTATAAGTCTTGTACTTTTTTTTTTTTTTTTTTTTTTTTTGAGACAGAGTCTCACTCTGTTGCCCAGGCTAGAGTGCTGTGGCGTCAGCCTAGCTGACAGCAACCTCAAACTCCTGAGCTCAAGCAATCCTCCTTCCTCAGCTTCCCGAGTAGCCGGGACTACAGGCATGCACCACCATGCCCGGCTAATTTTTCTATATATACTTTTATCTGTCCATATAATTTCTTTCTATTTTTAGTAGAGACGGGGTCTCGCTCTTGCTCTGGCTGGTCTCGAACTCCTGAACTCAAACAATCCTCCCACCTCGGCCTCCCAGAGTGCTAGGATGACAGGCATGAGCCACCGTGCCAGGGCAAATCTTGTACATTTTTTGGGCAGAAAGGTCTGCTGGTTTTTTTGGTTAAAATTCTTTGTGTCCCCGGGAGTTGGGCAAAGAGTAGAGCAGACCTCGGGAGGTCTGTGTGGTGTCCTCAGCGTTTGTCTATGCTTTGACACTGAGGCTGAGGCCGAGAATCTCCAGCGGGAGATTCAGACCCTGTCTGAGTCAGGAGTCTCCAGAGAAACAGAACCCAGGGGATCTACCTGTCCATCCACCCATCCATCCATCATCTATTACCTGTCATCTTTCTACCATGTGTCTATCACCCATCAATAATCTATCTATCCATCGCCATCTACCTACCTATCTGTCTACCTAAAAGAGATTGATTTTAAGGAATTACACCATGCACTTGTGGGATTTGGCCAGTGCAAAATCTGCAGGGCAGGCCTTCCGGCTGGAAACTCACGCAGGGGTGGAAGCTGCATCTTGAGGCAGGATTAGTCTGTATCCGGGACCCTCAGTGTTGGCCATTAAGACCTTCAACGTTATCAGATGGGGTACACCCGTATCATCGAGAGCCATCTCCTTTCGTTAAAGTCAGCTGAGTGTAGATGTGAACCACTTCTACAAAAGACCTTCCCAGAAACACTTAAGTTGTGTTTGAATACCAGGGGACTCACTGTAGCCCGGCTGAGTGGACACATCAAAGTGACCCTACAGACTTTCACGCGTGTGGCTCTCTGGCACCCTGTCTCTGCCTCAAGGCAGAAGGAATCCGGCCCACTTAAGCCAGAACAGCCCCCACACAACTGTCTTTGCTGTGGCTCAGAGCTATTCAGCTTCCCACTAGCCCACATTGAACCAGAATTCATTGTCAGTGTTTTGGAAAACCTCAGAAAGAATTCCCCGAGTTCCCAAATGATGATCGCTGAGAACCATGTTCACTCTGCAAACCAGATCGATGCTCTCTGAGCAGACTGAGCTAAATTTATCCAAACAGCCTGGAAGCACAGAGCCTCTTCCGAGAGCGCGGTTCCTAATCACAGCCGCACAATGGAATCACTGCAGGCCTTCACCAAAACATCCACGCCAGAGACCCGCCCTCGGGCAGGCCGAGCTCGCTAGCCTGGGTGCAGCCTGCTGTAGTGATCATGGTTTTTATTTTTTACGTCGTGATGCTTTGACATCTTGGGGCCTGCCTGACCCTAGAGAGAACACTCCTTGCAAGGCCAGCCAAGGGCTAGAGAGAGCAAATGATTCACCTGTGGGTGCACCTTTCCCAATCCACTGCCCACACCCCAACCACCTCCTGTATGAGAGTCTCATCCCTGGGGCTGCTATTCCCCTGCCCTAATCACTGCAGGGTCAGGTGGCAACCAACTAGGAACAGCCCCTGCCACCCAGAGCCCACTGAAGTGATTCAAACCAGCCAATCTTAAGTTTGCCTGTTTTGCCTTGCCTATTTCTTCCCATTAAAAAATTCAATAGGCCAGGTGTGGTGGCTGACACCTGTAATCCCAGCACTCTGGGAGGCCAAGGCGGGAGGATCGCTTGAGCTCAAGAGTTCAAGACCAGCCTGAGCAAGAGCAAGACCCTGTCTCTAGTGAAAATAGAATAATTAGCCAGGCATGGTGTTGCGCACCTGTAGTCCCAGCTACTCGGGAGGCTGAGGCAGGAGGATCGCTTGAGCCCAGGAGGTTGAGGTTGCTGTGAGCAGTGATGACACCACTGCACTCTAGCCCAGGTGACAGAGTGGGACTCTGTCTCAAAAAAAAAAAAAAAAAGATACAATAAAGTCCTTTGGCCATTCCTCTCCCTCATCCCCCTCCATCCCCCTGAACAACCCTGGGGCTTCCCTGTATGACTCCCCCACCCCTGGCCTCTGCAGAACTGTGAGTAACAAAGTATCTCCTCAATGGCAACCTTGTCTGCACTATGAGCAACAAAGTATCTCTCAATGGCAACCTTGCCAACACTGTGAGCTACAAAGTATCTCTCAACGGCAACCTTGTCAGCACCGTGAGCTACAAAGTATCTCTCAATGGCAACCTTGTCAGTATGTTAGAATCATCCAACCTTTCCAAAGCCCACCTTCCACCCCTGACCAACAAAAACCACGGTCTCTGAGGCAATAACCAAGCATCAGAATATTGTAAAACTTCCCACTTGATTTCAATGTGCAGACAAGTTTGGGAACCACAGGACGATATCAAGACTATGATGAAATCATAAAACCATCTTTAATTCTGGTTTAATTCTCATTCCCTTTTTATTCAGTTCTTTTCTTTATAACCTGCACGTCATAGGACAATTCATCTTCTCCTTAACTTTTTCAGTGAATTAATCATTTCTTTTGCTGCCGAAAATGCAACCCATAAGATAAACTCATGTAAGAAGTAAATTTTAAATTTCATTTTAAATAATGGAGAATTTCACCAGGCATTTTTTAAATTAATAATGAACATACAAACAAAAAACAAATGTGTAACAGTATATATTTTTTAATGATTGATTGCTCAAAGGTATGGTTTCCAGCAATGGTTACCGCGTTCTTCAGTGGGCCGGAGTATCTGGAGGCCTTCCAACAAATGAGACAACTTTTGCAAAAATACTGCAAGACAAAGGCTATGCCACTGGACTAATAGGTATGTGCATTGTTTTAAAAGTGTTAAGCACATTACGTTTATTGGAAAAGTACGCTCAGCTAAAAAGTTTGGAAATGAAATCTATGGTATGCTCTGGGATTTTCCAGTAGACAGAAAGCTGAGTGTATGCAGAAATCGTGTTACTTTCCAGGTTGTTGGGTACAAAGTAGATGCTCAAGAAATAGCATATTTGGCATTTTATACAAGGTGCTCATGCACCATGATTTTTAAAAGATAGGAAACCATATACTCTTCTATCTAAAATTTCCATAATGCCATCTGCAATGCCATCACAAGGCTTAGTAATTCTCTCTCTGCTTCCATAAACAACATCTTTATTTTTCTATATGTTGACAAACTGGGTCACGAATTGAATGAAAAATAAAATTAAGCACACAATAGTTTCTTAAGAGGGGGCCAAGTTGCCATCATCATCATCATGTTGTAATAATGATTTTTATTTACAGTACCATTTATTTGTAACAAACAACATGACTAGCTGATACACTACATATAAAATCCAATAGACTATGATTATTTTTTTTAAGACAGGAGAGGCTATGCTCATGGGATAAACCTTGGGAAATTGCATGAGGTTTTCTGGATGGCAGACAGCACTGGGTGGAGAGTGTCTCTTTTATTTCTTTTACTATTTTTTAAATTTTTTTATATGAATGAGACAGCCTCCATTCTACAAAATAGAATGAGACCTCCCCTGTGTTTTTGTTTGTTTGTTTTTTTGGGACAGGGTATTGCTCTGTTGCCCTGGCTAGAGTGCAGTGGCATCAGCCTTGCTCACAGCAACCTCTAACTCCTTGGCTCAAGCGATCCTCCTACCTCAGCCTCCCAAGTAGCTGGGACTACAGGCATGTAACACCATGGCTAAGTTTTGTATTTTTAGTAGAGACAGGATCTTGCTCTTGCTCAGGCTGGTCTTGAACTCCTGACCTCAAGCGATCCTCCCACCTTGGCCCCCTAGAGTGCTAGGATTACAGGTGTGAGCCACCGTGTCCAGCCAGCAAGTATTTCCTTATCAACATCCTCATACTGGCAGCATAGAAGCTAAAATTTTCCTGTGAAGTTGAAAGTGGTGCTCTGTAAAACCTTCCATCCACCTGGACCATGGCCACTATCAGGGTGGTTTAGCAAAGCAAGGAACAATTCCAAAACCCACAAGTGTTTTGCCCGTACTGGCTGTATCACATGGAGCTCTCGGAACAGTCTGTTCCTTCATTGTTCTTCCGCCACAGACGATTACCAACCCGTGTGCAGTAAACTGAATAATAGTCCCCCAAAATAGCCTAAATTCTGAAACAAGAAAATATTACCCTGTATGGAAATAGAGTCTTTGTAGAGGCAATTAAGTTAACAATCTTGAGGAGAGGGGATGATCCTAAATTATCCAGGTGAAGACAAGTGTTTCTTTAAGAGGGAGGTGGGAAAGGGCCTTGTGACCAAGAAGGCAGAGACTGGAGTGACACGGCCACAAGCCCAGGGGCTCCTGGAGCCCCCAGGAGCTGGGAGAGGCAGGAAGGAGCCTCCCCTGGAGCCTGCGGAGGGAGCGTGGCCCCGAGACACCTGCGTCTCACACCCCTGGGCTCCCGGACGGGGAGAGGGCGAATCTCTGCTGTTTAGAGACAACCACAGTTTTGGTAATTTCTTGCACCTGTCGTAGGAAACGAATATACCAGGTAACGCTGCCACACAGAGTCCTCACTGCCCTGAAATGACACGTCCTGGTTGTGGTGCAGGTCACAGCTAAGCCCACCCACACCTCCCCGCATCCCCACCCCACCCCAGCGGCCAGCCGCGCGCCCGGAGTGCGGCCAGAGGCCCAAGTCCACTTACCCAGAGAGGGTCCCCCCGTTGTCACAGCCACATCCGTTCTTGCCCCGCAGGAAAATGGCACCTGGGTCTCAACTGTGAGTCCTCCTCCGACCACTGCCACCACCCGCTCCAGCACGGGTTCGGGCGCTTCTACGGAATGCCCTTCTCCATGATGGGCGACTGCGCCGGCTGGGAGCTCTCCGAGAAGCGCGCGGCGCTGGAGCGCAGGCTCAGCCTCTGCTTCCACGCCGTGGCCTTGGCCGCCCTCACCCTCGCCGCCGGGAAGCTCACCCGCCTGGCGCCCGTCCCGTGGACGCCGCTCCTCTGCTCAGCCGTCCTGGCCATCCTCCTCTTCACGGCCGCGCGTTTCCTGGGGACTCTGATTGTGCACGCGGACTGCTTTCTCATGAGGGACCACAGCGTCACCGAGCAGCCCATGCGCTTCCAAAGAACCACGTCCCTTCTCCTGGAGGAAGTAGCGTCCTTTCTCAAAAGGTGCGCACGGGCGGGTCAGCTTGGGGCTGAAAGACACCCTAAAAAGTTTTCTCTGGTTGGTACCTGAACGATGGAATGGACATGACCCCAAACACTTTCTTTTTAATTTTTCTTTTCTTTTTTTTTTTTTTTTTTGGTAAAATGGGGCATCAATGATGGTCAGTTGAGCCCTGTGACTTGTGTCCATGCAAAAACAGCAGTCCCCAACATTTTTGGCACCAGGTACTGTTTTCAGGGAAGACAATTTATCCACGCACCGGGGGTGGGAGGGGTTCGGGATGATTCAAGCACATTATTTCTATTATGATTACGTTGTAAGATATAATGAAATCATGCTACAACTCGCCATAGGTCGGGGACCCCTGCATGCAAACTTTGTTCCAGGTCGGTTGGAGTTTGCAGCTCCTGTTCGCAGGCCAACCCCGTGCCACCCCCAACCTCGGGTCACCGGGGGCCGTATTTAATTAACCTAACAAACTGCATCACCTGAAGAGCCTTTACAATAAGTCATATTTTACGCCTCTATCCCCGAGGATATTCCACTTAAGAGGGCCACAGCATCAAACTCTAACATACCTGGTGGCAATGAGGTTGTAATTTTGTTCCATGACACTCTCGGGGAGCGTGTGATAGAACTGCCGCTGTAGGTAAGAACAGCACTGACAATTAGCTGCAAATGGAAACAGGTGAGGACGATGTATTCTAATTAACACTGAGCTCTTCACCTTAATTTTTTTACTTTAAGGGTCTAGATTACACCATACAAGTCAGGTGGACAGAGGGGGAAACCGAGGCATTGCCAGACGACGGAAGGAAATCAACTGACACTAATAACCTAATATGCCCCGTTTTTAAAGTATGTTTTTTGATAACTATTGTATGTCCTAAACCTCACAACTGCATCAAAATTATAAAGAAAACCGAATGTGTGACATCACATGTTCTTTAGGCTAAGATTTGAGGTAAAAACATGTACTGAAATAACCAAACAAGATAAAGTTGTCAGCTCAGAGAGTAGCCCGGTGTTATTTTAACTTTCCGTTGTCAAATTCACACAGTTAGAAAACTGTAATATTCAGGGCAGAAAAATGCATAAAATCACTTGTGGACTTTTGAATAGATTTCCAAAGGGAAAAGTCATCGTGTTGGAAATTCTTAAACACAAGAACAATTTCCTGTTGAACGAGGGTTTTGTGCATTTGCCCTTGGTGAGCACAGTCAGAATGTGACAAGTAAGATCTGTGCTTAGTGTCTGCAAGACTTCGATCTCCGCTTTACCAGAACAGTGACCTTAGTGGCTTTGCACTTATTTTCAGAAATAAGCAAAGAGCTTTCCTTCTCCTTGTTTCCTTTCTACACGTGCACACGCCCCTCGTCACTACCGAGCACTTCCTCGGAAAAAGTCTCCACGGGCTGTACGGGGACAACGTGGAGGAGATGGACTGGATGGTGGGTAAGTGGATGGTGTCTGTGTCCTACTCCCATGTGGCACACAGAATGATGTCCCCAGAGATGTCCACGTCCTAGTCCTATGTGATAGAATAATGTCCCCAAAGATGTCCATGTCCTACGCCCATGAGGGAGACAGAATAATGTCCCCAAAGAGGTTCACATCCTAATCCCATGAGGGAGACAGAATAATGTCCCCCAAAATATCCACATCCTAATCCCATGTGGTAGGCAGAATATTTTCGTTTCTAACAACAGGCAAAACTCTGGTTTTTATACATAAAAAAGCAAGACCCAACCAAAAGAATTAAACTTTAATGTAACGGCCCAGGTGGGTTACAAGTCAAAGCACCCAAGGAAAGGATGTATGTGAGGCCACAGGACGGCCATGAGACTCAGTCCTCGTTAATGGGCACACTGGGAGAAAAAGCTTTGAATGTTGTTAGAAATAAAAATAATATAATCCTACTTAACTAATATTTAAAAAATCTGTAGGGCACTCTGAGTTACATAAATGACAGAACCCCCTTTCGTGTAGCCCTAAGACAGTCAGAGTCTGTGCTGGTCACAACTGGTCTTTGTCGATGGCATCTACGATGGCATTGTCACTGTATCCTCCCTCCTTTGCACTCTCGGTTTGCCTCACTTGTACGTTTTGCTATCTTGTCCAACATACCTTCCACCCTGGTAGCTTGCCTAAAACCCTGACAAAAGCATACACCCAATAGTCGGTTTAAGACATTCTGCTATTTTGACTGCGTCAAACATATCTGTGCTTTGCAGGACAGATCCTTGATACGTTGGACAAGGAAGGTTTGACCAACAACACCCTCGTTTACTTTACGTCGGACAACGGGGGTTCCTTAGAGTCTCAACACGGAAACCGCCAGTATGGTGGCTGGAACGGGATATACCGAGGTAGGGCTGAGAGATTCCCATGGCCACGTCTCAGGGCTTCATCTCCCCTCTGCAATTCCCGCCCGCTCCTTTGGAAAGGGGCCAGCCACTCCGGGACAGTGACTACTGCTGCCCAGACACTTTGGCGTTTCCTCTCCAGGGCAAAAATTATAATTTGCAATGCTCAGGTTTGATATATTTTTCTTTTGCACCATTAAGTGTTTTTCAGTAGGCTCTCAGAGGTTCACGGCCATCACCACTATTTAATTTTGCAACATTTTCATCCCCACTAAAGGAGATCTTGTACTAGCAGTCATTGCCTATTTCACTGTGGCCAACCCAGGCAGCCACCCACTTACTTTCCTTCTCTGTTTATGCATTTCATGCCAATAGCATCGTGCAATGTGTGGTCTTTCGTGCGTTGCTTATTTCCTTAGCACAATGTTTTTGGGGTTCATCCACACTGTAGCAGGTATTAATGCTTCATTGCTTTCTATCACTGAACCCTGTCTCCTTGTGTATATAAACCATACTTTGTTTATCTACTTCTTTGCTGATAGACTCAGGTTTGAAGTTTAAATTCGGACAATGTATCCAAGAAGGGTGGGCATCCAGGTGGCCACATTACAACCAAACTTGGATTCTAGTGTTAGAGGCGCACGATTATGTCATGCACCACAAAGATTCTAAAATGTGCTGTTCAATATACATAGCTTAATACCGTTGTGACTTTTTTTGTAACTTAGAAAGCTTTGTTTTTTATTCGGTGAAAGAGTTGTTTAGACTAACACTGGCAGACATGCCTATGAAGCACCCGTCTAGTTCATACATGAAAGGAAATACACGCATGCAAATTAAATCAGTTAATGCCTTCCAAAAACTTCTTCACACCGAGGGGCTGATTCCTGCAAAATCTCAGTGCCGTCCACGTTGATGGACTCTGCACCCAACATCTTCATGTGCCACAAACAGCGCCAGTGGGACAGCCTCTTCTAAACGTGCTACACTGTTGCTCTAAAGGGATTTTCCCTCCATGTCTCTGAGCCCACCATTCTGCAAGTTTCCATGCACATGGGCAGGTACAGCTACATCCCTTGCCCCACAGCTGTTGCAAAACACACTGTGCATCCGAGAGAGGTGACGTGTGTATGCACCCTGAAAGCGGCCGGGTCAAGGATCTGGAGCTGTCAAAGCAAAGGGACAGAAATCACAAGAACCCCAATGATCATTGTGGTAGAAGCAATAAGAGCCCCCCCAAAATATCCTGCCTCTTCCAGCTCCTGGGGGCTCCAGGCGTCCCTGGGCTTGTGGCCGCGTCACTCCAGCCTCTGCCTCCATCTCCACGTGGCTTCTCCTCTGCGTCTGTGTCTCCTCTTCTTCTCTAAGGACACCTGTCATTTGGGATGAAGGGTTCACCCTGATCCAATCCACCCTGACCAACACCCAGGTTAATAGAAGAATATAAATCTATCTTCTGCAAGGCGGAACTATAGTGTGTTATAATTTGATTAAAAGAGAGAGAGAGACTTCAAACAAGCAAAATAAGGTTGAATGAACCAGAGTAGGCATCTACTTCTCATTTTTAATCTTTTTTTCTTTTTCCATTTCTGTTGAAACACAGGGGGCAAAGGCATGGGCGGCTGGGAAGGTGGCATCCGTGTGCCAGGGATATTCCGCTGGCCCGGGGTGCTGCCAGCCGGCCGGGTCATCCACGAGCCCACCAGCCTGATGGATGTGTTCCCCACCGTGGTGCAGCTGGGGGGCGGCCAGGTGCCCCAGGACAGGTACGGAACCACCCAAAGAAGCCATTCCACTTTGGGTAGAGAAATCAACATTTAAGGGAAAGGAAACTGTCCCTTTTGCATTGTCATAAAACATCCATGAAATCAGTATCTGGGAAAACACTCCCGGCTCTATTATTTAATGCTGGGATCAAATGTCGGTTTTGTTTTATATACGAAAGGTCTATTTCCCTTTCCTTAATTCTTAAGTGGAGCACATTTTATTATAAGCGTGATTGTCATTGAAAAATCTAACAATGCAAGATTGGCAAGAAATTACTTTTGGTTCAGGAAGGCAGGGACTTTTATAGGATTCCAATTTCTCATGTCTTAAGAGACATAAAAAATCATTTGGGAGGAAATAGAAAGAAAATAATTTTTTCATAATCTTGATGGCTTAGGGAAGAACACATTTAAATTATAATATATATATATATATTGTGCATAGATAAAAATTGTAATGACTTCAAGTTATTTTCTTTCTTCTACCCACTTATAGGTGGCCCATTAGCCCTGCTTAAAAAAAAACACTATGTTACCATTTTAGTGCCTATTACAATTAAGTACTTAGTAAAAATTTCTAGAAGTTGAATTTCTTGGTCAATAGTATGGCCACCTATAGGCAAATCTCTTGATATATTTTGTCAAATTATACCTTAAGAATTGCTACCAGCCGTCAGTGACAGTGTCCATATTAAAAACAATAGACCTAAAATCATTTAAAACCATTTGTATATACATAATTTATACTTATAGACATGTGTGTATATAGAGGTGTACATACATGTTATATAATTTTTATATATACATGTTATAGTTTTCATTGCTTTATCACTAGCAATGTTAAAATTTTTATACATTTATTCTACATTTCTCTTTTCTCTTTTTTTAATTGAATTACATGTCTTGTTGGATTTTTTTCTAGTAGGCCATTAATATATGTTTTTTAATTTATAACATGTCCTGTGTCTTAAAAAGAAAATTTTTGTCTATCATATATATTGCAAATGCATTTCACTGGAAGGTAAAATAAATTTAGCCATACATTATTGGTTTTGTTAATACATAGACACACATATACATATGTATGTGTGTGCATAAATGATTATATATATTTTGTCTTTTATTTCATTTTTTTCATGGTCACTTTGACCAAGCACAATCTATTTGAGGTTCTGAATTTTCTACCTGGGTTGAGAACATTAATCCTGTTTTTAAAAAATCCTCTATTTATTGCTATTCTAAGTTCATGGCATCTATAAAAATATACCATCGGCATTTATGATTAAATTTGAGATGCAAGATCCACAAAGTTTTCAAAATAATTTAAGAGAAATTAAAAACAAGGTCACTGCAAATTTTCCACTTAAAGGAAAATTCCATCACCTTCAGCCGTGTGGAAAATGAATGTTCCAGTTCTATCAGCACATGTTTATTAGCAGGTGTTTGCTCTATAGACAACCCCGAGGGGACAAGTGAAAAAGAGATGCAGATATATTTCCCACCCTGTAGCAACTGACCCTGTAATTAATTGCAAAGTAAATTGCACAGTTATCCCTGCAAATCCAAACAGGTGGATTCAACCTCTGTGCTAAGAAGGATGCCCAAAAGGGAAGTGCAATGCCAAGAAGACAGAGCCGGGCTTTGCAAAACAAGCAGTATTTAAAAAGGAAGAAAGGGCAGGCTACAGAGAGGAGGAAATGCTGGTCCAGAACTCTCCAGAAACGGAACTGGTGTGAAGTTCTGTTAAAAAATACAACGTATTCTATAGCAGCTGAAAGCCCAATACGATGTAAAAACAGAAAGGCATTTGGACAAATGGTTGTCTTATTTCTGCATACATCATAAGGCTGAGTGGAGACTCACTGAAGCCAAACAAGCTGGTTCCCCTGGTAATCCTTTTACCCAAAGGTGGCGTTTCCCATGCACGATGCGAGCAGCTAGTGCATGCTTGCTAAGGCTCGTGCACACCTTCTATCACGTTCACACTCCGACCTTCCTTCCCCTGACACGATGCATGGGGAATGCAGGACTGCGGCCCTGGGCAGGTGACTGCTGTAGGGACAGAGGGTCCCCGCGTCCTTGCAGCACCCCTGAGTCCCTCACGCGCCTTTCTGCAGAGTGATTGACGGCCGGGACCTGCTGCCCTTGCTGGTGGGGACAGCCCAGCACTCGGACCATGAGATCCTGCTGCACTACTGCGAGACGTTTCTGCACGCCGCCCGCTGGCACCAACGGGACGGTGAGTGGGGGCCGCCATCCTAACACCCTTTGGGAACGAGCTCCTCGGTGGCTTCAAAGCACGGGGCCCCAGAAGAGCCTGGGGGTTGGAGTCACATCTCGGCTTCTGAGTTCAGGTCTGTCTACATTGTCACAGTGTGAATTTTCCCCCCAAGCTTTTAAAATTTAGTTCTTGGCAATGAATGTCTCCCTCCTTCCACCAGCATCCCCTCTGAGGTCACCTGTCAATCTTCTTACCATCTGGAAAGGGCGTTGTTAGGTATGGTTTAAGCACCACGTGTGAAATTGTTTTATTTCCTTCTTGCTTTTCCCCAAGACGTGAAGTGCAGCTTCTATCATCACACACGCATATATGCACACACATGCACGTGCACGTTGGTCAAGGGAGCCAATAGCTTGCTGATTTTAAGGGAGAAAAAGAGAAAAAAAATAGCGATGGCACCAGTTCATAACAAAAGGGGCAGGAGGATGTCGAAGTCCAAGACTCGGTTTCCTGCCTTTCCTTGGAGACAGGATCATGGCAGGAGATGTGAGTTTGTCCTCAAGATATGGTTGAGGCTGGAGCTCGTTCTCCTGCTGTTGACTCAGGAGCTCTGTAAAGGCAGATTCTCGCAAAGCAATTTCGAAAGGGAGAAGTTGACATCTCTTGCATGCGTTCAGCTCTTTTGAGAAGTTGTGCAGAGCAGAACTCGTGCAAGGTGCCTGCTAGGGAGAGAGCTCATAGGAGTGATCTTTAGCCATTCCTGGGGAAATCGTAGGATTAGGTATTTCCCTGTTATTTCTGCAAGGCCACCCCTTTCACACGTATATACATGTCTGAGACTTTTCTAATCTATTCTATTCATCTAGACGCGCTTCCAGATGTTTTAACCGCCTTAGCTTGATGACACAATTTCATCTTCATTGTAACAATAATAACTTTGTAACAAGAACAGCCACTTACTGAATACTGTTTGGGTCTCCAAATTTTCTAGGCTCTCTTGCCCCCAAAGTCCTCTCGAAAGAGCTATAAAATCATTTGCAACTTTTAAAAAGAAAAAAATATATGTCCCACAGAGATGTTAATCATCTGCATTGGATGCGTCGGTTAGCTTTGCCTTTGAGGCATAAGTATCTTTACAACACGGGATGGTCCCAAACTGAAACATGCTGTGTTGCTTTGCTTGCGTATTTATTTATTTATTTATATTTGATAAAGACTCTTACTCTGTTGCCCGGGCTAGAGTGCCGTGGCATCAGCCTAGCTCACAGCAACCTCAGACTCCTGGGCTCGAGCGATCCTCCTGCCTCAGCCTCCCCAGTAGCTGGGACTATAGGCATGCACCACCATGCCTGATAATTTTTTCTATATATATATGTTTAGCTGTCCATATAATTTATTTCTATTTTTAGTAGAGATGGGGTCTTGCTCTTGCTCAGGCTGGTCTCGAACTCCTGAGCTCAAACGATCCTCCCACCTCGGCCTCCCAGAGTGCTAGGATTACAGGTGTGAGCCACCGCGCCCGGCCTGCTTATTTATTCTTATGTAAAAAGTATTCATTTTATCAACCTCCTATGTCCTTGCCAAGTAATTTCATTGTATTTTACGCACCTTAATATTAATGGCTATGTTCACCTGACTTTGCCATGGGTTTTCTATTATTATCTATCATTTTAAAAATCCGGCTCTTGGAATTTCTTAACAATGGTAACCTTTCGTCCGGGCATGGTGGCTCACACCTGTAATCCTAGCACTCTGGGAGGCCGAGGCGGGTGGATCGCTCGAGGTCAGGAGTTCGAGACCAGCCTGAGCAAGAGTGAGACCCCGTCTCTACTAAAAATAGAAAGAAATTATCTGGCCAACTAAAAATATATATACAAAAAAATTAGCTGGGCATGGTGGCGCATGCCTGTAGTCCCAGCTACTCGGGAGGCTGAGGCAGGAGGATCACTTGAGCCCAGGAGTCTGAGGTTGCTGTGAGCTAGGCTGATGCCACGGCACTCACTCTAGCCCGGGCAACAAAGTGAGACTCTGTCTCAAAAAAAAAAAAAAAAAAAAAAAAAACAATGGTAACCTTTCATTTTAAAGAGAGCAAATGATATCTGCTTCTGCCTTTGTGTGCATGTAAGAACGTCTCACCTGTACTGCGTTTGCCTACCTCTCTTTTCTTCACTTATATTTCCCTCTGTTATTTGCTCTGCCCCCCACTTTTCCTGACTTTGCTTCGTGCACTTGGTGTAGTTTTCCTTCCCGTGTTTGCAAAGATCGATACCCCGCTTGTGACTCACTCTGCTTAAAGATTCTCCAGAGCATTGTGTGGACACATCCCTGAATGGGTATCATCCCGGAATCTCTCTTATTTCAGGGAATTATAGATTTTTTTTAAATCTCCGTTCTTTTCCATCCATCTCACTACTATAATCAGGGATGATTTTAATTGCTACATTTTGAGGTTCTTAGATTACATATGATAGCTGTTGCCTTTGAAGGTTCTCTTTAACCTTTGCATTTGGTAGCATGTCCTGATCCGTCCGATGCTGGGTTCTTTTACACCGTAACTGCATCATTTCTGATCTCTCTCTTCTCTGTCATCAGATGAATATGTCAAATTTTTTTCAAGGCAGAAAGCTAGACAGGCAGTGTATTCCTACCGCCTGTGCATCTCCAACAGTTCCGCCTCCCTGGGTCCACTTTGCCTCTGCTGAGTGGCTCCCCAAGACTACTGGCTGCACAAATGCCAAAAAAAAAAGTCCAAGGCTCTCCCTGGGACATGAGCTAGCCCTTCCCTGTCTCTGAAATATCAGCTCTGATAAATGACATCGTAAAATTTCCACCCTCCAAATTGTTGTCCCCTGTCCTCTGAGGACAAGCTAAGCCCATTCCTGCCCCAGGGCCTTGGCACAAGCTGTTCCAACCACTTGTAACACCCTTAGTGGCTGGATCTCCCTACGGCTGGCTCACTGTTGACATTCATGTCCTCAGTCAAGTATCACCTTCTCAGACAGATTTCCTGGACCCAAAGCAGCCCCTGCAGTGCACCCCAGACTCCACCCACACAAACCTCCACAGTTAACCTCCCACCACCTGGATCGATTATACTTTCTGTCCTTACGGATTTACCTACTCTAGATGTTCCACATAGATGGACTCATACAACACATGCCCTTTCGTGACTTCTCTCACTAAGCATCATGTTTTCAAGTTTCATCCACTTATTAGGGTTTCATTGCTGTTCCTGGCTCAACACGATTCCACCCTGTGGGTGGAAGACATTCTGTTTATCCTTCATCCATCCACGGACACGTGGGTTGCTTCTCCCTCTTACCTACTCCTCGTAACTCTGCTCTGGAGCAATGCACTTTGTCTCTGTCTGTCGACTCTCTGGGATCCCTGTCCTTCCCCCAGGAGGAAGAGTATGGAAACTCCACTACATGACTCCGGAGTTCCAGCCCGCGGGAGCCGGCGCCTGCTACGGCAGAGGGGTCTGCCCGTGCTTCGGGGACAAAGTGACCCATCACGACCCACCTTTGCTCTTTGATCTCTCGAGAGACCCTTCCGAGAGCTACGTCCTCACGCCAGCCACGGAGCCCTTGTTCTACGCGGTGGTGGGACGAATCCAGCAGGCGGTGGAGACGCACCAGCGGGGGCTCAGCCCGGTCCCTCTGCAGCTGGACGGGCTGCACAACATCTGGAAACCCTGGCTGCAGCCCTGCTGTGGGCGTTTCCCGCTCTGCTGGTGCCACAGGGAACATGATTGACAGTGACCGTCTGTGAGCGAAAGATGGAGCCCGGATCTCTGCATTTTCTCGCTCAAGTTGAAACAAACATTCACTGTGAAGTTAAGGCATCTGTTTGCATAAAGGTGAATAGCTTTACCCCATTAAAAGAGAAAAAGCCAAGAAAAAGTAGCAATGAACAATAAATATTGGGTAAAATGCACCGTTGAATGGTCACCCAAGCCACCCAACAGGGAAGTGGAGAGCAATGGGCCTCCTGCTTTGGAGGGATTCTGTCAAGACTCCAGGCCCCCTAAACAGTACAAATCCCAAGAGAAGGTGTTTCCGTGTCATGCAGATTTGCAGACGAACAGGACATAGGCCCCGAAGGTGAAAACTGACGCTACGTCGCTAGTCATGGTGGTCGTGCCAATTTATATAGCCACTGTTCATTGTTAACATCAACAGGGACAAACTGTGCCCCCCACTGGAACTGCTGCCAAGCGATTACGCTTTATCAACAAATGCCACAGGGGATTTGAGGAAAGCCTGAATTTTGAAGCTGTGCTGGACTGGAGGATTTCTCCCCAACTCTGGGCTGGGAGGCCACTGTATGGTGGAGCCATGTCTTAGTCCAGTTGGGCTGGTATGACACAAATACCATAGAGTGGGTATAAAGAATAGACATTTGTTGCTCACAGCTCTGGAGGCTGGAAGTCCAAGATCCCGGCGTGGCAGAGGCTGTGTCTGGTGGGGACTCACTTCCTGGTTCATAGATGGCGCCTTCTCGCTGTGACCTCACATGGTGGAAGGGGCGAGGGAGCTCTCTGGGGTCCCTTTTATAAGGACACTGGTCCCATCCATGAGGCTCCACCCTCAGGACCTCATCCCCTCCTGACACCGTCCCCTTGAGGGTGAGGGCTTCAACACATGGCGGGGACACACACATTCAGACCATAGTGAGCTCCCCTGCCTGGCAGCTTAGCAATGGAACTTCGCAGGAGACCGGCAGCAGAGAGAACAGTGAGGCTGGACAAGGTTTCTACGCCCCCTACCCAGTCTCCCTCTCTCCATTCACACGCACACACACTAGCCTAGTGCCAGCCTGTGTGAGTTTGCTCACCCCACCATAACAAAGTACCACAGAGTGAATGGCTAACACAACAGAAATCTATTTTCCCACAGTCCTGGAGGCTGGAAGTCCCAGATCCAGGGGTCTCAGGGCTGGTCCCTCCCGAGGCCTCTCTCCTGGGCGTGTAGACGCCATCTTCTCCCTGTGTCCTCACGGGGTCGTCCCTCTGTGTGTGTCTGTGTCCCCATCTCCTCTGCTTATAAGGACACCAGCCCTGTTGGATCAGGGCCCACCCTAGTGGCCTCATTTTTCCTTAGTCACCTCTTTAAAGATGCATCTCCAAACCCAGCCCCAGTCTGAGGTCCTGGGGGCCAGGGCTTCAATATATGAACTGGGAAGGGGGCACGGAACTCAGTTTGCTTTGGGGCAGGGCTAACAGGTCTTTCTGTCTCCAGATCCAAGCAGCAGCTCCCCTTGTCAAACACACTCCCTCAAATTACTTGATCCGCTCTAACCTCCAAGAAATCAGGCTGTTCCCGGAGACCAACCAAAGTCAAATCCATCTCTAGCCAATTCTCCTCTGGGGTAAAGAAAGAAATGGAAATTGGTCAACCACTAGGGCCCCAGTTTCTTTCTCATGGCCATGATTCAGGGAGAGGACCAGCACTTTTGGCCAGCTCTGTCAGATCTCCTGCCACCCTCAGAGTCACCTCTGATGGTCTTTTTTTTTTTTTTTTTTTTTTTGACAGAGTCTTGCTCTGTCACCAGGGCTAGAGTGCCGTGGCGTCAGCCTTGCTCACAGCAACCTCCAACTCCTGGGCTCAAGCGATCCTCCTGCCTCAGCCTCCCGAGTAGCTGGGACTACAGCTGCACACCACCATGCCTGGCTAATTTTTTTCTATTTTTAGTTGCCTGGCTAATTTCCTTCTATTTTTAGTAGAGACAGGGTCTTGCTCTTGCTCAGGCTGGTCTCCAACTCCTACCTCAACTGAACCTCCCGCCTTGGCCTCCCAGAGTGCTGGGATTACAGGTGTGAGCCACCGCGCCCAACACCTCTGAGTTCTTAAGCATCTACTTAGGCAGGGTCACCTCCCTCTCCTTACCCAGCTACACTCTTGCCCTTGATGGCTTTGAAGCCAAAGTGCCCATGGGGTCTCCATGCCCTTAAAGTCAAGTGAGACCTCAGGATCAAAGCTCCCTCACTCTCCCCCACTCCCACAACGTCCCCCAAACAGCACCTCCAAGGCCACCATCTCCCACTGCCCCCAGCACCACTTAAAATTCCTAAACACTCAAGACATTCCCTGACGTGGGCTCGGTATGTTTAGATAATTGGCAGCAGCACAGCCAAGGCTCTTGGCACTCTACTCCCTGCAACATGGGATTTCTTCAAAGGATGGAATCCCCACCCACCCGTGCTAAACTCCACGCAGAGCTACGTCTAGACTCTGTCTCCTGCCTACCCACCTGTTCCAGGCCTCAGCCTGGCGTTCTTCACCCATGTGATGCTGGCTCAGTAGGGAACCCCAGCTGGGAAGCCCTCATCCATCAAAGCTGCCCTAGAGTAACAGGACAAAGAGAGAATCCACTACCAAAGCCCAAGAATTTACCCACATAGACCGATCAGCCCAATTAATGGAAACAAACTACATTCGCCAAGTAAAAGACAAAGGTCTTTTCTGCAAACAGAATTCCCAGCACAATTACTGCAGATTCCAACTCATTCCATTTAAGGGATGGGACTCCTGGCTCTAGTTTCCAACAAGCACCTCCACCCTACCCTACTTCAGAGGGGTATGGGGGTAGCCCCCTCGTTTCTGGAGCTCGTAACCCAGTGAATTTAGGGTGGGGTTTCTGACATCGTTTTCAACACACACGGAAGTATCTGGGGCAGCCCATGGCTGAGGGCCCATCTAACTTAGATCATATTTAATGTCCCTTCCCCCATTCCCCCACAGACTAGAGCATTGAATCGACGTCCGGGGTCCTCAATGGGCATTGCAAACGCTTGAAATGCCATCCTTTTTTTTTTTTTTGAGACAGAGTCTCACTCTGTTGCCCGGGCTAGAGTGAGTGTCATGGCATCAGCCTAGTTCACAGCAACCTCAAACTCCTGGGCTTAAGCGATCCTCCTGCCTCAGCCTCCTCGAGTAGCTGGGACTACAGGCATGCGCCTCCATGCCCGGCTAATTTTTTCTATATATATTTTTAGTTGGCCAGATAATTTCTTTCTATTTTTAGTAGAGACGGGGTCTCGCTCTTGCTCAGGCTTGTCTCGAACTCCTGACCTCGAGCGATCGGCCGGCCTCGGCCTCCCAGAGTGCTGGGATTACAGGCGTGAGCCACCGCGCCCGGCCTTGAAATGGCATCTTGATTGCTTCATTGCTCTGGGCAAAGCCCAAGACCCTTCCAGAAAGGAAAAAAAGGAACTCCCTGCGCTCCGGCAGTTTCCTGGGGCCTGGGCTGCCCAGCCTAACCGGGATTAATCAACATCTCCTCAGCCCCGGCCCCCCAGGAGCCCACCCGGGAAAACCGGTTTGTAGCACAGTCGCCCAGAGCCGGTTGCAAAAGCGGATTAAGGGGGCAGGGCGCACACCGCGGAGCCCGTCTCCGTGGGCGGAGTCCCCTGCACTCCGGGCCCCGTGGCGCGCAGGGCTCGGGGCGAAGTCCGGCGCCCCCGGCCGGCACTCGGCCATGCGACCCGCGGCGCGGACGGCAGCGCGCGGGGCCCCGGGACGCGCCGCGCCCGCAGCCAGGTGCGCGGGACCCCGGACGCGGCCGCCACGCAGGCCTGGGGCTGGGGGCGCGGGGCGGCGGGGTGGGCGCGCGGGGCACCGGGGAGGCGCGTCCCCGGGCCCGACGGACGCAGGAGGCGGGTGGAGGAGACAAGCGGAGGGAAAGCGGCGGAGACCAGAGAACGAGAAGGACGGAGGGAGGGAAGGGACGGAAGGGGGCAGGGGAGCCGGGGGGCGGAGGGGGGGAAGGGCGCGGAAACCGCGCCTCGCCAGGGGGGTAGAACTCGGCGGGGACCCGCCCCCCACCGCGCCCCCGGGCTCCGTCCCCCGCCCGGCCCTGCGGTGACAAGTCCCCGTCCTCTAACCCCTGCCCCGTTACGTCCCCACCTCCCCGCCCCTCTCCCGGGAGGACGGCCGTGTCCCGGCCCCACTCACTCGGCGACACGCCCCGTCCCGCCCTCGGGACCTCCCCCCGCCAGCCGCAGCACGGCCGAGTCCCTTTAAACTCTCCCGGAGACGCACCTCTGGGCCGCGCCCTCCCTCCGGAGTGTCGCCATAATGCGTAACGCCCCACCCAGCCTTTCTGTGACGCGCCCCGTCCCGCCCCCAGCCCTGTCGCCTGTACCCTCTAAGACGCGCCGGGTCCCTCCGCGTGGCTCTCCCTGGACCCCCAGGAGCGGTGCCGTGGCGGCGCCCCCAGCCTCCCGACCGCTGTGGCACCGGGGCGCATCGGGGAACCGGCCGGCTCGGGGCTGGGGACCTGCCGGGGGCTCGGGACTCCGGATCCGGCCCACTGCGGCCCCGAGGCCCTGCTGTGTCCGGGGCGGGGAGAGCCCGGGACCGCCCCGGCCGCGCGAATCCCGTTCGCGCACTGAGGCCGGTGCGCGCCCGGCCCTCCTGGGCCTCAGCCCCGTTCAGCTCCCCTTTCGGATCTTTGCTGTGACCGGTTTGCCAGATCGGCTGCGCTGTAGCTCGCTGTACTGCCTGGGGTACTTTTAATCCAATGTGGATCCTTTTAAATATAAGTCGTCCCCCTGCTCCGACTGTCCCCGAGCTCCTTGGACATTTGGCGGCAGGCGCGGGCGGGCCACGGCCAGGCCCCCGCCCCGGCCCCTTGGCCACGGGGAGAAAAAGAAAGCACCAGGCTCTGAGCGCAAACCGCTAGCGTTTTAGCCTTGCCCTGCGCTGAGAATGTCACTAAAGTGACAGGAATAGAAGCGTGTGGATTAACGCAGTGCCGGAAACCAAACTCTCACAGACCATGACTTTCAAAACAAAAGACAGCAATGTTCAAGTTTGCTGCAGTGTGTTTTATCTTGCAAGCAGTTGGTACAATAGGCATCTTAAAATAGATGCACTAACTACTTGTGTTTTTGTTTTTATTTTTATTTTTTAGAGACAGAGTCTCACTCTGTCACCCACGCTGGAGTGCAGTGGCATCATCATAGTTCAATGCAGCCTCGAACTCCTAGGCTCAAGCAATCCTCCTGCCTCAGCCTCCCGAGTAGCTGGGACTACAGGCCCACTTCACTGTGCCCCGATAATTTTTGTGTGTTTTATTTTTTGTAGAGATGGGATCTTGCTGTGTTGCCCAGGCTGGTCTGGAACTCCTGGCCTCAAGCAATCCTCCTGCTCAGCCTAACAATGAGCTGGGAGTGCAGCCGTGAGCCACCACACCTAGCCACTAATTACATCTTAATTTAGTGGCAAGACATAAGCCTCCCCAGCAAGCTGGTTTGGGTCAAAAGACAAAATTACAACAAATTTAAGGATCGCATTGCCTTTAATTTGTGATTCCAGAATCCGGCAACTGCTTGTGCTGTAAGATAAGAATGAGTGTTCCAATGAGCTGAGAAGAGGAGTTTGGCTTTGTAGGCAGGAAAGGGCTCAAGAAAGCAGAAATAAAGCATAAGAAAGCGGATGGTTCATTTCAAACTCACCTTTCTCATAGGGTCAAAGCAGAAGGGACTGGCTTATGCCAGCTTAGTGATCCAGGCTCGTTCTGATCGGTCTCTGTGACTCTCCTGGTGTTTGGGAAACGGGCCTTTTCAGAGTTCAGCTCGATGGTGCAAATTTGCACAAGTGACTCCACTTTGGTCTGATCTGATCTGCTGGGCCTTGTTGCAGGGGCTCAGGCCAAAGCAGCGCCCTCCTCAAAATCTTGTTTAATGTGTTCGTTTAGTGGTAAGAGCTGTGCCTTCCCATCCCAATGAACTGGCTGGAAATGCCCGTTTTCCGTGCCCAATCCTACACGTTCATTTCTGCCTTCCGTTTTTCTCTCCAGGGGCTCTTTGGCAATTCTGCTGTGTGCACATTTGCTGCTGGGGACATGGGAACTTCCAGCGGCAGCGGCGAATGCCTTTAAACCAAATATTCTATTGATAATGGCGGATGACCTGGGCATTGGAGACCTTGGGTGCTATGGGAACGATACGCTGAGGTACCATTTGCTGTTGTTATGGGTGGCATGTGGGCACGTGCACGGGACCAAAGGGTCAAACCTGCCCGTAGAAATTGGGAAAATTCCTTCATGCCTCAGAACTCAACACCAAAAAAATTATGTTCCAACAGGACAACAGGGTCTTAAACCTTTCAAACAGCACGGAACCATGGAGAGTGGGTGGGTGTATTCATCTCTGAGGGCTGCCCTGATAAATGACCACAACAGGGATCTATCCTCCCCCAGGCCCGGAGCCCAGGAGTGTGAGACGCAGGGGTCTCGGGGCTGCGCTCCCTCCGCAGGCTCCAGGGGAGGCTCCTTCCTGCCTCTCCCAGCTCCTGGGGGCTCCAGGCATCCCTGGGCTTGTGGCCGCATCACTCCAGTCTCTGCCTCCCTCTCCACATGGCTTCTCCTCTGTGTCTGTGTCCCCTCTGCTGTGTCTTAGGGGGACACTGTCACTGGGTTTAGGGACCTCCCTGATCCAGGATGGTCTTATCTCAGGCTACTGACTTAATAACATCTCCAAAGACCCTAATTTCAAATACAGTCCCATTCTCAGGTTCCAGGAGTTAGCATGTTGACACATCTGTTTGGGGACCACCATGTCGCCCCCTACATCAGGGACAAGCAGACACAGGGTAGGTAATTCTCTGTGTCAGCTTAGCAGCTGGACCCTTGAGTGGTGTTCACATGTTTTCTGCAACAGGTGAGAAAGGTCCCCGTTCCACTTTGCTGGCTTTCCTCTTAGGAAGACCACCCCAGAATCGAGGATGTGTCTGCCCCCCCAGTAGCTGCCACTGTGTGGACCAGTCCACACACTCCCTCTGTGACAGACACAGCAACACCTGCAGAAATCCGCCCCGTACCCTGAGATCCCCTCGCTTCCCGACACCCTGAGCAGGTCCAGTTACAATTCACAGAACACATGACCCACCCATGTAACGTGTACCATTCAGTAGCTTTTTGTACATTCACAGAGTCATGCACCCATCACCACAAAACACTTTCGAGCATTTACATACCTTCGAAAGAACTCATACCCCCTTAGCCATAACTGCCATCATGGACTGAATCGTGCCCCGCAAATTCACACGTTGAGGTCTTAACTCCCAGGACCTCAGAGTGTGGCTGCATTTGGAGATGGGTCTTTAAAGAGGAAACTAAATTAAAATGCAATCACAAGGATGGGTCCTAATCCTATAGGACCGGTGTCCTTATAAGAAGAGATTAGGATGCCCTTCCAGCTTCCAGGACTGCGAGAGAATTAGATTCCTATTGTTTAAGCCCCCAGCATCCCCCAATCTACCACCCAGTGATGCGCTAGAGAACTAGCGTTCAGGACAGAAGAGTAAACCAGAGCCCAGTTCTATGGGCCTGGATTCAGCAGGCAACGCATCCCTTATTGTATTGGGCCTCAGTTTCCCCTTTGTGATGTGAGGCGGTTGGAGGATCTCGGAGTTTCCTTCCAGCTTCACGATGGGAAATAGAGAAGTACTAAGTAATGCCCCGGTGATCTGACAGCACAGCTACACCCAGGGAGGTGTCAATTCGAAATGTATTCTCCAACATCTGCAGAACCATTTAAGTTTACAAAGAAAGGCTTGTGCCACAACGTGTTCACACCAGATTGTTGGGAAGTGTGTAGCATTTATACTTCTGGAGTTATCAGAGCAGAAAACCCACAGTAGGAGTTTGGGACACCCCCTGGCTCAACGCCATCATCATTCAAGGGATCTCCCTGCCACGCCTTCACCATTCGTCTTAGTTCTCTATCTATGGAACCCATGAATGGGGGAGCCTTCCAGGAATCCTAGCATCTCTACTTACCAGCAGTCTTGACCACAGGACATTAGAAAGCGGTGTCTAAATGGAAATGGCATCAAATGACATCACGACAGGTGGATGTCTGCACCTCTCAAGGAAACCCCAGATCACCTCTGCACCCTGGTCCTGCGACCTTGGAGCTCCACCCCTCGGTGTTCTCCCCTGGGTCCGGTTCTGTGTTCACGGACCACCCCCAACTCTCTGCTGTACCCTCCCGCCAACACTCACGGCTCAGCTAGGAAGGCCACCCCCTCACGACCCCGCAGAGATACCTTCCGCCACTGGGCCATTAGCCTTTGGACCACCTGCCCTGGACGCTCCCGTTTTCTCTCTGCTGGTTAAGCTGTCCCCGGAGAAGTTTGGTGGTGTGGGCAGGAAAGGGCGAATCTCCTATTCCATTAGGAAGACCACTTCCCTGGCTTATGAACTAAGACCCCTGACCTCACAAAGGGGCAGGAAAGCTCCAAAGGGTGCAATTTAAGCAGGCAAGCAGGCTAGCACAAGCAGACAGCAGGACTCAGGATCAGAGCATATGGTCCACAACTCACAGCTCAGCGAGCAGCAGACACATCAGCTGGATGGACAGTCCCTGGTCAACTTCCCTAGCAGCTGTGCATGCAGTGGGTTTTGCTGCAGCTGAGGACTCGCAAACAAGGGCTGAGCACCTTTCATAGCAAGTAGCATGCAAGGCAGTCCCCCGGCCCTGGGAGCAAGCAGTCGTCTGGGAGTCACACTGTGGTCACCGTGACATATTGAATCACCCATGTGCTTGGCTGCAGAAGCAGCTCAGGGCCAGAGGACCGTCTGGTTTGGTGCGATTAGCAATGCTTTGTGTCATTCTCTCAAGAAGGGTAGCCCCTGTTGTCTCACTCTGAGGTAGGATTTCTCGCACTCAGCACTGTTGGCACGTGGGCTGGGTGGCTCTTTGTCTTGGGGCTGTGCTGTGCACTGCGGGGTTTTGAGCAGCGTCCCTGGGCTCCACCCACCAGACGCCAGCGGCACCCCCTCACTCACACAGCTGTGACACCAATAATGTCTCCAGACATTGCCAAGTGTCCCCAAAGTTGCCCTCCTTGGAGACCCACTGCATTTCCTAACAAAATGATTTTCTAAAGCATTGTTCGAAAATAGAACGTGTTGCTGCATTTCCCGTTAACCTGACACCTTCCGGGGTTGCTCTGAGGAGGGCTTCCTTGTAGGATGGGGGATTGAGTCAGCTGACTTTGGGGTTCCTACTTGTAGTGAGAATTCGGACTCTGCTTTTTCATGTCTGTCTCCCTCCTTCCTTGTGCTCCACGTCTGGATGAGCTGATAAAAAGTCCAGGTGCGGATGGCACACTCAGACCACGGGAGCCCCTGTCCTTGCACGACAGGAACACCCATCCCAGCCCCGCACCCTCAATGCCATAAAAAACACAATGAAATTATGCCACTGCAGACCAGCTTGGAGGACGCTCCTGTTCTCCCCAGATAGGTGAGCTAGATAGATACGTAGATTGATGTGAGCCATAGATCCTGTCCTGCGCTTTTTGTGTGTGTGCGTGACATCATCCATCTCAACATCCAGAGCAAATTCTGGGCAGGGCTCCATCTGCCTCTCCGAGTAGCTGTCAAACGCCATGAAGTCCCTGTAGTAAGACAGATGCAATCTGTTCCGATGCCTTTAAATTCGGGGATCCGCTTGTGTTGCGTGCACACCTCCTTTCTGACAGCGGCGTCTGTGTGCCTTGCTCAGGACCCCGAACATTGACCGTCTGGCAGAAGAAGGTGTGAGGCTCACGCAGCACTTGGCAGCCGCCCCGCTCTGCACACCCAGCCGCGCCGCCTTCCTCACGGGGAGACATTCCTTCAGATCAGGTTGGTGTGACAGGGACGTCAGGGAAAAGGGCATGTCTGGTCCACTCACTTGATTGTCTCTGATAACTGGGTCGCCGTGGTTGAGATACAGGGAAAAGCGGTTAAGAAGATAATCTGCAGTTTTGTCATCTTCCTTGTATTTACGTAAAGAATACCGCAGGATATACAGACACACAAAAGTCGTGATTATTGGGAATTCACAGGACTGGGACTCTCTGGGGGTAGCTGATTGTGTCTGGCATTTTGTTTTTCTGTTTGCATATTCGAGTCGATATTGAGGTGAAGTCCTAAGTTCAGACGGGCTCCGGGTGGGTGTGGCAGGCTGAAAAATGCCCCCCAAGGATGTCCACCTCCTAATGACTGGAACCTGTCATTGTGGGACCTAGTGTGGCAAAAGGGACTTTGCAGATGTGATCAACAATCTTGACATGGAGAGATTTTCCTGGGTGATCCAGGTGGGTCAGATGTAATGCCAGGGGTCCTTCTAATACTGAGGCAGGAGGGTCATAGTTTGAAAAGGTCACATGAGCACAGAAATGAGAGTTTGGCATGATGCCAAGAAGGAGCCATGAACCAAGAGATTCAGGGAACCTCTAAAAATAATGATAGATGGCAGATAGATGAGATACATGGATGGATGGATGGATGGATACATGGACTAGATGGATGGATAGGTGGATGGATGGATGGATGGATGGATGGATGGATGGATAGATGGATAGGTGGATGGATGGATGCATGGATAGATGAACTAGATGGATGGATGGATAGATGTATAGATGGATGGATGGACAGGTGGTTGGATGGATGGATGATAAATGGATGGATGGATGGATAGATGCAAGGATATATGGACTAGATGGATGGATGGATAGATGTATGTATGGATGGATGGATGGATGGATGGACTAGATGGATGGATAGATGTATGTATGTATGGATGGATGGATGTATGGAATAGATGGATGGATAGGCAGATGGGATGGATGGATGGATGGATGGATGGATAGATCCATAGATGGAATTGATGGATAGACAGATGGATGGAATAGATGGATGGTTGGATAGATAAATGATATATTCATAAATAGATGATAGATAGAGTTTCTCATAGTAAGGCAAGGTGTATCCACTTTGATCCTATGGACATTTGGGGCTGGATTATTCTCTGTGATGGGGCATCCTGTGCACTATAGCAATTAATAACATCCATGGTCTCCAGCCACCAGCCACCAGCAGGACCCACATGTCACCTTCCCCAAGTTGTAACAACCAAGAATGTTTCCAGACATTGCCCAGCATCCCGGGGGGACAAAATCACTCTGGTTGGGAACCATGGCCCTAGCGAAAGTCAAGTACTTCTTCCTCTCTTCCCCACCCACAGGCATGGAGGCCAGCAACAGGTACCGGGTCCTTATGTGGAACGCAGGCTCAGGTGGGCTCCCTGGGAACGAAACGACATTTGCAAGAGTCCTGCAGCAGCAAGGCTATGCGACTGGCCTCATAGGTGAGGTGACACGTGATACCCACATCTTCTGGCAGTTGGGAAGATCAGTGAACCAAAAGAACTCGTCTTCTTCCATAGGAAAAAGAAGTCTGTGTCCTTCTCTGAATATAAAGTTGGTGCCTGGCCACCTGATCCCTCTTAAATTATCACCAGTTTTGGAGTTTTTCTCACGGATGACTTTTTTTAAAAAAAATTCAAAGTCCTAGGAGATCACCCTCTTTCCTTCTCTGGACGTGTTAATCTTCTTGTCCACTTGCATCAGAATGTTCTTCACAGATTATGTTTCTCTAAGTGGTCACCCACCATCTCAAAAGCCCCAGAGTTGACAAATGCTGCCTTTCTTTGTAGGACAAGCCCAGGCAGGGTCAGAAGCTCCTTCCTTACAAGAGAGGACACGTCAGGGGTCCCCAAGTCCACCCTCAGGTTCGACAGTTTGCTAGGAGGACTCAGCATATGTTTGTACTCACGGCTGATTTATTAATGTTACAGCCACAGGACCAAAACCCAAATCAGCTGTGGGCCAAAGTTCATGGGGTGAAATCTCCCCGTGTTTCTCCCAGCAAACTCACACGGGATACACTGAATTCCTCCAGAAATGAGTTCCGACAACACACGTGAAATGCTACCGACCAGAGAAGCTTCTTGGAGATTCGGCATCTGGGGTTGAGATGCGGGCTGGTCACATAGGCACCCACTGCATGACACCTATCAAAATTCTAGAACCCAGAAGCAATGCATAAACCATGCTGTTTTTGCATATGGTTTACGGTTGGTGTGAATCCCTCTTGGGAGAGCCGTTCTCAGACACCAGCCACAGGAGAACCCTGCAAGCCGGTCTTCCCAAGGAGAGCCGTCTCAGGACCACGGGGTTAGGTCCTTTCTGCACACTCAAATCAACGGTCCCATTTCCAGGGAACCACAACACCCTACTTGGCCAAGGCTGTGGTTTGCAATCGGGGAACAGTGATTGTTCTTACTTTTCAAATTTCCTGCTCCTTCAGAAAGTGGGATTATATCCCATCTCCAGGGGCTTCGTCAAGGACATTATACATGCCTACACACTTACCTGCACTTCTATTTTTGATCCTGAGACACAGAACAAGTCTTCTTAGGCACCTGAATAGACTGGAATGTTCCATGGGCAGCTCAGGAACATTGGTTGTGCCAGCATGCCTGACACTGTAGGCACTTGTGGAATATCAAGTAGCTGCCTTTTAAGTGTGTGTGTGTGTGTGTGTGTGTGTATGTATATATTTATAGGTAAGTGACATTCTGTAAGGTATTTAACAGCAGAACCATCTCGGGCGACAACCTTGTAAGACAAATGCCTCCAAAAGCCTTCAACCTTTAATCACTCAACAACAGCCATGACATGGCTGCGCTCATTAGTCTTCACAGAGTAGAAAGTGTCCATTTCTATACTAGTATCAAATACATCCATCGGGCTGAGTGTGGTGGCTCACACCTGTAATCCCAGCACTCTGGGATGCCGATGCGGGAGGATCGTTTGAGCTCAGGAGTTTGAGACCAGCCTGAGCAACATAGTGAGACCCCATCTCTACTAAAAATAGAAAAATTAGCCAGGCATGGTGGCATGCACCTGTAGTCCCAGCTACTCGGGAGGCTGAGGCAGGAGGATCGCTGAGCCCAGGAGTTTGAGGCTGCTGTGATCTATCATGACACCACGGCACTCCAGCCCGGGAGACAGAGCAAGACTCTGTCTCAAAAAAGAAAAAAAAAAAAAATACATCCAACCTCTCTTCTATTTCCCGTTTTGCTGTTTGTACGTTTTCCTTTTCATTTCAACATCCAGATGATTCTGAGGTTATCTGCCTAACACAGAGGTCCCCTATGCATGTTTTAGTTTAGCCGTTTGACTTTTATTTCAGGAAAGTGGCACCAGGGCGTGAACTGTGCATCCCGCAATGATCACTGCCACCATCCGCTGAGCCACGGGTTCGACTACTTCTACGGCATGCCCTTCACGCTCGTCAACGACTGCGACCCCGGCAGGCCTCCCCAGCTGGACGCTGCCTTAAGGGCCAAGCTGGGGCATTACACCCAGCTCCTGGCCTTCGGGGTGCTGACCATGGCTGCCGCCAAGACCTGCAGGCTCATCTCTGTCTCCCGGAAGGCAGTCGCGGGCATGGCTGCACTCACGCTCCTGTTCTTCCTGTCTTGGTACGCCAGCTTCGGCTTTGTGCGGCGCTGGAATTGCATCCTGATGAGGAACCGCGATGTCACGGCGCAGCCCATGGTTCTAGAAAGGGCGGCGGGTCTCCTGCTAAAGGAAGCCGTTGCCTACATCGAAAGGTAACGCCACAGTCACGTTGTCAAGAGGAGGTGACTTCTCACAGCATCTGAATGTCTTTGCAATCTGGGATCCCGTACGCTGGCCCCAGGGGGAGATGAGTTTGCAGAAATCCCAGCTTTTCCTAGGGGACGGTTTCCCACACTAGCGTCTCTGCGGTTGATGTAGTTTCACAGCTCAAATAGCCTCAAAATAGATACCAGTGTGTCCTGTACAGCAGCAGTCCCCAAACTTTTTGGCACCAGGGACCGTTTTCATAGAAGACAATTTTTCCATGGAGCAGGGGGTAGGGAGGGGGGGGAATGGTTTTTGATGATTCAAGTCCATGACATTTGTTGCGCACTTTATTTCTATTATTATTACATTGTAGTTATATAATGAAATAATTATACAACTCACCATAGGTTGGGAACCATTGATGCACATTATATTTTCTTTTGGACAGTTTTATTTATTGTTTGTACAAATTTATGCACTGCATGTGAAATTTTGTGACATGTATACAATGCGCAGTGATCTAGTCAAGAGTATTTAGGGCTGTCTGTCACCCAAGGACAACACATTTTTGCTAAGTGTGGTCACTCTACTCTGCTACCAAACAGTGAATTTTTTTAAGGAGTTTATTATAAATCCAATTTTTCTGGGGGGTTTTCAGCAGGAAGATTTTTTTTTTTAGGTTACATAGTTTGTAATATTTCTGGATAGTCCTCATTCTTTCTTTTTTCTTTTATTCTTTATTATTTTTTTTTTTGAGATGGGGTCTCACTCTGTCCCCCAGGCTAGAATGTAGTGGCATCATCATAGCTCGCTGCAGCCTCCAACTCCTGGGCTCAAGGGATCCTCCTGCCTCAGCCTCCCAGAATGCTGGGACTACAGGTGCACACCACCACACCTGTCCCTGAATTTATTCGTTCCATCTTACTGTATGTTTGTACCCTTAAACCCACTGCTCTTCATCATCCCCTCTCTCCGCCTCTCCCTTCCAAGCAAGTCTCTGTTCTCTGTTTCCACTCTACGTCCATGAGATCCAATATTTTAGCTGCTACATGTAAGCAAGAGCATATGATATCTGCCTTTCTGTGCCTGGCTTATTTCACTTAACATAATGCCCTCCGGTTCCATGCATGTCACTGTGAATGGCATGATTTCATTCTCTTTTATGGCTGAATAGTATTCCATTCTGTGTCGAGACCATGTTTTCTTTATCCGTTCACCTGTCGATGGACCCTTATGTTGATGCCGTATCCCGGCTATCGTGAACTGCGCTGCACCGAACGCACAACATATCAACACTGTGATGGTAAAGGAGGCTTTTGTCTTTCAGGCATAAGCACGAGCCATTTCTCCTGTTCGTGTCCTTGCTGCATGTCCACACTCCCCTTGTCACCACGAAAGCGTTCCTTGGGAAAAGCCAGCATGGCTTGTACGGCGACAACGTGGAGGAGATGGACTGGTTTGTAGGTAAGTCAGGGCATGACGCAGCCTCCCCTCACCTCACCCTGGGCCTCAGCGCCGAAAGTGTTGTTCTTTTTTTCATTTTTTATTTCATTTTTTGGAGACAGGGTATCCATTTGTCACCCAGGCTAGAGTACAGTGGCACCGTTATAGCCCCCTGCAGCCTCAAACTCCTGGGCTCAAGTGATCCTCCTGCCTCAGCCTCCTGAGTAGCTGGGACTGCAGGTAGGCACCACCAGGCCTGGCTAATTTTTCTTATTTTTAGTAGAGATGGGATCTTGCTATGTTGTCCAGGCTGGTCTGGAACTCCTGAGCTCAAGCGATCCTCCCGCCTGGGCCTCCCGGAGTGCTGGGATTACAGGCGTGAGCCACCATGCCCAGCCCTGATGTACCATATTCAAAAGCAAGTCCACTGGTGACCTATTAGCTTTTTGTTTTTATTCTGTTTTTTTTTTTTTTTTTTATTGTATTGGTGGTATCTCGGTAAGCAACCCTGTGGTTTCACAACAGTTACCTACATCTTCATACGTCTTCATGCTTTGGGATCCCATTCATAACTGTGGTCTGGTCCCTTCTGGAAACTTCCTAGCAGGAGGTGACTTATACAGAAAAGGGGAAGAGTATCGAACGAGCGGACGCTGCCCTGTAAATGTTGTCCTGACATTTTCCATTTTCTTGTAAAGGTGAGATTCTCAACGCCATCGAAGAAAACGGTTTGAAGAACACGACCTTCACGTATTTCACCTCTGACCATGGTGGGCATTTGGAGGCGAGAGATGAACACGGCAACCAGTTAGGGGGATGGAATGGAATATACAGAGGTGAGACCGGCAGGTGTCGGGGACAGACGTGTGTTTGCCCGAATGACTCCCACCCGTGAAGGTCCCGGTACAAATGGAACTGAAAAAAAGAATTTGCTCAGCTCAAATAGAATCTAGGGAACACCTGCTATAGACCTAGTTCTGCCTGAGTGACCAGGACAGAGAGATAAAAAGTCACGTCCCCTTCCCTGAAAGGTTTTGCCTTTTAGTAGAAGAGAGAGATGTACAAACAAATAATTAAGACAAAATTAAAATAAAAATCTTTGTAGTTAAGCAGCATAGAGTGACTACAAGTCTACATTTGTATGTTTCCATGTTCCACTATGCTATACCAGATTTAGAGGAGAATACCTTTCTAATGCTACTTTCTATGTATTTATTTTTAACCTTTAAAATTTATTTAATTTCAGAATATTACAGGGGTACAAATGCTTTGGTCACATAAATTGCCTTCCCACTGCCCAATTCAGAGCTGCAAGCATGCCATCCCCCACATGGTGAACATTGTACCCGTTAGGTGTGAATTTACCCATCCCCTCCTCCCCCTCCCACCTGCCCGACACCCAATGAATATTCTTCTATATGTGCACATAAGTGTTGATCAGTTAGTACCAATTTGGTGGTGAGTCCATGTGGTGCTTGTTTTTCCATTCTTGTGATACTTCACTTAGTAGAATGGGCTCCAGCTCCATCCAGGATAATGCAAGAGGTGCTAGATCACCATTGTTTCTTGTGGCTGAGTAGAACTCCATGGTGTACATAGACCACATTATATTAATCCACTCATGCATTGATGGGCACTTGGGTTGTTTCCACATCTTTGCGAGTGTGAATTGTGCTGCTGTAAACATTCGAGTGCAGATGTCTTTGTTATAGAATGTCTTTTCTTCTTTTGGGTAGATGCCCAGGAGTGGGAATGCTGGATCAAATGGTAGTTCTACTTGTATCTCTTTGAAGTATCTCCATGCTACTTTCCACAGAGGTTGCACACCTACAGCCCGGGGTGCGTGTACAGTGACGGTTTCCTGCAAAAGCCTCATGGTGTTTTCCTCCCGCAGGGGGCAAGGGCATGGGCGGCTGGGAAGGTGGCATCCGCGTGCCAGGCATATTCCGCTGGCCCGGGGCGCTGCCGGCCGGCCGGGTCATCCACGAGCCCACCAGCCTGATGGACGTGTTCCCCACCGTGGTGCAGCTCGGGGGCGGCCAGGTGCCCCGGGACAGGTGCGTGGTGAGGAGGCTGCCCCTTCCCTGGGTCCTCAGAGCTCTTGTTTCCTTCTTTCCTATTGCAGGAGGCAGGGGGACTAGGACACCATCAGAACTTTCTAGAAACTATTCCCTTCCTCCAATTTAGGGACCAGCCTAAAAGAACATGACCACACCCAGTGAAGTTTAAGATTAAATATTCGGTCATGCCACTCATTGTCCATTATCGGTAAAATTCTGCACTCGGCGTAGCAGCCGGGAGATTACATCATTGGCGGGTGGCCCACGTGCGACCATGTCCCCATGATTTCCTGACATACGGTCTTGCCGGTGTGTTGGTGAAGTGACGAAAATATGGTGTTTAAAATAATTTAGTGTCTCGATATTGGCACATTGCCAATGAGTCGGCTTAATGCAAGAGAAAAGAATAGAAATGAGTATTTTGGTAATGATTTGACTTTACTCCCTTTAAAGTAACAAATACTCCTGTGTAAGGTATAATCAGGGGAGTACCCCACCTCTAGCTTCTAGCTTCTCATCCCCAAAAAGCATTTTATTATATTAGTGTTACTGAGGTTGTCCAGAGAGACAGACCAAGAGGATGTGTGTGCATATGTATAAAAAATATATGTGTGTGTCTTGATATATATGTATACAAATATATATAAATATGTATGTGTGTGTATTAAAAATATGTCTTGATACATATATGTATACAAATATATATAAATATGTATGTGTGTATAAAAAATATGTCTTGATACATATATGTATACAAATATATATAAATATATATGTGTGTGCATGTATAAAATATATATATGTGTGTCTTCATATACGTATGTATACAAATACAGATAAATATATATGTGTGTGCATGTATAAAAAATATACGTGTGTTTTGATATATATATCTCATATATAATATAAATATATATGACTACAAATGTATATACATACAATACAAATATATATGCACAAATATCTATGTATACAAATATATATCATATATACATACATGTGATGTATATATCATATATAAACAATACAAATGTATGTAGAAATATATATGTATACAACTATGTATATATATCAAGACACACATATATATTTTTTATGGATGGGGACATGGTCTGAGAAATGCATCCTTCATTGATTTGGTTGCTGTGGACACATTAGAATGCACAGTCTACTAATCGATGGTGGAGCCTCCTGCACACCCCTGGTATATGCTACAGCGTAGCCTGTTGCTCCCACGCTATAAACCTGTGCAACATGTCCCTGCACTGAATGCTGTTGGCAACTGTAACAGAGTGGGCAGCATTTATGTATCCAAACTTAGAAAAGGTAATGTCATTGCGCTACAACATTACAATAGCTCTGACGTCACTAGGCAATAGACTTTTCAGCTCCGTTATAATCTAATGGGACCATTGTTGTATGTGCAAAGTGTCAGTGACCAAAACGTTGTGATGAGGCATTTTGTCTTTATATATATATATATATATATATACACACACACACATACAAATATATATATGCAAATATATATAAATGTCTTAAGGAATTGGGTCACACGATTGTGAGAGCTGACCACCCCAAAGTCCTCAAAGCAGGCCAGCAGACTGGAAACCCAGGCATAATTTCTAGATGGCAGCCTTGAGGCAGAATTCCATCTTCTCCGGGAAACCGAAGTCTTTGCTGTTAGCACCGTCGACTGATTAGATGTGGCCCACCCACATTATCTCACTGTCTCCTTTCCTGAAAGTCAGCTGATTGCAGACGCTCATCACATGTACAGAATAACTTTGCAGCAACGTCTAGGCTACTATTAGACCAAACACGTGGGCACTGTGTCCTGGCAAGGTTGGCATAGGAAATATAACCTTCACTATTAGGGTATAATTAAAAATAAAACAACAGGCTAACAGTGCTTCACCATTTGAAGGAATGTCACTACATGTCTATGTTAAATTCACATTCAGGACTTTTTTTTTTATTTTTAGAGAAGGTTGTTTGTAAGAAGGGGAGCTCTAGGTCATGTGCCCATCTCTGGCTTCACTTGTTCCCTTGATTTCCACATGTGACCGTGTGTCTTGGAATCTATTATCATTAAAAAGTAAGAACAGGAGGCCGGGTGCGGTGGCTCACACCTGTAATCCCAGCACTCTGGGAGGCAGAGGTGAGAGGATCTTTTGAGCTCAGGAGTTCGAGACCAACCTGAGCAAGAGGGAGACCCCATCTCTACTAAAAATAGAAAACTTAACAGGGCATGGTGGTGTGTGCCTGTAGTCCCAGCTACTTGGGAGGCTGAGGCAGGAGGATCACTTGAGCTCAGGAGTTGGAGGCTGCAGTGAGCTACGATCATGCCACTACTGCATTCTAGCCTGGGCGACAGAGCGAGACTCTGTCTCAAAAAAAAAAAAAAAAAAGAACAGTTAACCTAGGAAGGTGGAATTTGAGAAGACATTGTGTTAGCACGGAAGGTCACAGTGCTACGTGTTGGGGTGTGCCTGTGTGTGTGCGTTCTGTTTCTGTAGTGCTTTGTAATGAATGAGCCCAGAACGTAGTGACTTTGTGTCTTAAAGTAACAACTTGCATCTTGCTCAGCAACTTGCAGTCTGAGCAGTGACTCAAGGGAAGCTTGTCTCTGCGCCATCTGCTGCCAGCTGGGGACCCTTGCAGCCTCAGAGGTATGCTCCCAGGTATAAGGTCACCTGAGCATCCCTGGTCTGACTGTGCTCTGTGGTCTCGTCACTGAACCAGGGTGATCGACGGCCGCAGCCTGGTACCCTTGCTGCAAGGTGCGGACGTACACTCGGCACATGAGTTCCTGTTTCATTACTGTGGGAAGGATCTGCACGCTGCACGCTGGCACCAGAGGGAGAGTGAGTACTTGCTTCCCCTGCTGCAGGGGGGCTGGTATTAACCAGGGATCTTCAGAGAAACAGAGACAATAGGTGTGTGGGTGGATGTGGGGGGCGTGGATAGATGGATGGATAGATGGATGGATGGATGGATGGATGGATGGATGGATGGATGGATGGATGGATGGATGGGTAGGTGGATGGATGGATGGATGGATGGATGGATGGATGGATGGATGGGTAGGTGGATGGATGGATGGATGGATGTGTAGGTGGATGGATGGATGGATGGATGGATGGATGGATGGATGGATGGATGGATGGGTAGGTGGATGGATGGATGGATGGATGGATGGATGGATGGATGGATGGATGGATGGGTAGGTGGATGGATGGATGGCTGGGTAGGTGGATGGATGGATGGATGGATGGATGGACAGATGGCTGGGTAGGTGGATGGATGGATGGATGGATGGATGGATGGGTAGGTGGATGGATGGATGGATGGATGGATAGATGGATGGATGGACAGATGGATGGGTAGGTGGATGGATGGATGGGTGGGTGGATGGATGGATGGTGGATGGATGGATGGATGGATAGATGGATGGGTGGATGGGTAGGTGGATGGATGGATGGATGGATGGGTGGATGGATGGGTGGATGGTTGGATAGATGGATGAATAAATGATTAGTTGGATGGGTGGGTGGATAGATGGATGGATGGATGGGTGGATGGATGGATACATAGAGGAAATGGGTAAAAATTACCTAACAATGTCTATGATTCTAATTTCCCAAGGCAGCCGCATTGAGCACTTTGGGACGGGTCCCTCTGCCTGTGTATCCCTGGGGTGTCCCATGTAGACACACGTGCACGCACATGCAGAGACTCTGATCCCTTTCTCCTTTTTTAACGTGGGATGTTAATGCCGATCTCACGGGGATGACACCTGGGTCCAGGGTTCACACCTGCGGGGATTTCTGCTGCCCTAACTATCTTTGTGTTTGCATTCAGGCGGAAGAGTCTGGAAGGTCCACTACATGACACCCCGGTTCCACCCCGAGGGAGCGGGGGCCTGCTACGGCCGAGGCATGTGCCCCTGCTCCGGGGAGGGTGTGACCCATCACAGTCCCCCTCTGCTCTTTGACCTCTCCGCAGACCCTTCCGAGGCTCGGCCCCTGTCCCCCGACTCGGAGCCCCTGTACCACGCAGTGTTGGCAAGGGTGGGCGTGGCTGTGGCCCAGCATCGGGAGACCCTGAGCCCTGTGCCCGAGCAGTTCTCCGTGAGCAACATCATGTGGAAGCCGTGGCTGCAGCCGTGCTGTGGACACTTCCCGCTCTGCTCCTGCTGGGAGGACGAGGACGGCAGCCCCCACAGGCCAGAGCCATGAGAGAGGACAAGAGAACCCGACCAGACTGGGGAGGTGGGAATCTCCAACCTTGCTCAGTTCCTGTGCTTTTTCACGTCACAGAGGAAAGTGAGAGCAGCTTGGTTTCTGCTGTCGAGAACTCATTGATCTCAAAGGTTGATTCATTTCTTGCACATTACGCTCACTATCCATCAGTCCTCATCATGCTAGTTAGAAATTGCCATGGGCTGCTGGGAACAGAGGCTGAGAATAAGAATGCCTGAGATGAGAGGAGGGTGTGTTCTCTCTCAAGTAAAAGGAAGCCCCGATGAAGCAACCCAGGGCCGGCAGGCTCCTGCCAACTCCCTGCTCTACTGTCTTTCCCATGGAGAGTTCGCCTCATGGTGTCAGCATGGCTGCTGCAGCACCGGGCATCACATTCCAGATGTCAGGAAGCAGCAAGAACAACAGGGAATCCCGCTTTCCTGCATCAGTCCCTGCAGGGCGGGGGTTATCTGGAAGCACCAAGTCACTGACGACTTCCGTTTCCAACAGCCATGTGTGGAAACAACTGGAAATGGAGAAATGCCGTCTTTCCAGTGGGCACATGCCTGCACCTGTTGAAATCAGGTTTACACTAGTCCGCAGGAAGGCAAGAGAACCTTATTGAGCTAAGATTTTTGATGCGTTATTTTATCGCCAAATTGAGCAGCTGTATCTCGTTCTGCTTTGAAGCACATGCTACAGCCGGTGCCTATAATTGATAGGTGATGTCCCAACATGCTGGACACGTCTGGACGGAAACTTTGAGCCTTGGGCAAAGGGACAATTGTGAGAGGCTTCAGCCGTACAGCGGGAATGTGGCTTTTCTTCCTACATTCCTAAAATTTGGCAAGTGTGTCCTCTAAATCAGTTCTGTTTCCTCCTCACACCCACCCGCTGTGGCTTGCTGCTGGAGGTGTAGCTCGGACCCCTTGCACAGCTGGGACCCTGTGTCCCCAGAGCCCAATACTGGGGGGACATCACACTGTTCCTCTCTGAGTCTGTCCACCAGGGACGCTGCAGGAAGTAGCCGGGCCACTCAAAGGGGGAGATTAGAGAACATCTAAGGGCCGGGCACGGTGGCTCACGCCTGTAATCCCAGCACTCGGGGAGGTCAAGGCAGGAGGATCGCCTGAGCTCAGGCATTTGAGACCAGCCTGAGCAAGAGCGAGACCCCGTCTCTACGAAAAACAGAAAAATTAGCTGGGCATAGTGGTGGCACCTGTAGTCCCAGCTACTGAGGAGGCTGAGGCAGGAGGATGGCTTGAGCCCAGGAGTTGGAGGCTGCAGTGAGCTGTGATGACGCCACGGCACTCTACTCAGGGGTGACAGAACAGGACTCTATCTCAAAAATAAATAAATAAAAATAAAGGGCATCTAAAGAAGAGAGTGTTCACCACCAGGTGCCAGGTGAGAGTGGGGTTCTGGGACCCCAGTGGGAAGCAAGAAGCCACTGTCACCCCCAGGCATGGAGGCTTCTAGAGTCCAGAGCGCGGTAGCAGGGGCCGCCGGCAGGGGCGAGGGTCTCAGGTGGAGGAACCGATGCCGCCCTGCTAACCAGGCAGCAGGTGCCCCTCCCCCCGCCCTCTGTGCCCCCGTCCCGTGGGGGTGTCTGTTGCCTGAACTCAACCCGAATCCAGGGACGATCCCAGCCGAGGGAGGCAGGATTCATCAACTTCAGCCTCCCAGGGCAAAGGGCCACCCAGTCAGGGTCCCGGAGGAAGTGACCAGCACAACCTAAAAAATAATAACAAAAGGAGAAACGTCTGTGGCAGGGGTCCCCAACCTATGGCAAGTTGCATAAATATTTCATCATATGTTACAATCGAATAATAATCAAAATAAAGTGCACGATAAATGTAATGGGCTTGAATCATTCCGAAACCATCCCCGCTTCTTCCCCGGTCCGTGGGAAAAAAATGTGCCTAAAAGTGTCCCAGATTGGCACCACACGTTATGGTTAAAAAGTCCGGGACACTCCTGTGTCACATGTCCTCACTGGGATCTCACCCTAATCACAGGGAGTCGGGATGGCCATTCCTAACAGAAGGATGTGTCCCCCAGACCAAAAGCAACCCATGACCGAAGTGACAACCCGTGCCCTGGAGATGGCTGAAGAATGGGCCCCCAAGATGTCCAAGATATGTTCACCCTAATGTCCCCAACCTGTGATTATGTGTGTATGAGTTTCCGGTGGCTTCTATAACAAATGACCGCAAACCTGGCTAGAGTGCCATGGCATCAGCCTCGCTCATGGCAGCCTCAAACTCCTGGGCTCAAGCCATCCTCCTGCCTCAGCCTCCTGAGTAGCTGGGACTACAGGGACGTGCCACGATGCCCGGCTAATTTTTCTATTTTAGTAGAGACGGGGTCTTGCTCTTGCTCAGGCTGGTCCCCAACACCTGAGCTCAAGGGATCCTCCCGCCTCGGGCTCCCAGAGTGCTGGGATTACAGGCGTGAGCCACCGCGCCCGGCCTCAACATTCTACAAAAAGAAGTTATCCCCCAAGTTCTGCCTTTGGATAAAGCAGACCTTTTTTTTTTTTCCTTGCTAAATTTTTTTAGTATTTCTAATCATGGGTTTGTAGATTCGTGACATTTTTCATACAATCACACAATCCGCCACTTTGGGGTTTTTTTAATTTCTTTTTATTTTTCATCATATGGATACATCGCGGTTGGACGTATTTAAGGGTTCTCCGTGATATTTTGATACAAGCCTGCAATGTGTAGTGGCCAAAGCTGGGTACGTGGGTTGTCCTCACCTCAAATATTTATCATTTCTCTGTGTTGGGAACATTCCAAATGGACTCTTTCTTCCAAAAGGGAAGACAGCTTTGAGATTAAAGGCCACCCCCAGATAGATGACATCACCTTCGGTCCCGAGGCTGCACGGCACCCCATAACTTTATCATGGCACATGTCACCTTCTTGGCATCCTTTAAAAAAAAAAATCACACTCCACCAATTAACTGTGAACAACAAGAAACACAAGTATGACGTGTTCTTTGGTTTCCAGAAAGCACATTCCCCACCCAGTGAACTCAGCTCAAAAGAAAAGGAAAAAAAAATTACAGAAGAAATGCCCATCTTTTTTTCTTCTTCTTGTTTAAAAACCTCCACTTCTTCCCCCACCTTTGGGACCAACTCTAGGAACAGATGTGGTTCAAATTGCAGAGGTTCTAGCTGCCTTATAAGTGGCTGGGATTTCTGCAGAAACCCCCTTTTAAAAAATATCCTTTGGGAGTGAGGTTACTTTGGAGTCCAAACTCTGTTAAAGAAGAAAATATATATATATTCACTGGCACTCGTCAAAGCGTGGGCAAGAAGACTTTATTCAACTCCGAATAGGGGACAGGAGGGTGTAGATTTACAACCAAGGGGCAGAGACAGCAGGGGTCAGGGGTTCTGGCTGAAGACAGGGGGTGAGCAGACAGCACCCGGGGGCAGGTGAACGAGGATGACGAACTGACCAGATACCAAGGCGGTGGGGGGGGGTGTTTCTTGTTAGCAGGTCCTTGCTAACATTGCATTTCACAGGGACATGAACATCTGGGCCTGGCAGGAGGATCTGGAGGTGACCGAGCAGAGAGTCTGTGTCACCTCCCCTGTCCCCTAGCGCTGTCAGTATTTAACTCCCACGTCATTTGTTTTGCGAATTAAAATAAAGTCTTAAGGCTCCCCCCACCGGCTAACTGAGTGGACTCCTCCTGGCCAATGGGACGCCCTAAAACTGAGTTACTGGCCATGAGGAGGGGTCAGACCTGCCTGTTCATGCCCCTCCCTTCTTGGGGACATCCTCTGTGACTCACTGACAGGCTAAGGCTGTGCTAGTCACTCCTGCAGGTCCTCAGTTTACACAGCAAATATATGTCCTGTGGCTTGTCTCGGATTGAAAAACTTCCTTATCTTAAAACATTCCAAGCCTTTACACAAAGCTTCATGTCTTTAACCAATTACAAGTCACCTCTCCACACTTCGAGATGTCCCACCTTTCTGGGCCAAACCAATGTCACCTTCCACGTATTGATTTATGACTTTCCCTGTAACCCCTGTCTCCCTGAAATGTATAAAACCAAACTGTGACCCAGCCACAGTGAGTCCACTTGCTCAAGGCTTCCTGGGCGTGGCTCCGGGTCGTGGTCTTCAAATTTGGCTCAGAGTAAATCTCTTTAAATTATTTTACAGAGTGTGGCCCGACCTCCCGAGGAAGGAGGCAGAGCTGAGCCTCAGGACTGCAATAAGGACACAAGGACAGGGCCAGCCAGGGACCGTGGAAGAGGGAGTTGGTTGACAGGAGCTGGAAGGGGCCTGTCTTTATCTCAGCGGACGCCTGCAAGTCTGCTCTTTGACTCTTGGCTAAGATAAGGGCCTCGGCGGATTTACAATGTGCCAGTTAAAGTTTAAACCTCCCCCGGAGACCCCAGGCTCTGTTTCTTTATTTGAGGTTTGCAAACAGGTTTGAACATTTGCAACTGGCCTGACCGGTTAGGCAGGTAACCAGAGAAGAACTCACTGGAGTAGCAAGAACTACCCCCATCTCACACCCCCTCCGTGTCTGCTTCGAGCCTTCCAGAAACCAAGATTCCTCCGGCTGTCTTTGGCGCTTCAATCCTGAGAAGAGGCTGGTGGGACCCCGGGAACCCTGTGCACAGGGGGTTTCTGCACCCCCCAGACTTGCCTGCAGGCTCCGTCTCACTCTGGTTGCATCCTCATGCCAACGATTTTTAAACGAAAGCTCTAAATGCCCAACTCAAACATTCAACTAGGCAAATTAGGCATGTAGTGGTGTATCACCAACCCAAGTGTACACGGCGCTGAGACACTTGATGGTCCACAGGCAGGAAGATGGACAGACCTTAACTCACATCCTTCATCTGAATTAACTCGGAAGGGGTTAGAGACCCAGATGCAAGAGCCAACACTGCTACAAGACTTGCAGAACAAAGCAGAGGAGAAAGTCTTATTTTTCCCGTTTTGGTTTAAAAAAGACTTTTTTAGATAAGACGCCAAAAGCCAAATCCATTTTTTTAAAACTTGATAAATTAGTTTATCCAATTTCAAAGCTTTTATACTTCAGTAAGAAAATGAGAAGCGTTAGGGTGGAACATTTAGGAGGTGCTCGCAGCGTGGGTGGAGAAAGATTTCTCAGGCAGAGATTAGGGTAGAAAGAAGAGGTTTATTTACTTTTCCCCGGGGCGGGGGACAGGAAAGGAAGAACGGGCTGACCCCAAAACCAGCTACTGAGGCTTTTTAAACGGGGTTGTGGAGAGGCAGGGACAGGTGAGAAACTGCTGCATCCAACCCTTCCTTCTTCTTGGCAGCAGGTAGATAAAACCTGCCAGGATGTCAGAGTCCAAGCCTTGGTTTCCTGCGTTTCCTGGGAGAAGGGATTATCGCAGGATGTTTGAGGCGAGCAGCTCACCCCCTGCTGTCCGCTCCGGAACCCCTTAGGCTGTAAAAAGCAGATTCTCACAGCAATTTTGAAAGGGAGAGATTTACATCTCTTTCCCGTCCATTCACCTCTTTTCAGAGCTTGTGCAAAACAGAACTCCTGCAGGGAGCCTGTTACAATTGACCTTTAACCCATACGGGGGAAATTAGGTATTTCCCTGTTACTTTTGCAAAGTCACTGCCCCTTTCAAAGAGGTGAGACAACCCACAGAGGGGTATAAAATATTTGCAAATCAATACTTTAGAATAAGAAGGCAAACAGCCCAATGAATCAATGGGCTAAAGGTGCAAATAGATTTTTATTTTACTGAAGAAGGTATATAAGCCTCTGGAAAGCTGCTCTGTAGTCACTAGTCATTAGGAAAATGCGAACAAAAGCCGCCGGGAGACACCATGTCATCCTCACTAGGACAGCTGGGATCAAAAGGACAGACATTTCCAAGTATTGATGAGAATCTGGGGACACTGTAGAAATAACTCTCATCGTACATCGGTGACCCGGAGGGTGGGGCAGGTGCGGCCACTTTGGAAAATAATTTGGCAGTAATCCAAAAGGGTAAACATAAAGTCACCATAGGATGCAGCATTTTACTCTCAAGCGTACACCCAAGAAAAATGAACACGTGTGTTTCCGCTTAAAGACTCACACACAAAGCACTAGTCGCAGTCACCAAAATGTGGAAATAACACAAGGGTGCACCACGGATAAACCAACAGCGGTCTGTCCACGAAATGGGACATTATTCAGCCACGAAAAGTCAGAAGTTCAGACACACGCAGCCACATGAATGAACCCCCCCAAAAAATAAAAATTGTGCTTGCTAAGAAGCCAGATACAAAAGTCCCGCATAGTGCATGATTCCATTTACGTGAAATGTGCAGAAAAGATAAACCTATAGAGACAAAAAGTCAACAGTTAGTGTTTGTCTGGGGCTGGGTAAGGCGGGGAAGAGGAATTAACTATACATGAGCCTGAGGGATTCTATTTGGACCCGTGGAAACCTCCTAAAACTAGATTACGGAGACGGCTGCAAAATCGCGTAAATTAGCTACAAATAATTGAATTGTATCCTTTCAGCAGGTGAGTTTTGCCACCTATAAATTAAATGAAACTGATGTTATAAGGCCAGTTGGCTTTTACGGGGATTCATAACAGTGCTTAGCTTTGTTGAGCCTCTTAACCGGGTGAGGACTGGCAAATATTCCGCTGTGGCGAAATTCCTTGTACCTTCTTTTGAAACTGTTGGGACCCAAGACGCACCACCCCAAAACATGACTGAGTGAGGACACAATAGGCCACCCCTGAAGTATACTTCTTTGGCATCATTGGAGCTGATGATTCAGAGAAAGTGCAGACACGAAAGTAGCTCTGCAAAGCTGCCCTTTTGCAAAATAAATTGACATCTATCAAGGAAATCTATATCATTAAAAGGTCTGTATCACAAAGAGGGCTGCTCTACACAACTTTTATAACCCGAGAGACTTTTATCTGCGTGACAAGGCAACCTTTATTCACCATATAACTCTCCCCCATCCTCCCATAACCGTATCCACTCCACACACACAAGAAGCCCCAGCCTCTATCTCTTCCTGCAGCTCAAAATACTATATAAGCTTCAAACATAGGGTCTCATTTTTTTTTTGTGGGAGTCCCACGTGTGTGCAGATATTTAAAATGGTTTTCCTCCTGTTAACCTGCTATAAGCCAGTTTAATTCACAGCCCCGTCAAAGAATCCAGAAGCGTGGAGAAAATCCATTTTTCCTTCCCTAACAATATTGACTTGACCAGCTTGCTTTTTCTGAGCCTTACAAAGAAAGACATTAATAGGTTTGTCATGAGTGTAGTTAGGGATGAACTAAGCCAGCGTCTAAAGTTCAATCCGTAACTAGTTACAGAGAGAACAAAAATAGCTCATGTTTTGCATGTCCCTCCCATAGATAGAGTTTTTTTTTTTTTTTTTTTTTTTTATAACCAAGGTCTCAAGAACATAAAAAAAGGAAAACAAATATTTCTTAAAGGGTCTGGGACAGTCATACCTTGGAGCTTGTTCAGCCACCTTCCTGCCTGGCTAGACATTACCACGAATAAGTTACACATGAAACGGTTCCAAAAATAATATTTGCATGTTGGCTTTGTGAGCAATGACAAGAGAATAGTCTCTCAAAGCAAGACAGGTAAGATTCCATGGTCTCTACCCCTGTGATGCTTTTTGAGTGCACGGAAAATACTGGGCTGTGAATGAAGGTATTTAACCCCAGATCTGCCAGCAAGTGAAAACATACGGCCTTCCTGCCGTAATCTGAACACTAGGGATTCCTCATGGAACGTAAAGATTGTGAAAAATCTTGACTTTTTTAAGGAAAATCATCAAGATTCCATAAAATAATACCAAGGAATGGAGCCAAGAGTCTCTGCCTATGTAAGTAATTCCACGAACTATGAGTAAGATACTGTTGCGTAGTCATTATTAGCATGGATACAATGTATCACTCAGACTGAGGGTTAGTGTTGTTCTGTGGTGTAGGTAAGTAATTGCATGAGCTAGGAGTGAGATACTGTTGCATAGTAATTATTAGCATGGATACAATGTATCGCCCAGATTGAGGGTTAGTGTTGTTCTGTGGTGTAGGATTTTTCCCGATGGAGCCAGACGATGTTTTTTCCCATTGCATTTCTTCTCATTTTGCTTCTCTTTCCGGCAAAAAGGAGAGACCAGAGGAGTGACCTGAAGAGTCACAAGTCATAGAAGCTGATTTACATTAATTCTTTCTCTGGTTCAAGCAAGCAGACATTTCTGGCGAGGAACTGCAACACAAACCCCTTTTAACGTCCCAGACGTCTGCGCTCATCCGTGTGAGCGCCCATGTAAAAGGCAGCCTCCAACGGGACCCTGGTTGTGTTGGAGCTTGTGGAAGAGGGAACTTGTACCGTATCTACCAGTCTGCCAATAGCCACCCATATTAAAAACGTCCGTCCCCTGCCCGGCTGTTCCAACCTCAGGACAAGATCGCTCAGATCCACTGCAACGTGTAGCAGTTACCAATCGCTGCGTAACAAAGGACCCCAAAACCCGGCAGCATAAAACAACACACAAGGATTGTCTCACGATTTCTGTGAGTCACAAGTGTGGAGTTGGCTCCATCAGGATGTGTCTTGAAGCTGAATTCAAGGTGTTGGTGAGGTGACGGTTGTCTCAGGGTTCAGCTGGAAATAGGGTCTACTTCCAAGCTCACTTGGTGGCAATTTCAGTCCCTTGTGGGCTCTTGCAAATTCCTTAGCAAACCACAAAGAGAGGTTGCCAGCAAAAGCCAAGTCACGCTACCGTGAACAGAATCAATTTGCACTCTTTACAGAGTAGATTTTTCAAAATCCTTTAGGAAGACTCATGTCCTAAAAATTCTCATTATTTATTTAGCATGAACAGCTCGGTCCTCGTCCAATACCATTTATAGGAAAGGAGGGGCGGTAGAGGATCTTTGTTTCCTGAAATTTAAATTTGTGATGGAATTGCTCTGGGGACCCACGGATATCTCGCCCATGCCTGGTGTGGATCCGTAGAGAGGTGTGGCTCGTGGGAGAATGTGAAGGGAGGTAATCCCAGCCCTGTCTTCTTTCAACCATCCTTCCCCAGTCCTGGAAAGAGAGCTGCCATCCCCCCACCTGTGCTCACAGATGTCTCAGGAGCTCAAGAATGGATTTCTCATGGTGGACGGGCCCTGTGGACCCTCCAAGTTCTAAGCAAAGTTTAACTTGATTTTTAAGAAGATCATAGGCCAAGGAATTAGTGTGTCTTCTGTATTACCTTTTACTGCACTTTCAGTTCTATAAATCCAGGTGGGTAAGTCCATTGGGAAAATATCTAATCATTTCCCGAGGACTGTATCTAACACGGACACAGATTAAGTTTTGAGTTTCACTGACACGGTGCATGACAGCTATAGCAGTCAGGCGATGAATACAAAATAACAATCTGATCCAGTTTAGGAAATTGTTTCTGAAACAATACACACGGCCATACTCAAAAATACACCCTCCATGGCATAGAGTATTCTCCAGGTTAAATTATAACTGGGCTTTTGCTCTGCAAGCCAGGAAAACAATGCCACCCAAGAACAAAATCTTCACCTGCCATAACTTTGCCCCGATGCTAAAATTTTCTTCTGTGTGCTGCCTGAGGTCTGCAATTCACGAAATGGCTTTTTGTCTTTTTCTCATTTTACTTGCAATGTTCACCACCTTATAAAATTCTTTTCCATTGCATCTCTTCTTATTTTCCTTCTCTTTCCTTTCCTTTTATTTCTCCTACTCAGCCTCTTTCTTTCCCTAATAAATTCTTTTTTTCTTTGTCTCTCCTGCAGATTTTGTCATTTTTGCTTTCCCTTGTAAACAGCTTGCAAAAGGAACAGAAACTAGGATCAAAGGTAAAGGAAGAGCATCTAAAGGCTTATAATGTTTCATTATTCCAAGCATGGTGATAATTCCAAAGCAATTCTCAATATTGTCAGCCGTTTCTAACACTGTATTCCTGCCCTGTTAATAGAGTATCAGTACCCTGCCAGCTCTTATTTTATTAATCCAGTTCTTATTTCCTGACTTCTATAGGAGATAACTCCCTCTACCATGCTTCAATGTACTCATTATAAAACATTCAAATAAATGTGTAAAGTGTTTATTTCATGGCAAAAGCAGCAAATGAATGCACAGTGACTTAACGTGCTTTCTTATGTAGAACATTGCCTTGCTTTTACTCACTGAATAGTTCTGAAATATCCGTCCTGAACTAAAAGTTTGTATCATGTGAACTAAAATAAAATCTTAAGCACCCGCAGCTGACTGAATGGACTGAAGCTTTGTCTAAAGGCTTGGAATGCTTTCAGTTAAGGACGTCTGTTAATCAGAGATGAGCCACGGGACATGGACTCACAAGATCTACTGGGTAAACCGAGGACTTGCAGGTGTGGTTTAACCTTTGTCTTACACAGCCTTAGGCCTGTCACTGAGTTACAAAAGACATCTCCAAGAAGGGAGGAGGCATGACCAGGCCTGTCTGACCTCCCTTTTCATGCCCAGCCACTCGATTTTAGGGTATTTCTGGGATGCCCTTGGCCAAGAGGTCTCTTTTGCTACGAAAAAGGGTCCGGTTGTCATCTGTAGTGTAGCACAGGTGTCTAGCTCTGTAAACCTGTAGCTTGCTCTTGCTCTATAATCCTACCTTGCTCCCCCTCAATAAATGCCACCTCGTGCTTGCCTTACTTGGCGTGTCTGGTCAATCTCCAGCCAAGGGCACACCAAGAACCGAGAACACAGGATGAGATCACAAAACCTGACATTGCGATTTGGATTTTCCATCCCTGAGTTTTGCCTCCTCAGGCTACGGACCATTGGGCTGTAAAATCCTTAAAAGAAGCAGCACCTGAAGTCACTTCCTGGCACAGCCGGGAGGTGGGACATTGCAGGAGAGTCACCAAGTCTTTGTAGAACGTTCTGGGAGGAAGGCAAACACCAAGTGGTGGAAGCAGAGAAGGTGGGGACAGGGAGGAAAGGAACCTTAGCCAATGTCCCTGGTTGGTGGAAACCAGGGGGCCCTAGGAGCTGCCTCCAGAGGGAAGATTTCTTGGTCTTAGCTTTCAAGAGCTCCCCGTGGACTGTGACAAATCATTAGCTTTGTTCTCCACACAGGGAGCAATAAGGACCTGAGATTTAAAGTGAACTATTCATTGCATTTTATAAGATCAGAATTGTTTAACACACTGGCTGCCATGTGAGCTGTATTTAACTCAGGCTAGTTTCAAGCCCGGGGCCTCATGAAGCAAAACCTTGCAGCTGGTTCATGAAAATCTTATTTGTTGATGTTCTCATTGTTCCAATGAATACTGACAATTTAATTCTAAAAGTGTGGATTGATTTGCATAGAAGTCATGCACAGAAAACAATAAAACCTAACAAATTAGAAGCGATTGTTTTCTTTTAAGAAAGCACCGTGGCCCCAGGGGAATTTTTTTTTTTCTAGTGTGGCAGTCAGTGTATTAAAAGATGGAGTGGGAACAGTCACTGGGTAGGAGGCTTTCCGCCAGGGACTGCTATAAAAATATACAAGGAAACCCCATTAAAAATCACAGAAGCAGTGCAACAGAGTGAATGGCTTGAAAAAAAAAAAAACAATAATATTTCCCATCTCTTTAAAACATCCTTCACTCCTTTTTGAGAACTAAAGCCTGCATCCCTACCTCAGGCCAGTGGTGGGGAGGAGAAGGGCAAGTCTTTTGTTATTTGTGAAAAGGAGATGGCCCAGCCCAGACCTGGCAAAGGGACATCCTGGGAGGAGGTCACGAGATTGTCTTCAGAGGAGGTGGGACAATCAGAATCATCAACGGTAGTTGAACTGCAATTTCCTGAAGCTGAGAACCTGTCCGTGGGCTGTGGGCTGATAACGTGGCTGGTCACGTGGGTTGTGGGCTGTGGGCTGGTCATGTGGGCTGGTGACCCTTTAAAAGCTCTGCATTTCTGCTTATTATGAGGACGATGGCATTTTAGACAGGAGTCTCCATCCTCTTCATTTGCCAACAAAGTAATAAACTTCTCTTTCCTTCCCCTCAAACCACTTGTTCTTGTTCTTCTGGTGTGGCCTCAAGGACAAGTGCTGAGCTTTCAGTAACAACAGGAAGTGGAAAAGTAAAAGTTGTCGAAGGCTAAGGGAGGCGGAGTTACTCTTTAACGGGTCCAGAGTTTCAGTTTTGCAAGATGAAAGAGTTCTGGAGATGTGCTGCACAATGACATGAATATACTCGACACTACCGGGCAAGGGCAATATATGTAACCTAAATTTATGGACCCCCATAATATGCTGAAATTTAAAAAAAAAAAAACTGCTTAAGACGGTAAATAGAAAGCTCTGTGTTTTTTGCCACAATAAAACAGAGAGAGAGAGAGAGAGACCTCAGTTTCTCTGGCTTCAACTCTTGCTCCCTTTTCTGTTCTTTTCTCCATTTTCCCCTTCTTTTTTGCCAGCCCCCTTCCCTGAACTTTGACATATTGTAAGAATTGCAAAAAAAAAAAAACTGTTCTGAGAGTTGCCAGGAAGGGCTTGCACTGAGAGTGCCAACCAGAAGGCATAAAAAGAAAACAGAGCAATCTCCACCTGATACAACCCCAGGGTTTGCAGCAGCTGAAGATGAAGAAAAGTGCATCCTGGGCCTGTCTACAAGGATGTGCACCTTTCCCTTGTCCTCGCCCCATAAACGTCTGACCCTGCCACACCTCTGTGATGTAACCAAGAGGATGGCTCATGTGACAGCCAATGTGTTAAAAGAAGGAATGGGACCCTCACTGGGCTGGGTAGGAGGCTAAGCCTAACCCTAACCCTGAAAAAAAATGGGACAGATCAGAATAGAGCTTAAAGCTGAAAACCCACCCTTTAAAAGCTCTGTATTTCTGTTTATTAGCATAATAACATTTTAGACAGGAGTGTTCCATCCTCTTCTTTTGCCAGCAAATTAATAAACTCCTCTTTCCTTCTCCTCAAACCACTTGTCCTCGGTTCTTCTGACGTGGCCTCGGGGACAAGTACAGTCACTTTCAGAACTTTTGAGCGACTTTCCTGTGCACAGGTTCTCTCTGATTCAAACCTGCAGAAACAAGCCCTTTGCTCTACTTGGGTCACTCTGCTCCTTCTCCTCGACCATGTATTCACGTAGAATACAGGCATCTATCACGCTGATTAATATTTGCTGAATTTTAAGCCATTTCCGTACACCTTGAGCAAGTGAACAGCATTTTTCTTTTACCTTCTTGGTACTTTCTAAAACACAAATGAATGCCAATATGTCCAAAGATGTCATTAAGGTGCTGATCGTGAGAGCAACAGCTTACGATTGCTTGCTTACAGGGTACGGCATTTGTGCCATGTGCTTGCTGTTTATTGTCTCATTTTATTCTCAGAAAAATCCCGAGTATGTACTATTATAATCTCTAATTTATAGGTAAGGCATGAGGGCATGGGAGCTGTCTGTTTATTTGTTGCAAGGATGTTTCAGAACCGTGTTCTCCGAGGTACTGGCTGTGTCTCCGCTGTGAGGCGTGCAGCACATTTAGAACAGCACCATTAGAAAAAAAGGAAGAAAAACCTGGAAGAAATGCCTGTCTGATCCCAGGTGTGAGCAGAGAAGGTCTAGGAGGCGTCTGGGGAATTTTGTTTTGCCAGGAAGCAAGGCAGCTGTCAAAGTCTAATGAGGTCTGTTCGTACTCCTAAGCATCTGCTGAGAGGGAGTCGTATTGGTAAATTTGAGTCAATTGGAACACAGAAAAAAATTAGATCAATTTTTAGATATTGAATAATCAAACATGATAGTCATACTCAAGAACAAGAGCATGCCAGGAAGGGAAGGAAGAACACAAAGCGTCTTTTGTACACCCGAGTGTCCGGCAGGGACTGCGGCAGCAGTGATAGACTCAGGGATCACCATTTAGCAGCACACGGCTTCACCCAGGTACGAATGGTCCAATGATGCTACAGTCCTGAGTGAAACATGCGTTTCACCAGCAAAGTATGTTTCACACGTTAGGTAGAATCAGAATCACACAAATGTGCTCCAACAGGTGTTGTGTGTGCCGAGGAAAAAAAGACAACCTTATTCCTTAGGATCGTGGCTAGAACTGGTATCTAAGACACCCAGTTTTTAAACATAACCCTAACCCTAACCCTAACCTCTAGGACGACTCTAATCTAAAGCAATGGCATTGTCCTCTAGGGAGCAGAGGTCTATGGCATCTGGAAGGATAACTGGGTGGCTTTTCCTAGTTCAAGAGTCGTGGTGGAAAGAAACCGCTTTCTGCTTCACACTGCAGTCCCACACCAAGCACATCCACGCCAGGGCTTCTCGTACGAACTCAAGTATCAGCCAATTGTTGCAGCAGGAACAAAAATACAGTCATTTGTTCTTGTGGATCCACGCACCTTAATCCACCCTGTGCCAAGCCAATATACCTAGACATGCTTTTCTTCCTGTGTCTTTTCCATCTGCCCCCGAATAATAATCTTATCATATTTCTAGAACACTGAATCTTTTTTTTTTTGGAGGCACAGTCTCGCTCTGTTGCCTGGACTAGAGTGCCATGGCGTCAGCCTAGCTCACAGCAACCTCAACCTCCTGGGCTCAAGCGATCCTCCTGCCTCAGCCTCCCGAGTAGCTGGGACTACAGGCATGCACCACCATGCCCGGCTAATTTTTTCTATATATATTTGTAGTTGTCCAGCTAATTTCTTTCTATTTTTAGTAGAGACGGGGTCTCGCTCTTGCTCAGGCTGGTCTCGAACTCCTGACCTTGACCGATCCTCCTGCCTCGGCCTCCCAGAATGCTAGGATTACAGGTGTGAGCCACCACGCCCGGCAAAACTTTTTTATAAACACTGAAACACTTGGTGATGATCCAGGTCAAATCCCATCTCTCAGGGACACACTTTGTATCCTTCTGAATTCCTGACACTGTGCAGCACTGATCGTGGTGTTGGCATTATTAGGATAAGAATACTGTTTTATATCTCTCATATACGGATGTTTTAGAAGTCATCAAAATATTCTCAAGCTTCTCATATATCGATGTATCATAAATAACAGTGCCTGCTATATAGAGGGAATTCGATAGCTGTGTGATGAATGAATGAACAATCAATGAATGAATTTGAGAAGGCAGAGCTCAGAAAATGGGTAGCTTCCCTAAAGAGACCTTAGGAAATTTCAAAGAGGAACAAATAAACAGTTCTGGGCATTTTCCTGTGACCAGTAATTCTGAAAAATCCTTCTAATAATTTAAATTTATTGTTGAAATTATATTCCTTCTCCCTTGCTATAATTTTGTGTTCCTTTAAAAATCTCTCTCTATCCCTCCCACCACCCTTCCCTGCCTCACTATCCTCCGTTCTAGTTTTTACTCCTATAACATTAATATTTTTTAGCAGTTCCAGTTTGCACAGCACTGTAGGATGATTATAGCTAACAACAATACATAGTTTCAAACAGCTAGAAGGAGGATGTTCAATGTTCTCACCACGAGGAAATGATGAAGGTTTGAGACGACGGAGAAGCCAATTACCCTGGTCCGATCACTACACATCGCACACATCGAAACGTCACCGTGGACCCCATAAATCTGCACAATGATTAAGTGTCAATTAAACATTTTTTAAATTAAAAGTAAATACATTTATTGCTGGAAAAGGCAGCCACGTTCCCTCCCCTCTGTTCCACGTAAGTCGAATATGATTCCGGTTTCCCGAGACACGCATGCACGCACACACAGCAAAAGGAGCTCACACCATAATTTAAAAATTTTAATTTAAATGCATTAGCGTTCATCCATGTGTGACGACGACACCCCAGAATGCATAGCAGAATTGCATATTGAACTCACACCCGGAGCCAGCGAACCGTTGCCCACCAACACGAGTTCTCGTCCGCAGAGAAGCAGCGATGGCTCCAAATACACATTTTCCAGAATCCACTCCCTCCAGTCCATTAGACGCACGCTTCTGCCTCCCCCTTTAGCTCAACAGCATAGCACAGCGCACCGGACCTTTTTCCCCCTGAACATCGTACGGTGTCACGCTGATGCTTGATGCCCGACTCACCTGAGGTTATATCCGTATGGCTATTTTATTATAAACTAGCCCCTGAAACCCCACACTCACACTGCCAAGCAAGGCTGCAGCTTCTAACCACCCAGATAGAAAGAGAAACAATGTCTCCGTAACCCACACCTTGCACAAGCAAACGCCACAAATAATGCCATAAATGCCCACGGATGTCTCTACCCCAAAAGCTAACCTGTTTCAGATGACATAAAACTAAACACCCTTAGCCACCACACTAAAACACTCTAGGACTGACCCCTCCTAGCGCCTTCCAATTCGGTCTCTAATTCACGCTTTGCTTTTCCCAGTACGTGCGTGATAAATAAACCTCTCCAATGTTCCCCAAACCGCCCTTTTTCCTGTCTTTATGACGATGCTCGTTTTTAACAATAACTGTGGCGGCCACTAACCACCACCCCAGGGAGACACACGGCGTATTTTGTTCATGCATTAAATGCAGATATTTCCGAAGAGGCGGGTTTCTCGTGGAATAAAGCGTCCTGCCTCATAAAACTGAGAATTCTCCCGAAAGATGTGAGCTGACATGGCTTTGAAGAGCACAGTGATTCAATAAGTTATTGAGAACTGAGGTAGCGGGTCAGACGCCAACCCGAGAACCATCAAGAGTGACTGACTGCAAACTCACTTTGTCCTCGAGCACAGAGTAGCTCTAGGTGCCGCTATTGCAAGAAAGCTGTTGCTATAAATCATTCCAGGCGAACCCTTCATTCTTCTAAACCAGGAAGTAAATGAATCTAGAAGAGATGACATCCCCCCCGCAAAGCCACCTGAAATCTTTCTCCCAAACGTCCCTGGCGTGTCCCCACTAGGATTTCTGACAACAGCACTGGGAGGTCAGGATTTAAAGCAGCGAGACAACAGCTATGGTGTTTCTGAGACATCCTTTGCGAAATCTAAATGGCAAACTCAAGACATCTAATCGTCTAGCCCTGAAGAAAACAAGCCTTTCATTCTTGAAATACGTACACTAGTGTCATTAGCTTAGGGACAGAAGGAAATCTGCGGTGAGGTTGGATGCTACCTGGGAGACACCTGGTAGCGCCTGCACAAGACAGCTCCACCGGCTTCTACACAGACCTTCGAGCAAGAGCAGGGACCACCGCCAAGGGTCCACTAAAGCTTTATTCCCGCTCTCTCCGGCCGACAAGGCTCAAACAAGCGCCGGCCTCTCCGGAAAGCCCGGAAGGCATGGCTCGCTCACCCCGGCGGGAAGGCGGCAAGCGAGGATTTCGTGCGAGGCACTCGAGTTGGGTAACCACAAACAGAGGCACGTGGATTCACAGCGTTTCCCTTTGAAGGGATTACAGGGGACGTCCAGGGAACGGGACCGCGCAGCCACCGAGCGCGGTCCCTCCACGCCCCACGCACGGCAGGTGCACGGGCTTCACTGCAGGAAGCGGTCCAGCTTCTCCTGGATGCGGGCGAAGGCGTCCTTGCCCATGTAGTCGATGTGGCCTTCTTCCCACTTCCTCCTCTCCTCCTCGGGACTCAGCGCCTTCACCTTCTCCTCGATGGAAATCTCGGAAACCGAGACGGCCAGGGCCACCTGGGGGAGACACGTCAACGGGACACAGCATTGGAAGCTGTCTGTGCGTCACCAAGGGAGACACTGTCCCATCCCGGCACTGCAGGGCCCTGCTAAAAGACACGTCTCAGGTCTCCAGGAGACAGAACGGATCCTTGCCACGTCTCCTCTGAACTAAATACACTCTAGAGTTAACAGAACATGCATAGATTTTTTTTTTTGCTTAAAGTTTTTTTTTTAATTTTATAAAATGTAATTGCATATGTGTTTCTTCTGAACTAAATACACTCTAGAGTTAACAGAACATGCATAGATTTGTTTTTTTGCTTAAAGTTTTTTTTTTTAACTTTATAAAATGTAATCACATATGTGTTTCTTCTGAACTAAATACACTCTAGATTTAACAGAACATGCATAGATTTTTTTTGCTTAAAGTTTTTTGTTTTGAAATTTTATAAAATGTAATTGCATATGTGTTCCCTTTTTCCCAAGAATTGTTTTAATTTCTAAACCATTTCACACACACACACAGTACTGATGCAATACTTCAACGCTGTCATGGTTTGTGTTACCGTAAATAACCAAAATAGGTTGCATGAAGAAAATGTTCACCTAATGAAATAAAGCCCGTAGTAATTGGGACGGCTTGGTAAAAGCATTTCAATAGTAATTCAAGTAATTTTCTGCTTTTGATGGCACGGTTTCTGTCTTCTTAAGGGGTAAATATGAGAAAAATAGATAAATACACAAGTGTGTCAATTCAAACAGATGCACATGCATGCCTTACTTTTGTCTGAGAGTCAGAAGGGTCAACGGAAATAATAAATACTTCTGCTTAAATACTTCTTACCAAGAACTAGAAAAACACTTTTAAAATTTTGTGGGTAGTAAATAGACTTTTTAAAAATTTTATGAGTAGTAACAATAACAGACATGCACACATGTATATAGCATCTGTCTACCTAGATAGATGGATGGAGATTAGATGATAGATTGATTAATTGATTGATAGGTAGATGACAGACACAAAGATAAACAGAGATGACTGAGACATATAGGTAGATAAATGATATACAGAGACAGACACACAAAAAGATGAATTCTAGTCTTTATGCCACTGGGCATAGGGTACTTTCTCTTCTAGTTATTTGTCACAGTATTTTTGCAGGGTTTTGCACATAAGGTTCTGTTCTCTATACTCATTCTCATGCATTTTATTCAAAATCAGCCACACTATTAGTCAAAGAGGTAGCAAAAATTAAAAAAAAAAAAAAAAGTTCCACTCCGGGGTATCTTAGCATTTCTCCCCTCAGAGAGCACTTGTATGTATATCCATGAAGTTCCTGAGGATTAAATCCTTCCGGAATTAGCAGGACTCATACGTCCCATCCCATACTAGTTTGCAGGACCAAACTGCACGGTCATTGCAACATTTGTGTTAACAAGAGATGATCATCCCAGCAAACAATAAACTCCTTTGATTGAATGAAGTGGGGTATTATACAAGATGCTACATAAGGATCCTCTGTAGGACGGTGGAGACACATGGGAGGAGAAGGTCAAGGTGCCCCCAATTAGCAAAGAAATGACTGAAATGTTTCTGACCCAGGCAGTTGCTAATCTATCACCCACTCTTTGAGGTGGGTAATCCAGTCTCCATGTCCTGGATGCTCAGAGAAGGGAGCAAACTCCCCTGAGATCCCAAACCTATCACATGGCTGAGCGGCCAAAGGTAGGTCTACCCAATCTCATGCCTACACCACCCACCCACTAATATCCACAGATCCGACTCCCGGAGCTTCAGAATCCTTATGCAAGTGCCCATGATGCTGAAGGGATACACTCACATGTTATCACACGAGGAGTTTCAGAAGAAACACTGACACTAACAGCTCTAGAAATAAATTCAAAATACTGCATTTGGCATTTGTGAGATTTACCAGGTAACAATGAGAAAGCATTCACATTTTCTCCAAGGGTGAGTGCTGCAGCAAGCATTTAGCGAATGAAAATATTTATAATACACTAAGTCACACTCCAAATACATGTGCATCACTAACCCTCAGTTGAGCCCCAACACCTAGCTCTAGAGCTATACTTACCGTTCCTTAAAGACCAAAAGGCGTTATTAGGTCAAGCTTAGAAAAAGAAAAAGCTGCCAATTAATTGTGTTAAATGCATCAATGCAATTCAAGATAAGAACATCTGCAAGAGGAAGGAACAGAAAGAATGCATCTTTCATCCTTAAAGAAGAAATCATTTGCAAGTTTGATTTGCATTCGAACGTTTATCCCCAAATTTTCCAGCTTCTATGTTCTTCATTTCAGAGAGTGGATTGTTGTGCGTTAATTCCCATTAATTCCCCTCTGCTTCCCGTCAGCAAACTTTTGCAGAACAGCTTTGAAAGAGAGAAAGAACATGAAGACCAGAGTTGAAGACAGGAAAGAGAGTCCACCAACCATCCCAGACAGACACGAGACAGAAGACAGGTGGATCGGAAGCATGAGGAGAGGCAGGCAGACTTTTCTCTCAACAAAATGAGGTTGAACATAAAGGTAACAGCTCATGCGAGCAGGTGGCCGGCCGCAGTGGGGGCCACTGGGCTCAGTCAGGAGTGTCGGACAAGGGAAAGGTTTGGATACCACCTCCAAAGTGTCCTGGGGACTGGGGTCCCTGGTGAACTCAGCAGGGGGCTCCTGGCTTGCTTCCAAGGTCTTCTCGTATGGGCCCCTTTCAGCCTTATTCGTGGGCTGCTAGAAACACAACCATTCCATCGTTAGTCTGCAGTGGGCTGCGGGGAACCGTAGTCTTAACCTAAGTGACAGGGAACGCTTTATCCTGGGGAAAATCAGGTCAAATGAGAGGGCTGCCCTCAATACTCCTTTCTGGGAAGGCTAAACAAGCTGAACTCTACATCTTCAGTATCTTACACAAGATGAGATACTACAAGTTCTTCTGTGAGTGACTTCTCAGAGCGGGATTCAACTAGTTTATACCAAATGCCTACAGAAAAGCATCTTAATAAGTTAGTCTCTCACTAAAAAAACCAGTGTCTATAGAGTCCGTCTTCTGATCATATGTGGTAATTAAGAAGCTCAGGTTCATAAGAGTAAACTTGGGGAAAAAGGAATTAAAATAAAATTGATACTCCTTAAATACTGATTTTAGACATTGATGCATGTCCCTACCATTTTTTTTTTTCAATTAAGGAAGACATAGATGTCATCTTGATGTTGCACCATTTTTCTAATCCTTGTTAAAGCATGGTGGAAGAGAACAAACAAATGACCAACAGGTATACAATAACAAAGAGGGAAATAAGTTTGAAGAGCCAACCAGATTCCTTCTCTGCCTGGATAAGAGAAAAATAGACTAATCAGGGTACAACTTACTCCAGGTTAAAAACGACTATATGTAAACTATTCATATGGGAGGAATAAAAAACATATGGCACCCTCTTTCATATGTCATGGACACAGATACCCTAAAATAACAAGCAGTAAGAGAGCTAGATGTGTGGAAGTAGTATAAATGAGGTATACCGAGGCAGTTTGAGTCTCTGTGAGGTCTGCAAATTGAGGGGAGGGCGGTGACAGTGGGTCACGCGTTATCCCGGGAGAGGTCTCAATTTCAGGGCAACCTATCATCTGTCATAAAGAAAAAGAACAAAGGCAGGTTAGGTTAAACCTTCACACAAATAAATGCAGTTTCATCGAAAATATCCAACCTATTTTTCTTCTGTCTCCACGATGCATGTCCAGCTTGATGACTAGAGGTCTTGGGCAGAGTGATGTGCTCACTAAAACCTGTCTCCACTTCTTCTTTTTCTTCTCGGGCTCATACCCCGCTGCAGTTTGCAGCCTCCTTGCACCCAGGCAGGGCCATATGACGCATTGTCACCAAGGGGGTTGACAAGATGTGATGTGTGTCACCTCCAGACTGGGCAGACAGCAGGACTGTGCATTTTTGACTCTCTCTTCTTCTACCAGCTGGGTGAAGAACAAGATCCCTCCACCCTATCTTAAATGGATCCCACAAGGAAATAAGACTCTACTGAAAATGAATTAGGTGAGTCTCTTCTCAGCTCTCCCAAGGATGGCACGTCGCTAACACTGCCCTGGGTGCAGAGGAGACAACTGAACGCATTAGGCACAATGGCGGCCTTCAGACTGGAGGGCATAATCCTCCCAAGGAGTCTCGGCCTAGAACGGCCGTCCTAGAAGAAGGTGAAACCTAACACTTGCCGGGTCCTGGATCCCTTCGAGACCACATGGAGCAGAGCACACCTTGGCCACCCCAGCTGGCTGCAACACACACACAAAACAAACTTTTCCTTATTTGAGGGCTGTTTGTTACAGCAGCTTGCCTGCCCTGACAAATACAAGGTCAAAAAAACAAGCCTGTGTCCACAAGCTGGGGTCCCTAAAATGTCCCAGAGCAGTTAACCGAATCAGTGTCTGTGACAGAGAGAAGAGAGCATTGATATCCTGTGGTTTCTCATCACAAATATGCTGCAGAATTCTTGAGGGCATGCGGGGTTAGATCTCAACTCCTAAGCTTAAGTGATCCTCCTGCCTCAGCCTTCCACAGTGCTAGGATTACAGGCATGAGCCACTGTGCCCGGCCACTCACAAGCTTCTTAACCATTGCTCCTTTTAAATCTGACAGCCCTAAGAGGGAGAGCATTTGATCCTTCCCCTTGCTGCCGCAAAGTCTAATTTGCAGACAGAGGTCCTTGTCCAATATACCAGAGCTAGCAAGTGAGAGAGCGGGATTTCAGCACACACCTCTCTGACTGCCAAACCTTGCTTGTAATGCCTGGGCAATATACACCATTAACACATCCAATGTCTCCAGGGTCTGCAAAACACTAAAAAAAAAACACTTGGGAAAAAATGATGAATGACATAACTGAATTAGCATCATAAACATATGACTCCCATAAAAATTAATACTCTGTCCAATCAGAGTTGGTAGAGGGACACCCTAGATTCCAATGCTGACACCTATAGGGTCAAGGACCTGGAGACATTACCTGTCCTCTCCAAGTCTCAGTTTTTTTTTAGGAACATGTGGCACAGGAATTTGTTGTGATGCCCAAATGAAGCATTTAAGCCGGGCAAACAGAGTAAGTGCTCAAAAAAGGATTAGTTGAATCAGCTTAGGGAAAATGTCAGTCTCATTCTGTCACCTAATTTCTCTCAACAAAGAACACGGAAATAAATTCCATGGGGCCAAGCAGGAAATGTAATCCTTCCTTGGAAAGGATATAAGTCAGGGTTTTATGTTTGATTACAAAGGATGAAATAACGACACAACTTTCTAGCCTGTCTTCTGCAGATGTGTTGTAATCTCACACATTTAACTTAACCAGGAAGAGACGTTCAGTCAACCCCTGCTAATATTTCTAATCAAGACCCCCAGGCTTGCTTACAAACAATTAATGTTCACAACCGAAATATAAACCAAAGAAAAAATTATAAATAAACACCCCCGTTATTGTTCCTAGTAACAAGCAGAGACTTCCTTCCTTATGTACCATGCGGAGAGAAATTCTAAGATGAGACTATGACAATAGCACGGTGCCAAGTGGGCTTTTCAGATCATTTTTGGCAAGCCTGTGAATTCATGAATATAACATGTGGCTTTTTTACAAACTGCATTTATTTTTATCCTTAGGTAATAACTATTCTACGGATTCATCCCCTAAAAGCCTGACTCAAGAGTGGGTCACCTTGACAGGGGAGAATCTGAAATTGGAGATGATCCCAAAATGAATTCTTAGCTCGTCGGAGAGAGAGGCTGAGGTACACAGGGAAGCTTCAGAAGCGCACACTGCAGTCTGGAAAGATGACAGCTGAGAGCGGACTGAGCCGGACTATCAGAACAGACACACACAGGACACAGAATGCCCTCATCCGTGACCCAAGGAGATAAATTTAGCGTGAATAAGAAGGAAGCAACCCCTTGTATTACGGGCTACACAGCTGTGAAAGTTATCACTGCCGGAAGTGGTAAATGCTAAAAATATAAATACACAAATCAGTTCAGGAACTGACGTGAGATTTTTCAACCTTTGCCAATTGGAGAAGCTGCTTGTTCTATACTAAGTCTCCTGCCAAGGACAACAAAAAAGGCTGGACAAAATATATACATATATATACATAATTTTTAAAAACACATCAGAGTCCCACCAAGGCAGATAAAAAATGAAGAATCAAGAAAGTAGAGATGAATAAGAAAGGTGAGCCTGACATTGGGTTCTGTGTTTCCACTCAAGGCAAACAAAAGGCTGGAAAGGTGTGTCGAGCTTCCAGCTGTGCTAAGAGGCTGAGGAACCTCTAATGAGAAGATACCAAGGATGAAGCTTGGTAAACATCATGAGTTTTCTTTTGGGACTTCACTGATGGGAGCATCAGAAATAGAGTAGTCCTGACTCTGGCAGGGCAGGGGCAATATATGGAACCTAAACCTTTGTACCCCTGTAATATTCTGAAATAAAAAAAAGAAAAAGAAAAAAAAAAAGACATAGAGTAGTCCTCATAAACGCTGAAGCTGCCCTTCAGCTCAAACTTAGATGGGGTCTAGACAAACCACCTCAATAAAAACTTCCTGCCTCGAAAGAGAACATCCTCTCTAGGTGATGACATTATGATTCAGACCTTCAAATTATCTTTGCAATTTTTTTTTCACACACAATGTCTAGCTTTCAATTGAAACACATAATGTTCATACAAGAAGACAAGACCAAATGAGTGAATATCAAGACCAAATGGAATTAAAGAAACAAAACAAAATCCGCAGGAAACCCAGACATATAATCTATCAGATATGAATTAAATGTGAGAAATACTTTAAATGAGATGAAGGTAAAGATGGAGAATTTCAATGTAATATTGGAACTCCATTCACAAAAATCTGATGTTTATTTGAACTAAAAACACAGTAACAGAGGCCAGGCGTAGTGGCTCACGCCTGTAATCCTAGCACTTCTGGGAGGCCAAGGCAGGTGGATCGCTCGAGGTCAGGAGTTCGAGATCAGCCTGAGCAAGAGTGAGACCCCGTCTCTACTAAAAAATAGAAAGAAATTATATGGACAACTAAAAATACATATAGAAAAAAATTAGCCAGGCATGGTGGCACATGCCTGTAGTCCCAGCTACTCAGGAGGCTGAGGCAGGAGGATCGCTTGAGCCCAGAAGTTTGAGGTTGCTGTGAGCTAGGCCGACACCACGGCACTCAGTCTACCCCAGGCAACAGAGCGAGACTCTGTCAGAGAAAAAAAAAAACCCACAATAACAGAAACTAAGGGCTTTGGATGTGGTTTAATGACTGATTAGACACGGTGAAAGAGAAGATCAGTTAACTGGAAGATGGGTCAGTAGACTGAAGCGTGGAAAGACAGATTGGTGAAAAATGCAGATAGTTGTGTCATAGATATATGGGACACAGTAGAAAGTTCTACTGTAATATAATTGGAATTACAAAAACATAGGGGAGGAAAGGAAGGAAGGGGGAGGAGAGAGAGAGAGAGAGAAAGAGAAAAGAGGTAGAAGTAATATACTTTTGAGAACTGCTGTAAACCCCAAGCAGGATAAATACAACAATAATAAACCCACAGCATTATTGTAGCTAATAAAAAATCCAAAAGTGAAGAGAAAAAATTTAAAAGCAGCCAGAGTAAAAAAGACATATTACACTCAAATATACAAACATTAGAATGTCAACCAAATTCTTGGAGAAATAGTGGAAGTCAGAAGATTTGAAATTACACCTTCAGAATGCCACTGGAAATAAGTGACAGAAAAGAATTTTATAATCAGTAAAATATGGTCCAAAATGAAGGTTTTAAAAAAAAAGGATTTTCAGACATATGTACTGAGATGACTTTTCAGCAGTAGCCCCGAACTAAAGTAATAAAGGTAGTTCTTCAAGGAGAAGAAAATTATTACTGATGACAAGAAGAAGGGAAGACAAAAGATGGCATAAAAATAAAATGAAGTGAGCACCAAATGTGTGAAATAGCTACAGGATTAGAATACAAGACAATAGCACAAAAAATCAAAACAGAGTCAAAGTCTTCTGGAATTCTCCTATGGTCAGGCAGTGGGAAAAAGTACTAAATTTATTAGATGATAAGAAGTTCGAAATGAATATTGTAATTTTCAGGTAACTATTGTTTTAAAAAATCACAGAAATACAAAACTAATGTATAAATAAAGGCTAAAACAGAATAACTAAAATTACATAATTAATCCAATGGAACATAATAAAAGAGAAAAAGGTCCTTAAGCCAGGTGACAATAAGTAGTAAACCAAGAGATAGATTTAAACATAAATATACCAGTAATTATATGAGATGTCAACAAACTACCCCACATTAAAGGCAAAAGATATTTGAGTAGATAAAATGGGAAACAAAACCCAACTTTAAGTTCCTAAGGAGTCCCAACTGTGGTATAATAAATGGAAACATTTAAAGTAATCATATGGAACAAGACACACCATATGAATATTAACCAAAACAAAGAGTTAAAACAAACTTCAGCAGTGATACAGAGAAACATTTTACAGCAATAAGATCAATCCATCAAAAATACACAGTAACTTTAAGTTAGTTTTGCTTCATTAACAGCTTTCTTGGGGTATAATTTACAGACAAAAATTTGCACATATTCAAATTGTGCAAATTGTCCAATTTTGAGATAGGTATTCCCCTATGAAAGTATCACTACAACCAAGGTAGCAAACCTATCCACCACCCTCAAAAGTCTCCTAGTGTCTCTTTAATAATCTCTGTGCCCATTCCCAGGAAACCACTAATCTCTTTTCTACCACTGTGGATTATTTGACCTTATCTAGAATTTTGTATAAATGGAATCATATGTTATGCATTATCTTTTGTCTGGCTTCACTCACTCAGCATAATTATTTCTGTGATTTATTTGTGTTGTTGTGTGTGGCAATAGTTTAGTCCTTTTAATTGATTAAGTAGTGTTCCATGGTAGGAAAACACCGTAATTTGCTTATATATCCACTGGGTGATGGACATTTGGGTTGTTTCCAGTTTGGGGTTATTATAATACAAATAAAATGGGTATTTGTCTTTGAATGGGCGTATGTTTGCATTTCCCTTGAGTAAATATTTAAGAGCAGAATGGCTGAATCACAGAGTAGGTGTATGTTTAAGATTTTAAGCAATTATCGGTTTTTCACTTGCAGATGATGTAATTTTGCACATAGAGTAGCCAAAAGAATCCAGGCAGCATCTTAGAATTATTAATAGGTAAACATTTAGCAAAGTTGCTGCACTCAAAACTCAAATGTATTTCTCTACATTGTGTATCAAACAGCAGGAAAATTCATTTTTTAAAATGATGCTCTTTACAATAGCCTCAAAAACTCAACAAAAACTAAAAATAGGACTAACAAAATACGTGCAAGACTGCTACCAAAAAAAATTGACATTACTGAGAGAAATTAAAGAACGTCTAAATAGGTATAGAAATGCCCCAAGTTCATAGAGTGGAACACTGAATAAATTGGAGATATTAATCCTCCTTAAACTGATTTACAGGTTCAATACAATCCCAGAAGTTTATTGTCTTAATTTTTAAAGACATTTTTCAAGCTGATTCTCATATTCCTATAGAAATTTAAAGGGACCAGAAGGAACAGGGAAAGAACAGAGTTGAAGAATTTGCACTACCAGTAGTGAGACTTATCGTAACGCCAGGGTAATCATGGCAGTATGTTATTGATACAAGAAGGGAAAAATCAAACAAGGAAATAGATTAGAGAATCAAAAAAATAGATCCACCCACATATGGACCCTTGATTGAAAACAATGAAACCATGACACAATAGTGGGGAAATGGTTTTGTCGAGAAAGGACCCCAGAGAGCTCCCTCGCCCCTTCCACCACGTGAGGACACAGCGAGAAGGCGCCATCTATGAACCAGGAAGTGAGTCCCCACCAGACACAGCCTCTGCCACCCCGGGATCTTGGACTTCCAGCCTCCAGAGCTGGGAGCAATGAATGTCTGTTGTTTATAAGCTGCCTAGTCTGTGGTGTTTTGTTACAACAGCCCAAATGAACTAAAACAAACAAACGGTAGAAACAATAAAACTTGCATAAGACTTCCTAGGTGGGTATCATCATGACCTTGGTTTAGGGACAGGTTTTTTTGAACAGTAAATAAAGCCTATTAATTAGAAAGGAAATAAGAACCGGTGTAACCAGGGAGCTTCTGTTCATCAAAGGATACCATTTAGGGAATGAAAAAGGTGAGTAGTGGAGGGGAATTCAATATTAACTCCACACGGGTTTGAAGATTTTACCTTAAAAAAAAAAAGATGAAGGAAAACACAGGAGAAAAAATGCTCAAAATCTTAGCATGAGCACTTCAAAATGAGGATATCCAAATGCCTAAAAAGCACACTGAAAATAAGCCAGGCTTCATTAACCATCTCATATGTGCAAATTAAAACCAGCATGAGACGTCCGACAAACTCAGTGACACTCTGCAATGCAGGTGAAGATTTGGAGCAACTGGAATTCCCATATCCTGCCTGCAGTGCAACCTCCTTGAAAATCTTCCAAAGAATCTACTAAAACTACAATCGCACATCCTTTGATGTGGCAATGCCACCATTAGGTATAACCTGTACAAAAACGTACACACGAAAGCAACAAAATGCACACACAAGAATGTTCCTGGCAGTGTTATTTGCATTGGCCAAACCTATAAAGCATCCAATAAGGGTAAAATTTAATCAATACGTTGTATATGCAGCCCATGAGGATGAGGGAGCTACTGATTCATTCTGCAAGACGTGTGGATCTCACGTACATGTCTTGCCAAAGATGAGAGGCCAGACACTAAAGGTACGCACTGTACAAGCCCCTGAATGCAGAGCTCAAAAGCGAAGCTATAGTAGGCGACCAACATCATTTCCTGGTGACTGGGAGGGGACAAAGGTTGTTTTAGGAGGACTTTCAGTATTTGGACTGTGACTATAATGGACTTTTGCGCTGTAAAAATTCAGTAAGATGTACACTTATCGTGTGCGCACTTTCTTGATACATAGGACATACTTCAACAAAAAAGGTGTATCGAAACTAAAATAAATAAAAATGCACTACAAACGAGAGTAAAAAACAACTGGTAAGTTTTCAGAAATAAAGGGTAGCCCTCGTCTTTTAATTAACTACATTTCCCCACCAAAGATACTATAGGATGAAACACTTGGCTGAGAATACACTAAATGACACATTTTTTTCCTAGATATATTAATGTGTATATGTCTCTCTATATATGAAAAATTCAGCTTTACTCTGAAAAACACAGAATTAGCCGTCGAGACTGACATCATTATTTATACCAAAGTAGTTATAACGTAGAATAAAGACTGCAGGATTCAGACTAGCTTTTATACAGTTATCAGGATTTACAAAAATAACCCCCTCCCCATTTTTTTTTTTTTTTTTTTTTTTTTTGGTCTGGGCGTCAGTGCCCCAAAATTTAAAAACCCAGAGCTAGTAACTCAATAAATGGCCATTAGGTGGCAGTGCTGCTGCAGGATTTATTCCAAAGACCACCTGCGGGGTGAATTAATGAAATACAGTCATATCCGTGGGGTTCCAGGAACCCCACAGATACCAAAATCCACGGATGCTCAAGTCCCTGATATAAAACATAGCATTTGCATAGAACCTACGAATATCCCTCCACGTACTTGAAATCATCTCTGCGTAACTTATAATATCTAACACCATGTAAATGCTACAGGAATGTGAATGGCTGTTATACTACATTGTCTGCGAAATCATGACAAGGAAAAAAAAAGTCTGTACACATGCACCGTAGATGCAATTCTCCTCCCCAAAATTTTCAACCCTCGGTCGGTTGAGTCCACAGGTGCAGAACCCAATAGATAAGCAGGGCAGACTGTATATCCAACACTGGACAGATGGCATCTCTCCCTTTTGAAAGTGTCGTGACTTCGTTGTTTTTAGAGAAATAGTCTCATCATAAAATGTACAGGCCATACATAATTTTTTTTTTTTTTTTTTGAGACAGGGTCTGACTCTGTCACTCAGCTGGAATATAGTGGCATTATCACAGCTCACTGCAGCCTCCAACTCCTGGGCTCAAGCGATCCTCCTGCCTCAGCCTCCCAAGTAGCTGGGACTACAGGTGTCCGCCAGCATGCCTGGCTAATGTATTTTTCTATTTTTAGTTGCCCAGCTAAGCTAATTTTTCTATTTTTAGTAGAGACAGAGTCTCACCCTTGCTCAGGCTGGTCTCAAACTCCTGACCTCAAGCGATCCTCCCGCCTCAGCCTCCCAGAGTGCTGGCATTACAGATGTGAGCCACCATGCTTGGCCTTCAATGCATTTTTTACTTAATGATTTTTTTTATAGATTTAGTGGGTACCGTGCAGTTTTGTTACATGGATATTTACCCATCCCCTCCTCCCCCTCCCACCTGCTTGGTTTCCGATGAATGTCATTTCCATATGTGCACATGAGTGTTGATCAATTAGTTCCAATTTGATGGTGAGTCCATGTGGTGCTTGTTTTTCCATTCTTGGGATGCTTCACTTAGTAGAATGGGCTCCAGCTCCATCCAGGAAAATACAAGAGGTGCTAGATCACCATTGTTTTTTGTGGCTGAGTAGAACTGCATGGTGTACATAGACCACATTTTATTAATCCACTCATGGATTGATGGGCACTTGGGTTGTTTCCACATCTTTGCAATTGTGAATTGTGCTGCTATAAATATTCGAGTGCAGATGTCTTTTTTTATAGAATGTCTTTGAATGAGTCTTATTCAGACAAACCTTGGGGTCACAGTCTGAAAACCACTAATAGACACCAGTCAGTGATGGAATAAGTTTAAAATTATTCGGTAACCGGAAATTAGAATGACGGTTTGGAAACGCTCTTCTGAGGGTTACTCAATAGAGTCTAGTCGTCTGCTAAACGTTTAAAGTAAATATTGATTTTCCTTAAACATCCCGTTACAGGGGCGGCTTGGCAGGATTTCAGGCGGTTTTACACATCACATAAGCACTAACCCAATCACACTCGGACCGGAACAAGCGGATGCCTTTGGTTTTACTCACACGAGGCATGTCGGGGGCCAGACCAAGAATGTTTGTGCTCAGTAAACATCAGGAGGAACAAAAAACTAGGAAAAATCCATCTTATTCCACTTCAGTTTTTTCTGTCCAAACCTGAGCCTCTTAAGATCTAACATGTTTGGGTTGATGCGAAGCCACTCAAAAATTATTAACAGGTGAAGTTGCCCGACATAATTTGTGCCGTATCACAGTATAACATATGGTGCCTTCTGCAGAAACGTGTGCCCACGTGTGCATGTCACGTGTTCATACTCAACGAGAAGCTACTTTCCCAGAGCTGCGTGACACACACGGAAAAGGACATCTGCCCTTCAGCCCAGCCCCAAACCCATCCCACGTACGACCTCAAAATAATTCTAGCAAGAAACTGGTTTCTCACTATGACGAGTGTGAGCCTGTAAAGCAAGACAGCTTTAAGCACAGGACACGATTCCAGAGCACCCGCCCAGACAGCGGGTCCGGAGAAACGACAGCTTCAGAGATTCTATGTTTTTCCTCGAAGGTGAGCTTTGCTTTGCTTTCTTCTCCAAGGACAAAATTCTGACAGATCCAGCCTCACCGGACACGGCCGTGTCCGCCAACATTCACCTGTGCGCCTGTCCTGCCCTCAGATGCTAATCCTCCTGCCTCCGTCCTGTAAAACCCTCGTGAGGCCTTAAGCCCCCCGACAATCCAGCACCATCTCCCTGTCTTAAGACGTGTCATTTATCCGCCTCTGCAAAGCTGCTCTGACACACAATGTAACAGTCACAGGTTCCGGGGATCAGGGCAGGGACGTCTTTCAACCACGGGCTTTACTCGGTGTGCCGTCATCTAAGTGTTAATGAACGCCGGTGCCCCCAGCCTGCAGCAAACTGAACACCGGCCCGGCCCTCCCCAGCGAGCCCGGGAAGCCGCTCTCTCCTCGCTCCTTGGGGACCGGTGACGGCTTCCCCATCGCACCTGTGTGGAACGCAGGTACTCACATCTTCCGAACAGCTTCCTTCAGGGACAGGCGGGGGCTCATCCACTTTCACGGTTGGTTCCGGAGGGCCCAGAGCAGGACACAGCTGGTCAGCTCCCGGGGCTGAATCTGCGCCCGGCACCCCGGCACTGGGTGCTGAAGTTGCACACGGCTCCCCAACACCGCCGGTGCCAGCCTGCACCAAAGAATGAACAGTGAGGAATGGGGTCCCCACATCTCATGAGCTCACCTGAGACCCGCAGGGCCCCCGGACCAGGTAGCTGGGGCTCCCAGCCCTGCATTCTGCTCCCGTGAGATGCCTGTTCTCAGTGTTTTCTTTCTCACACCCACATCACGCTACGTCTAAATGTTCCCCTCTAACCAACCCAGTGTCTAGGGAAAACGAGCAGCCACTCATTGTCTGTGACTTCAGTGGGAACAAACCCCCATCCACTCCTGCCAAAAGAGGAGGGACGATTTTCTCAGTCCTTGAGAAAGTAGCACCTAGCTCCACCCAAATAAAAAAACCATCGTAAAAAATAAAATATGAATTCTTTTGGATTCCCCGAGCAATGTATTTGCTGATACCTGATTGCACTGTAGCAGTAAATCCTACTTTGAAAAAAAATAAAAATTGAGGCTGGGCGTGCTGGCTCACGCCTGTGATCCTAGCACTCTGGGAGGTGAAGGCAGGGGGATCGCTCGAGGTCAGGAGTTGGAGACCAGCCTGAGCAAGAGTGAGACCCCGTCTCTACTAAAACTAGAAAAATTAGCCGGGCATGGTGGTGCACGCCTGTAGTCCCAGCTACTCGGGAGGCTGAGGCAGGAGGATCGCTTGAGCCCAGGAGTTTGAGGTTGCTGTGAGCTACGACGATGCCATTGCACTCTAGCCAGGCAACAGAGTAAGACTCTGTCTCAAAAAAAAAAAAAAATAAAATAAAATAACCAAGAATAAAACATTTCCTGGTATATAATGTCAAACGGTTTTTTGCAAGGCACATGCCACAGACTGCAGAAACCGAACTACTTAGTACGCTTAGGGGCTGTCATTATGTTTTTAAGAAATCAAATTGGTGTCAATCAAATCAATTTTAAAATCCTCTTCAGACACTTCCTCCGATTGCTATTGCAAACGAATGATGGTTGAAAGGAAAAAAAACATCCACCTGAACAACGTCGTAATCAGTTATGGCTGGGCACTTATCCACGAGTGGCTCTTACTCTAATGAGGAAGGCTAATTTAAATCAGCTATTCACGCATCAGTTCTACAAATCACAGAACATCTCTACTCATTAAACTCTCTATTTGAGAAAAAACATTAAAAAAAAAAAAGCTGCCTTCCACTTTAGCATCCCTCTGCACGAAATACATATTGAGAAACAAAAAGGGTGAATTTGAAGGGGAAAAAAACCACCATGGATATAGGTAGTGGGGAAATCATCCTTGTCTACAACTACAGGTTTTAACACACCGACCGCCACGCGAATTGTATTTAACTCATGCTAGTGCTGAGTCTGGAACCACATGAAGCAAAATCCCGCATTTGGTTCGAGAAAATCTTACTTGCTGATGTTCTTATGGTCACAGTGAATACTGGCAATTTAATTCTAAAAATGTAGACTGCATTGCATAGAACTCATGTACAGAAAACAATACAAAGTAACAAATTAGAAAGGATCATTTTGTTTTCATGATACACTGTGGCCCCATGGAAAATTGTTTTTTTTTTTTTCTAGCGTGGCAGTCAAGGGGATAAAAGGAGTCCCCCACTTACTGCGTGTCCAGGGGACACGTGTGTTTCCACGGTGTGGACACTTTCGTAAAGGGGCAACACGCTGCTCTGGTAGGTCCCCCACCAGAGGTTGAGGAAGGACACCTGGTGCTGGCTGCCCAAGCCCAAGCTCTGCTCCGACACTGAGCCTGTCTGTGGGTTGTACTTGTAGTTCCAGGGCTTCGCGGACCCCAGAAAGTGGACGATCTTTGCACTAGACCCGAACCTGGGAAAGAAGGAAACAGAAGGGATTAGAATTTCTACCTGGACGCCCTGAATGTATTCTACCGGAAATGCATATAACAATACATTCAACTTTGTATCCAAAAAAACATAATTTGCATTTCCCTGGGGGGAGGGGAGAATAAAATAAAATACTTAGTAAGAAAAAGTAAAATATCACATTAATAATTTTCGTATTAATGACATGTTGAAATGATCAATTCTTTGGATAGACTGGATAGCCCTGTCATGAATTCTTGACTACCTAACACCTACAGCAATGTAAGCAACCAAGGGATGAGGCAGATATATATATGTCCTTCTCCACCGATAATCCAAAACACTAATATATAATAATAAGATTCCATGGTGTCTCCAAAGTGCACCACTCACTCCCCAGTGAGTTCTACCTGCCAGTGAGAATGCGTTTCCCACCGTTTAGTAGGATAAACCATCTAGGCTTGCAGACGGGACATTTAGGATGTTCACACAGCGATAAAATTGCCCAGTGATTTTTTCACCATGCCAACGGCTAATATGTATTCAGAGAGAGAGAGGGCGGCAGATCCAGCCGCGTTGGCCGCGGTGCAGGACTCACTGTTTGAAGGCGGGGCTGTAGGTGTACGCGGTGTTGCTACTCAAGTTGTAGATGAACGGCAAGTGCTTGCCGATGTCCGCCGTGGACCAGTTACTGAAGAAACTATTCAGCAGGCCTTGGTCTGCCCCTGCAGAATCGGCAAACGCAAAAGGAGGTTACCGAAGCACGATGCAGCCCACTCAAAGAACGCAAGACACGTCTGCAGGGTTTAACCTAAACACTTGCCTTCGGGCTCACCAGTTCCATTTCTTTCTCTCCATGAGCTAACGCATTCCCTCTGTTCTCAAAACTGACTGGTAACCCAAGCTATCAGTAAAAACAAGCATGCGTTCTCTGCAAAATTCTCCACTGATAATCCAAAAACGTTACTGATAAGATTGCATGAATTCTACCCAGTAGGGATAATGTGTTTCCCAATGTTTAGGAGGCTACACCATCTAGGCTTGTGTAAGGACTCTCGGGATGTTCACACCATGATAAAATCACCCAACAACGCACTTCTCAGAATGAATCCCCACCGTTAAGCGACGCTTGGCTGTATATCATCAGTGGCTGACTCCATGCTACATCTGCAGCCCTGAGTATTTGCAAGGAGACCACGCGGCTTGCAACATCAACAGTAGTTAATAAATCTGGCTCTTTAGAGAAAGGTTTGTGCACCTGTTCTATATATGGTTGGCATCGTGGAGCCGTTCTCTCCAACTCATCACGGATACTTTTGATGGTTCTCTCAGATGCATTTTTACTTATAAAATTCTGAATTTCTTTTTTTTGAGACAGGGTCTTGCTCTGTTGCCCTGGCTAGAGTCCAGTGGCACCATCACAGCTCACTGCAGCCTCCAACTCCTGGGCTCAAGCGATCCTCCTGCCTCAGCCTCCCGAGTACTGGGACTAGAGGCACTCGCCACCATGCCTGGCTAAGTTTTCTATTTTTAGTAGAGACAGGGTCTCACTCTTGCTCGGGCTGGTCTTGGACTCCTGACCTCAAGGGATCCTCCTGCCTCAGCCTCGCAGAGTGCTGGGATTAGAGGGCAAATGGGCTGGGGCAGGGATTTGGATATCGCCAACAGCCCCATCCTCTCCCCTGAATTTCCAGACGCCCCTCGCTTACCGTCGAAGCTGCCGTGTTTGGTGGCATGTTGCAGCAGGCGCTGATGCGTTTCCAGAGACGGTTGGAAGACAAACACCCCGCTGTTGAAGCAATCGGGCCACCCGGGGTCAGAGGCTGCGGAAAACTCTCCCCGGTCAAACAGCTCATCGATGTTGGACAGGACCTGGTGCAGAGAAACACAGAGAACACACAGACAAGCATCGCTCACCGCCTGCATGGTGCGGAAGGATGCAACAGGTTGGCCCAGAGACAAGAAAGGTTTGGTGCGTGCAAACCTGTTCCCAGTTGTTAGGAGGGACTCTCTTAATGCTTTTAGGATTACGCTCAGAGGAGAAACATTGGTGACAAAGATTGCCCTGCCGTGTATTCTCAGTGGTTACAGTAAGGCTTTCTGAAATTAAATCATTTTCTCCAGGTTTCTAAGATCCTCCATGGAATTCTCTTAATTGCATATCCCACATCTCCAGCCAATATGACCAAGGAAACCATGGGAACCCGTGAACGGAGAGGTTTGCAACTCAGGATAAAGTAATCAATCTCCTTGGAGAGCTTGAATACTAATTGCACTTCCTTCCAACACACATTGACTTTCTAAATGGTGCTCCTTTTGAGGGGGAAAATGTCATTATTCTGATTCCTCAGTCATACTTGTCTTCCTCTTTCTATGGAGCTACTTTTGTTGAACGAAGGCTATCCCGATCTGACTGCTAACGCTCCAACTTCATTTCACGTTTTGATTTTCCAATGGCTGTCTTTGAAAGTGACCATCACGGATTCCTACCCTGTGAGTCACCACCCAAAATGACAACTGGGGGATGACATTGATTAAGAGGACAGGTTTACTAGTCCAATCAGGACCATAAAATTCAATGTACAATCAAGACAAAAAATTTTTTCTAATTATTAGCCGGGCACGGCGGCTCACGCCTGTAATGCCAACACTCTGGGAGGCCGAGGCAGGAGGATCGCTTGGAGTCAGGAGTTCAAGACCAGCCTGAGCAAGAGCGAGACCCCGTCTCTACTGAAAATAGAAACATTAGCCGGGCATGGTGGCGCATGCCTGTAGTTCCAGCTACTCGGGAGGCTGAGGCAGGAGGATCGCTTGAGCCCAGGAGTTTGAGGTTGCAGTGAGCTATGATGACGCCACTGCACTCCAGCCCAGGGTGACAAAGTGAGACTCTTGTCTTAAAAATAAAAAAAAAATTTTTTTCTAATTATTCTACTTTGTGTAGGTGAAATAATGTGATTATAAACAGCTCCCGGGGGAGAGACAGGTCTTCCAATCCATTACTGTCCTCAGCAGGGTCTAATACGGGGCTCGCAGGTGTGTTATATCTGATTGTGACGGACGGACCACCCGCGTGAGAGGCAGCGGGGCATGTTACCTGCTCCTCTGTGCTCACCAGGGTATCTGCCTCCAGAAAGACACACTTGCTGTAGTGCGTGAGCCTCCAGCAGTGCAGCTTGGTGAGGGTGACCCCAAGCTCGGGTCTTTTCAGAAAGGCCAGGTGGACGTAGTCCTCACTGTCGATCAGATTCACTTCAATGACCTCGTGGAACACCTTCGACAGGATGACCCTGGAAAAGGCAGGTGGTAGGTACGAGGACAGCAGGTGAACACGTAGCACACAACCACCTACTCCTTCAACGGGACGCCCCTTTGCGGCTCACAAACGTGGAACACGAATCTAATCCCCCACGGCGCTCACTGCCGCCTGCATGTTGCATGGTCGTCTGGGAGCCGCGCACACTTTCTGCTCACACTCAAAAATGTAAGCAGGCTCGAAAGACACGACACATTGAACACAACTGTGCTAAGATGCACTGACTTGGGCCGTCTCTTGGGAAGGTAGTTTCCCTCTGTGACGTGCGTGGGCAAAGAGGAGCGAACACTGAGCAAGTAGAAGCCCACAGATGTCCGGCTGTCATCACAATCTCTATCGGTTTTGACTTGACGTATTCAAAACCTGCATTGTTAGTTGCCTACAAGTTTGAGACTCAGACCTTGAAAGACTACATTTGGATCAAAATGAAATCACCTCTGTTCCATTTACTTCTTTGCTGTTTGCTTAAATTCTATTTCATCCTAGACTGGAACATCTTGGGATGACAAAAAAAAATTAAGCAAGTGCTAGAAAAACAATGGGGGCATGTAAAAAGAATGCTGGGGGCCAAGTAGGAGAGACTCCCGATTGTCAAAGCAGAAAGAATGTTTGAGCAGCAAAATAAACAATAAACCCAAAGTATGAAATAAATATTCACAAGTCTGCAATGATATAACAATGGCATAAACAAATAAACGGGAAAGAAGGTCGTTTATTTCCTTCTTTAAGGAAAAAAATGGCAAATTGACCTTACAAAAGAGTTCCAATTTGCTGGGCGTGGTGGCTCATGCCTGTAATCCGAGCACCCTGGGAGGCCAAAGTGGGAGGATTGCTTGAGCTCAGGAGTTCAACACCAGCCTGAGCAACAGCCAGAACCCATCTCTACTAAAAAAATAGAAAAAATTAGCAGGGTGTGGTGGTGTGAGTCTACAGTCTCAGCTCATCGGGAGGCCGAGGCAGGAGGATTGCTTAAGTCCAAGAGTTTGAGGTTGCTGTGAGCTATGGTCACAGCACTGCACTCTAGCCTGGGTGACAGAGTGAGACTCTGTCTCAAAAAAACAAACAAACAAACAAAAAACCACACACAAAAAGACATTCATTTTGAGTAGACCTGAAAGACTTAAACAAATACATGTTGATCACTTTCACTGACCTCGAAGAGACAAGAATCCATGAGAGACTCATCTACATTTTTCCTTTTGGCTTTGTGAGGACAGTTCTTTAAAAGAATCTAACTGCTGCAAACCCAGAAGGTGGATCACAGAGAGCCTCCCCCAGGGACAAGTGTGCACCCACCTGGCCACTCATTCCTCCCAACCCTGGCCTGCAGCAGTCTTAAATGCAGTGGCTTGAACCTAGGGCAATGTGCACTATGGCCAAATGTATCTTCTTCTTTTTTCTTTGTCTTCAGGAAGCCCTGAAGGGCTTATATTTTAGGCAAGAGAAAAATGCAATGCAAGGATCAACGTATTGGAAGTATTGTTAAGAGAATGAGGCATAGCCAACTGTGTTGAAGTCTAATCCCAGCCCTTGGTCTCTACGTTGAAGCTCTACTGCAAAGACGCCAATGTTTAACCACCTATTTGCCAACCTAACTGATTATAAACATTCCTAAGAATATTCCTGCTGACTTGACATGACTTTCATTTTTTTGAGAAAAGCAAAATAAGTATGGATTATTCCTATTTGATACCCATTACCATATATGTCCATCTTTCTTTGCTTCCAGTGTGCGGAGACAAGCCGTGCAAACCTCACGAGTGTTTGTAGGAATTCTTTGCACACGATAGACAATCACCAACCTTTCCATTATAAATACCTAAATTTGTTGTGTTCCTCAATTCATTTGCCTTTTACACAGAATAGTTCTGACCCAGGGAAGCTCCCGCCTCCTTTTTTTGTTTTAATTTAAATGGCATTTCCAGAGTTCAGATGAATGAGACATCCACTGACACAAACGTCTGGAGATATTTTGGGCTACTGCAACTGGCGGGAGAGGATAATCCTACTGGCAGCTGCAGGGCAGGGCCCAGGGACACGGCTCCACACCACACCGTGCCTGGGACACCCCCCCACGGAGCCACCCGGCCCAAATGTCAGCAGTGCCAGGGCTCAGAAACCTTGATCTGTTTTCTTCCAAGATTTTTCTAAACTTGAAATGTCTACCTTTAGATTTATAATCTATCTGGAATTCATTCTGTTGTATGTTCAATTTTCATATTAAAAACATCATATCCTTGCCTTCCTCTGACATATTAATGTGATGAATTACATTGATATATTGTTTAAGTAATAAACTATCTCTGCCATCTAAGAGTAAGCACTATTTACTTCTCTACGATAGGGCTAGAATTGCCTAGTTAGTATTCTGTAGTTGAGGTTGTTTTTTATTCGTACGAAAACACAAACTCACACATCAAGTTTCAGATTTCAAGCTTTTAAGATTATGACAGTTTCTCAACGTACATGAACACATTGATCTTGTTCTAGGCTCCGAGATGGTTTATAGAGCACGGGAAGTCATTCATCACAGTCGATGTAACAGAAGTTCCCTTAACATGGCCCAGACACAGGGCCTTCCTACAAGAAAAAGCTCTGAAAATATTCTTAATTTCCCCCATGATTATGGATCAGGAAAAGTTTTATAATTCTGCTGACGACAACACTGGCCATTGTTGGAACAATATCAGAGCACAGACCAAGGCTGTCTTTAGCACTTCCGATACTATCAGCAAAAGGTTCTAAGTAGTATTTATTTTCACCATCATCCAAATGACTACTTTTTAATTTCCATTGTGTACAATTATGTTTTCTCCAATCAAAGATTTATTTAAAACTAACTCAACCCTTGGATTTATTTCTTATTCCCAATTGTTAATTTCGTTTTTTTCACCTTTATGAATTTCTTCCTACTCTTTGGTTTATGCAATCTTTTTTTCCTCGGTTGTTTTAACTTTAAAAAATATTTGAACTGGATAATTTCTTCACCCATTTAAGTTTTTCTTTCTGACAGCACTTTGGCTACCCTCTTTGGTTTTATAGGTAGCATTCAGACTGCAGTGAGTTTCTTAGACCATATATGATTTAAGCTTTTATCTGTTCCCTGAACAAGTAATTTAGGAAAGTGCTTCTTGTTTAAAATGTCTGAGGGGGCACTGGGTGTGTTTTTAAATTTGCTTGTTCCCTTTTCAGTGTAGCTATCAATGTCTAGATTTATTGTACCATAGTTAAAGGATATGACGTTCAATGCCTGCTTCAAGTAACATATGAAATGCCTCCTTGTCTCATTAGGATAAAATCAATTTTTCCAAGTGGTTCATGGTTGCTGAGAGAAGAGATTATTGTTTACATAATGTATATCATTTAAGGGAAGCCTTATGCATTATTCATCAGATGAATTTATTTGTAATTTGCTTTAAGGACTAGGAAGATTTTTAAAAAGACTGCTGTATCTGCATTCATCTCTTTTCCTCTGTATATATAACAGATGTTGTTTATATGCTTTATATAATGGTGACTGATATGCAATGATCGTTATATAAAGGATTAGTAAACCTAAGATGTGAATTTTACACTTTATTTTCTAATGCCTCTTGCCTGAATTCTCATAGTGAGAAAAAACATGATGATCCCTGCATTTTCTTTTCCTTCCATGTGTTATCTGCACCCTGCCCCGCAATTACGGCCAATGCTCTTGTCACATCTGCCACCCTTGTAGACAAGTCAGGACCCAAACACCTCCCCTGGGCTCACAGTCTGGGGAGAGTTTTAAACTCCACAAAGCAACTCCAAATCCTAGTCTTATATCACTAATCCCAAGTTTCCCACGAGTCCTCGTATCCACCACCTTCAAAACAATTCTCTTTATTAGAAAAAGAATAAAAGAGAAGAACATCCTATTTCCTCTTCTTCTTAACGGGAGTATAGCTGTTCCCTTGGGCGGCTGAACCTCGGTGCCGTTGGTCTCCCTGGGAGCATCCGAATGAGATAAATCATTTCCCGAGTGAGCTATCGAAATGCACGATATTCCTGCAATGCTCTCTCGTGTCTCTGTACAAACGGGAACCTCCCTGTGCCAGGCACTCACGTGTGATCCTCTCTACGGAACAGGAACTTTGGTGTCTGTGTGCCAATGTGTCCATGTAGAAGCGTAGACATCCTTACGCATCTTAGTATGGAGGTGTTCATGAGTCTCCCACGCAAACCCTACGGGGTGATTTCCAGCCAAGCCACATGCAGCCCGCGGATCCTAAATCCCTGGTCCCCCAACTGACACAGTTTCCTTGTCACCTTCTGAGGAAATCAGCCCGGCTTTCCTAGAGCTCACGCCGGGCTCCCCTCCACGCCCTCCACGTCCACGCCTCCACTCTGCTTCTGCTGACCCTCACACCCTCCCCAGCTTAACAGGGTCTGACGCTGTTAGAACTCACTACCTCTCGTCACCAGGAGTAGGTGCAAAAGTGTAACGATGAAGGATAAGAGATCTGACGAAGACTGAGTCTCAGCTCCCCTACGCCTGTGCAGAGGGTCTTAGAAAACATGCAAGGACAGCATCCAGTCCCCAGTTGTAAATGAGTGGGCATATGTCAGCATTTATCCTGGTGCCACCCAAGGGCTGGCCATTGGCATTGCCATTGGGCTATCCCTGCTCTGGGGCCCACAGGACATGGTCAATGTGGACAGTTCTGTCCTTGGCACTTGGGTGGATGCCCCAGATCTGTCATACACACACACACACACACACACACACACACACACACACACACACACACACTCTACCATGCTTCCCGTTCTGCCTGGCTGGCATCCCCTCCTTCCCTGGCTAAGTGCCCTACATCCAGCCACTCCTTTGCATGCAAATCAAGAGACAGTCCTTCACTCATTGACAGTGTATTTCTCAGATTGTGAAATATGAAATAGGTGCTCATTTAAAAAATATTTGCAGCCAGCCGCAGTGGCTCATGCCTGTAATTGCAGCACTCTGGGAGGCCGAGGCGGGAAGATCACTTGAGCTCAGGAGTTCGAGACCAGCCTGAGCAAGTGTGGGACCCCGTCTCTACTAAAAATAGAAAGAAATTATATGGACAACTAAAAATATATAGAGAAAAAATTAGCCGGGCATGATGGCGCATGCCTGTAGTCCCAGCTACTCGGGAGGCTGAGACAAGAGCATCGTTTAAGCCCAGGAGTTGGAGGTTGCAGTGAGCGAGGCTGACGCCACTGCACTCTAGCCTGGGCAACAGAGCAAGACTGTCTCAAAAAAAAAAAGAAAGAAATCAAGAGAAACAAAGAACTATACCTCAAACCTAGACATCCAGTGAACAGGACAACAGAACACCCATGCACAGTCACCCAGAGATACTTAGGCACATTCCCATTTTATCGAAAAGCTTTCACAGAAAGACATAGACTCAAGAGAAAACGGAAACCGGCTCCATGCCTTGGACGTGCTACCATCCCGGATGTGAAGTTCTATCACTCTCAACTTAACTTGAATGACAGCTGCCTTTCAACGTGTTCTTTTTTTCCTTCCTCACTCAGAAAAAAAAAAACAAAAACTTGACTTTTGAGTTTCCGTAGTTGACGGAATGAACAGTAACCACACGCAATATTATTTGTGGAAGTGTTTTGAAGTCGATCCCACACCGTGACCGGTGTCTCTGCTTTCATCGGGCTGTGAAAGTACTTTGCAAGTGTCAGACACCTGCCACGAGGGCATCCAGGCTTATAAAGGGAGGTGGTCGGTCATGAGGACACTTCCTCAGACCTCGCGAAATACAGGTGACCTTCCCTCTGCCCAGGGCAGAACAGAGCGGGGCACAGGTGGCATCTGCAGGTCTTACCTGAGCGGGCCGGACACCTGAGGCATGATCAGCACCACCAGCCTCCTGGTCAGCCTGTGGTTCCGCAGGGACTGCCCCAGCACCAGGGCGCCCTGACAGTAGATGTCATTGGTGGCCAGCGTGACAAAGGCCTGGTCGACCACTGCGAAAATGGACAAAAACACTGGAGTTACATTCCCCGGGGGACTCCAGGGAGGATGGACTCAGTGGGCACCTCCAGTCCTCTCTCCGGAGTCATGAATTCTATGGAGCACACGATGCAGTTTTCCAAAACGCTCCCAGGTGACATGTCACCCATGCACCTTTTCATTCAAACAAAGCAAAACACAACAAAACACAGGAAGAAAGAATGCTTTCAGGAAGGAAGATTTGCGTGAACCAACTGCAGGGTTTTGCCCGGGCCCACGCATCACGTAACACGGGTGCTACACGGCGCGTCAGCGTGAGTTGCCTGCACACCACGCGGCTCCCGAGGGGAAGAGACGTGTGAGTTGCATACACTTCACGAGGCCCCGGGCTCAAAAGCAGCGTGAGTTAAATACAACTCCCACGGCAGTTGATGTGTGAAATTCTGCACACACCAGTTGTTGAAATGACATGGACTCAAGGATGTAGGAGGGGGCTGTGGAGAGGGAAGTAGGAAAACTATATTGTTTCATCCACCAAAATGTTCTCAGTTTCTGAACGTCTCAGTAGGAGAGAAAGAAACTATCTAGCAATCCATCATGTATGTATCTATCATCCATCTATCCATTCATCTATATCTACCTATCATCTATTAATTATCTATATATCTACCATCCATGTATTGATAAGCTACCTGGCTATCATCTCTCCACTCTTAATCTATTATCTATATATCACCTATCCATTATCTACCTGTCTATAATCTATTGAACATCTATCTGTCGTCTATCCACCATCTATTATGATCCATCTCTATGTAACTATGTATTTATTTTTTATTTATATGTATCATCCACCTAGACACAATCTATAGATTATATATTTATCTCCATATCATCATCATCTGTCAGTTTATAGGGTTTCTTTGGTGGAATAACTGGGTTTACAAAGATAATAATGGTGATTATGATTCATACGGGTATTTCCCAAGCCCTGAGCTCTGGTCGAAGTTGTTTCCTGAGAACAGGCGAAGCTGTTGGAGCCCCGTTCTTTTGTCTGAAGTGACGCTGCTCTTTCATCTGTAAGCAGAGGAGAGCGATCCCAGACAAAGCAAACATTCCGGATCAGTGTCAGCAAACCCAGAGCCAGCTGAGGCAACGATGCTGTCTGAGCTTCATCCTGGACCCCAAAAATCAGACAACGCCCCAAACAGAGCCAGATCTCCAGCCTTCCCAGTGCTTCTCTGACTCATACCTTAAAGGAGGGTGGTGGGGACAGAAAGAGTCACCAAGTGGAAACCGTGGTGTGGAAGCCTACGTGTGAACGTGTTTCTGAAAAGCACAGTGAGCCTTCCTACACCTCAAGACAGGACTCCCTTAGAGAGCTGCCTTTCCATGCAAACTTTCAAAAACGTTAACAGAAATGGCACACAACACAAAATGCACCATGTCAAAGTAAATAATTCAATGGCACTAATTTCACATAGCATGTTGCTGCAACTACCCCTTGCATCTAGTTCCAGAACATTTCCAACACCCCGAAGGAAGACCCCGTATCTGTTAGCAGCCATGCCCCATTCTCCCCTCTCCCCAGCCCCTGCCAACCACGAGTCCACTTTCTGCCCGTTCTGGACATTTCACAGCAATGGGATCAAATGCTCTGTGGGCTTTCCTGTCTAATGTGACGTTTTCAAGGTCCATCCTTGCTTTGACCAATGCAGATTCATGATTAAAACGTGAAAGGAGAATCTTCCAAGGAAAGATAGAGGTTGGGAGGCTCCCTGTGTCCCCTCCCCTGCCCCTGAGATGAAAGGAGAATGAACTACGAAGTGTGCCGAGGAATTCCCGTGTGAGCCCCCGGCCACCAGCGGGGCAGGAGGGGACCCTCAGCCTGCAAAAGATTTCTGTAGACCTCTGGCTTCAGAGGGAGGAAGGCAGCTCTCGGCACACATAGAAGGAGCCCCCCCTCCGAGCCCAGCAAGGCGACCAGCCCAGACAGCCTGTGTCCACCCGACTTGGACCCACATTTCAAGAACAGCAGCGGACAAGAGGCTGGAGACTGGAGAATTCCCGGAAATTGTGTTGCATTCTCCAGAGTCACATATGCCCATTCCCAGGAAGAAAAAAAAAAAGATGATAAGATCTACTCTAAAGGAAATGAAAATTCACCACCACGAAGCAGTGGAATTCCTAACCTGTAACATAACCTTGACAGATTCAGACACGTCGGCTACCTTTGCCTGTAGACAGAGCTCAACTGGCATTACTCATTTTTAAACACATAGATGTAAAGGATCAGCAGATAGTTGAACAAGACCTTCCACAGAGAAGAGAGAACTGAAAACTTATGGGGTGGGGTGGGAAGAACTCTAGAAGCACAACACATTCCTGGGAACAGAAATTCAAGGAATAAACAAACAACAGACATTTAAAAACTCCAACTGCAGTGATCAGCATTCTTCCAAGAGACTGGGTGAAAAAATATACATCTTTAAACCAAGAATCAAATGCTATAGATAAAGAACAGTCCACAGATATAAAATAGCTCTTAGTAATTAAAAATAGGATTTACCAACATGAAAATGGTATCACAGAAGGTTTGGAAAATGTCACTGAGGAAATCTCTCAGAAAGTAGAATAAAACAACAAATGAACGTTCTGAGAGACCGTGAAACCTACAGGATTAATTCACCAACATGGCTTCTGGAATAAGAGAAGAGGGGGGAAGAAACAGAGGCCAGAAAAGTTTTCAAAGAAATTAAACAGGAAATCTTAACAGCAGAAAGTCAAAGTTTTCAGGTTTTTAAAAAGCCCACAGAGGATGCAGAATACACAACAGTCCTCATCTTGAGAATATTTTCTTTGGAATTTCAAAATACCAAAAATAAGAAGAACACCCTGAAAGCTCCAAAAAAAAAAAAAAAAAAATTACAGGTCAATCCTACAAACGATGAGGGTCAGACTTCCAACCATCAACAGTGTCTACTAAGGAAAAGCATCATACCTAGGTTCTGACCAAAATGGTCTTCATCCTAAAATTTTATACCCACACCAAAGAGCACAACCCCTGCACATTCATTGACCACACACAAATTTTATACCCAGACCAAATATCACAGCCCCTGCACATTCATTGATCACACACTATTTCTTAGGCAAGTACTTGAGTATGTGTTCCATACAGAATATGGGTTTGCATTCATTTAATTTAATTATATATATTTTTAACTGCTAAGGTAGATGGCAAAGTAAAAACTAAGATAAATCAAGATACATATATATTATAAGGTGTGTATAGAGATATGTACACATTATGAAGGGAATCATACTCAACATAATGTTGAACTGAAAACAAAGCGCTATTTACAATTTTTAGTCTTCATGGGCTGCATTCTAACTTTTATATAGTCTCCAATTTACAGATTGTTGAAATCTGATTAACGTTGTTTAAAGATGATTAATTAAAGAGTAGCAAGGAAAAGAAGCTCATTGTTTAGAAAATATACACAATATATTTATATTGTTTTCCCTTTTATCTGTAACAATATAGACAAAAGAGAAAACCACCCCAGAGGGGTGGGCTTCAGTTCAAGATTTCCTCCTGGGCCGACTGTTCTGTCTCTACTATCGAGACGCTCAGAGGAATCGATGTCCCTGTGCTCAGTTTGAGTCTGAGAAGGAGGCCTAAATCACACTCCAAAAGCCAGGCTCCTGGATGTTCCTCCGGAAATAGGAGTCTCCGATCAGGCCATGCTACCAAGGTGCTTGATCCTACAAGAATGAGTTTGGCAGAATACCTATCCCGCCGACCCAGTAAGGAGGGACGCACCCATCTCCAATCCAAGCTTCTGACCTTGCAAAACTAGCCTGAGGTCTTAACAGACAGGCATGACAGAACACGTATAAAATGGGTCTTCCCACCAACCATGCTGAGCCTGCACCTCCTTAGCATCCTCTGTTCCACCCTGCAGATTCTGAGCCCGGTTATCTGTCTCCTCTGTCCTTACGACAACATCCTCTCTCCCTGACACATGGTGATGTCATCAGCTTCCCTGAAAACCAACCCATTGTCAAGGGTGTCCCCACTGGTGCAAATTAAAGTCCAGTCCATACTGCTGGTCACTTCGAGTCCTGAACGCTTGCGCCCCACGTCCAGCTAGACGCCTCTGGGTCCTCAAGCACATCCTTCAAGGGTGCTGTCACCCCGTTATTCTCCTGGAATTTCTTCTCCTCCCAGGCATGTGGTGGCTGCTGCAAAGACCACCCATCTCCTGGAGACCTTCCTGCAAACCCTTCCTTCCCTCTTCCAGCTGTGGGGGGCTCCAGTTGTCCCTTGGGGTGCAGCCACATCACTCCAGTCTCTGCCTGGGTTTTGTCACGGCCCTGTCTCTGTGTGTGTCTCTGTGTGTGTCTCCTCTTCTTATAAAGACACATGCTGTTGGCTCTAGGGCCCACCCAAAGTTCAAAACAACCTCACCTCAAGGTCTTTAACTAATTACATCTGCAAAGACCTTATTTCCAAAACAGGTTCCACACAGGTTCCGGGGAGACATAAGATTTGGGGGGGGGGGGGGACATTACTTAAACCCAGTCTGCAACTACTCTGCCAGGCATCTCTCCTGCATGCGGCTCTGTGCAAGGTGTCAAGTCCCAGGGCGGACAAGGTACAGTCTCCGTTCTCAGAAGCCTCCAGCCCAGCGAGGAATGGGAGCCCCAAGAAATGAATGGTTTCAACAGCACAAGGCACTTGCTCTAGGAAAGGAATGCTCTGGTCAGCAGAAGTTCTGAAAGGAGAACGAAAGCACAGGGCTGAAAGCCCAGGAAGAACTTACCAATCAACCCGCCGATGGATCAATAAACAAGAATCAATACCACTCCCATCCATCCAGGAATGTCTAGACGCGGTGTGCACATTTCTCATCACGAATGCCCATCCCAACTCTGAAATGCACTTCAAGCCCCCTCCAAGAAAACAAAGCAGGGTTTTATGATCTAAGAAAGTGTCCCCTCTGACTCCAAAGCCCACAAAAGCCCTCAAAGGAACGACTCCCTCCTGCCTCAAACAATAAACTAAACTAAAAATAAGAAAGCAAGGACAGATGAGGCAACTCGCCAAAGAAAAATACGTGAGCTGAGGCAAGGGGTGGGGATCAGCGGTCGGATGCAGCATCCATGAAGGACAAATCCTCCCAGCTTAGCTGGAGCCCGAGAACAAGGATGGAAGCACAGACACAGGGTCAGGGGAGGAGGATTGTGAAAGTGACATTCAGAATTTTTCTTTTATCTCCCAAGCCATCAGGAGCTCTTTGAGGGTCCCAACCCCTGCAAGAAGGTCCCATTTGCATTGTGGAAACGTCCCTCTGGCTGCCCAGAGAGGAAGAAGATCTAGCTAGATTGGCCCAAAGCAATGAACTGAGGGAAAAGACAAGAAAAATGCCAAAGTGATCAACAGTGCGTAACCGTGTGCAATGGTGCTGTAGCTCTTCATGAGGTCACAATGGAACCGTTACGATTGACAGGTGCTATATGGGCTTAGTATGAGCCCTCCCAAAATTCCCCTGCTAAAGTCCTAGCCCCCAGTATCTCAGAAAGTGGCTGTAATTGGAGACGGGTCTTTACAGAGGTGATTAAGGTAAACTGAGGTCACTAGGTTGGGTCCTGATCCAACAGGACTGGTGTCACTATAAGCAGAGGAGATGAGGACACAGACAGGCACAGAGGGATGACCCCGTGAGGACACAGGGAGAAGACGGCGTCTACACATCCAGGAGAGAGGCCTCAGGAGGGACCAGCCCTGAGACACCTGGATCTGGGACTTCCAGCCTCCAGGATGTGAGAGAATAAATGTCTGTTGTTCAAGCCACCCAGTCTGTGGGACTTTGTCATGCCAGCCTGAAACTCAGGAAGCTGGGACACTAATGCTGGGCCCAGTGACCCCTGGAGGTTTAATTTCACATTCAACAGCCCTGTGCAGGTTGGGAAACCTCCTTTCCTGCCGAGCTACACTTCCATCAGCATAATCATCCATTTATTTTATATTTAAGCAATTTGAATTAGATCCTTCTCAAAGGGGGAAAAAAAATCCCAGCAGAGCTATGGGAAAAGTTGATTTTTTTTTTTTTTGGTTGGATATTCCTAAAAAGAGCATTAAAGTATTTGTATTAATAACTGGATAGTCACACAAGGGCATGAAAAATATCTCACTAGATCATTTTCTACTTACTCATTTATCCTTTCAGTGCTCAGAGACACCCCTGGATGGCGGCTATGGAAACTGACACCTACTTAGCTCAAAGACGCTTCGGTCATTGTTGGTAAAATGGGCCACTGTGGAAGAGTCATAAAACTAGAGACTAGAAAAGTAACATGTTGAACCATTTCGTGTTTCCCACCCACTCAGTTTGGGCACATTGGCAACATCTACAGGAGAAACACCATCGTCTAAGGCATGCAGAGGACACGAGTCCCTGAGACCAGGCATAATTTTGTGGTCCCCAAGTGACACACATCACCTAGGGGGTCTTGAGGACCCCAGATGGCTGAGGTGTGGAGAGGGAGGAAGGTCTCCCGCAGATAGATGAGCATCAGAGTTCACGAGGACAGGTGATTTTTCCAAAAGGTTCCTGATTGACAGGGAGGAGAGAAAGATGGGGTGTAGGGGGATTATTGATCACAATAACACAAAGACAAGATGGTACCAGTGGATGCAAGATCTCTCTCTCCAGCAATAAGGGTCCCAGCCCTCGAAATCTCACTCTGGTTAAAAAAGGTGCACGCCTGAAAGTTGTCCACCGTGGGCCCATGCAGGATGTTGCAAAATCCATCGAAAGCGCAAAGACAGACCACTGCTTTAATGCACCAAAGGACGAAAAACGGACTCGTTGGTGTTCAGCTTCCACACTGCCTTATCTTGAAGAAACTACCCGTGATCAAGTTTTGCTGTGGCATCAAGGGACATCCCCAATTACCCAACGCCACCGCACTGAACGAGGGAGTCCCCACTTATCAAGTTGCGAGGGTGGTGACTTTTAGCATCAGCCCCAAGAGCGGGTAAAGGGAAGAAAATCTGCCGCTGTACTCCAGCTCCGAGCCAAGAAAACAGACATTCTCACAAAATCACGTCCAGCCTGGAGACTGCAGTGGCGGAGAATTTCACAACGTCTGCCAGAAATGTTTATTTCTGCCCATCCGTGGCCTGCCTGCTTCCCTGCACTAAACCCACCTCCCAACCAGCCCCCGAAATAACATTGGTGGCTTCTCCCTTGGCCCTTTCTCTCTACTCAAAGGTGCTTTTTGTTTTCTGCAAAGAGTTGAATCTCCCCTTCTAGCACATTCCAAGGCTGATCAAGATGTGTCCGAATGTCCACTGTGAATGCCGCCATTATACAGACCCTAGCGGCCCAGGGAAGCATGCGGTTTTCCCTTTGCAGAGCTCCAAAGCTGTCCCTAAAACAGAGAATCTTTTCTGCGGTTCCTCGGAGCAGAATCTTTACAGCAAACCTCCTCAAAACAGCCCTTAGTACCCCTGCCCGGACGATTTTCCTTCCTGAGGCCCGAATGGGGGAAAACCCGTAGAGTCACGGCTCAGGGAAATGACCAAGTCCCTCCTCCGAATGAAAAAAGTAATCTGTTTTGTTTGTTCGTTTTTAAACACACTCATGAATGATGGAGTGTGGTCTGGTATAAAAAGACGGTGCCTTAAGGATTAAAAAAAATAAAAACGCAGGACTACTGCCTTTCCCGTGGGTTGGGGTTACAATGTATCATCACACTGTGCAGTCAACTGTCCCAATCTGCAGTCCCAAGGCAGCGGGGACCAGGCCTTGCCTGCAGTCCCTGTGGGCCCATCTGCTTGCTGGGGAATCAACACAGGTTCTTTATTGGTGGGGAAAAAAAGAAAAGAAACAAATTAAGCCCACGGTCGAACTCTGGAGACTCAAAAGCTCTGTCTCCCCAGAGTTGTAGGGGCGTCCTAGGGGTACAGCCTTCTTTGCATGCGTCTCCCAGGCAGTAAGAATCTCAGACAGCCCATTGAAACTCGCAAGCCCACAGTCTACAGAAGGAAAACTGAGAAATCCCTGCCCGCCTTCACGTGCTATAAATAACCCCCCTCCCAACTGCCGGGACCCTCCCTGGTCTCCACCAGCGCTCGAGGCGCCAGTCCCCCACCCCCACCGCCAAGGGAAGACTCGGGCCAGACAGCGAGTGGGAGACGCCGGGGTTGGGACAATTGTGCGGTCAGAGTCGGGGGCTGGGGGGTGGGGGTCTCCCCAGCGCAGACCAAAGTCACCCGAGACACTGGGCTCAGGCAGGCTGAACCCGGGGGGCCCGGGAGTACTCACCCGACATGGTCCGAGTCGCTGGGCGCAGGGCCGGCGTGCGCCCGGGCGCAGGGGGCGGGTAGATCGTCCAGGCCACGCGCCCGCGGAGCAGAGGCGCCACCGTCTCGCGCGGACCCGGGGGACTTCAGGCCTGCGGGCGGCAGCGCGGCCTTGCTCACACCCTCGGCGGCAGCCCCCACCGGCCTCCCCCCGGCCCCTTACGCCCTGCCCAGCCCCGCCACCTCCACGCCCTGCACCTCTTCCCCCGCGCTCTGGGGCAGCCTCTGCCCCGCCCCTCAAGACCCTGCCGCGCCCCGCACCTCCTTCGAGGCCGGGGATCCTCTGTCCCCACCCTGGGCCGGCGTCGCCTGATCAACCCCGCGCCCCCGCCCCAGGCCCCCGCACCTCCCCAGCGCTCGGGCAGCCTGCGCCCCTCCCCCAGGCCCCGCACCTCCTCCGCGCTCCGGCAGCCTCAGCCCCGGGCCTGCGCCCCGGCCCCCCGCCCTCCGGGCCCCTGCACCCCCCCAACACACCTCCTCGGCGCTCCCGCAGCCTGTGCCCCCGGCCGGCGCTGGAGGCCCCGCGGCCCTCGATTGGCGTCTCTCCGGAAGCCGGGCCCCGCCTGCGCCCGGTGGCCGCGGGCCCGGGTCCCCGCCGCCGCCGCACTGCAGCCCCCGCGCGCGAGCCGGGCCACGGGGGACAGAGGCCGAGCCGGGCAGGCACCCGCGCCGCCCCCGGGCCCGCGCCCCGCCCCGCCCCGCGCCGCCCGGCCCCCTCCCCGCGGAATCCGGCAGCTCGCGGTTTCTAGGTTTGGACATTTAACCTTTAATCAGCCAGCCCCAAAGTAAATGTTTGCCGTGGCTTCAAGGGCCCGGGCCCAAGGCCAGCGCGCAGCCGGGGTGGAGGCCGCGCTGGAAATCGCCTGGTTGGGGGTGGGGGGGGCGCGCAGGGGGTGGTGGTAAGCGGCGAAATTATGGAATGCATGCGTGAGAGAGGAAAACAGGGGCGCGTGTGTGCGTGCGTGCGTGAATGCGAGAGGAACAGAGAGTGCGCGTGCATTCAAGGATGAGCGGACACACGTGTGCATGAGTGAATGCTAGGCGGCGAGACTGAACGATGCTCGAGTGCCTGAATGAGTGACTGGGGGGGCGCTGTCTGCATTCATGACGGAATGAATGCGGTCGCGTGTGATTGCATGAGGTGCACGCGGGGCGCAGCCGCTGCAGGCGTGAATGAATTTGTAAATATACGCATGAATGGATGCCGAGTCTGCAAAAACCAGTGAGCGCGCGCTGAGTGAAGGCATGACTCTGGGAGCGGGGGAATGAATGAATTGAACGCACGGACGACTGAATCCATGCCTGGGTGAATGAATGCATACACGAATGCGTAAATGTATGTGTATATGAGTGCATGAAACGAATGCATGTGTGCATTGCATGTATGTAAATGTAGGTATGCATGTATGTAAACGCATGTATTGCATGCATGTAAATAAATGCATGCGTCCCATGTATGAGTGCGTGAATGGAATGAATAAATGAGCATATGAATGCATGCATGTGTGAATCAATGAGTGACCTCACGGATTTAGGTGAACACTGGCCACCCCTGAGCCTTCTGAGTTCGTGTGCCCCTGGCTTGGTTAGAGCTCTTCACAGCTCGAGCTCGGGCAGAGGCATCACCAAGGAGAAGAAATACGTGGTCCTAGGAGGCTTGCTCTGGTGACACTGGGTTTGGACCAGGGGTCACAAGAAACATCTGGATGCACCGTGAGTGCAGTTTCACATACAGAGAGAAGGAGGAGGTGGGGGAACAAAGGGCACAAGGGACTTCTGGGATCTTCAGAAGACATTTGCTTATTTATTTTTTGAGACAGAGTCTCGCTCTGTCACCCAGGCTAGAGTGCCGTGGCGTCAGCCTAGCTCACAGCAACCTCAAACTCCTGGGCTCAAGCCATCCTCCTGCCTCAGCCTCCCGAGTAGCTGGGACTATGACACACGGCTAATGTTTCTGTTTTTAGGAGAGACGGGGTCTCCCTCTTGCTCAGGCTGGTCTCGAACTCCTGACCTCAAGTGATCCTCCCACCTCGACCTCCCAGAGTGCTGGGATTACAGGCATGAGCCACCGCACCTGGCTTGAACAGACATTTGGATGGACAGAAGGATGCAGCGTGGAAGCCAGTACTCCACACTGGGCAGGGGACACGTGAGCCATGGATAATCGTAGAGGGGGAGAGGAGTTGGCCAGAGCAGCTGGGGAGTTCCTCAGGGAGGAGGCAATCCCGGCACGTGTCAAAGGAGAGTTGAAGAACTGGTGGGTGGTAATGATTTCTGGAACTCTCAGCTCGTTTTGGAGTTTGCTGCGGGCTCAGGTGTCCGGGGGCCGTATGTTAGCACAAGGTCTGCAGTTCAGGAGCCACCCCCCCCCATGCAAACACACACACACATGCACACACACATGCACACATACACACACTGGCTGAAGGTTCTGCAAATGTCATTTGGGGAAGAGAGAGACACCAGCGAGGGTCACCTCCTGCTAAACCATCCCACTACCCCAGCAGGTTCACCTCTGTGAGAGAAGAGATTTTTGAATGTCGGGGAGGGAATCCAAGAGGCTAAGCTTCCTCAACCGTGCTTGCAGGAGGGCGTGAAGGCCGTACGTCATCCACCAGGCTGGGATATTTCCAAAGAACACGGCTGCCCCAAGAGCAGGGCTGGGCCGGATTTCCTCTGAACCCTGGCTCCAATAACTGCCCCCAAGACATCATGGGAACAGGGGCTTTCCACGTTTAACACTATAACCCTCATGTGAGTTGTATTCAACTCACGGCAGTTTTGAGCCCGGGGGCCTCACGCAGCACATGCAACTCACACGTCTCTTCCCCTAATGGATGTTCTTATTGTTACAATTAATGTTGACAATTTTATTCTGAAAACGTGGATCGCGTTGCCTAGAACTCACGCACGGAGAACTATGAAAAATCACACGTTTTCCATTAAATTAGAAAGGATCATTTTCTTTCCAATCTGTATTTCTTCTATTCATTCTATTTTTGTGATAGAACACGTGGCCCCAAGGGAAAACAAATTTTCTTTCTAGCGTGGCCATCAAGGTGTTAAAACACGGTCAGGCCCAACTTTCCTCGGGCGAGATGGGGCTTGAAGGGTCCCCAGAGCCCGGCTGTGCCTGTCGGTGGAATGCAGTGCAGCCCACAGCCCGGCCTTCCTGATCGGTGACACCATGAGAGCCATCGGTGGGGTCTGTGCCGAGGGCTGTCCCCGCGTCTGCTCAGGCAGGGCAGCCTTGGTGGTTTTCTCCCCACCGTACGGAGGGGTCCGCGGCTGTAAATAAATGGCAGAGACCGACTCTGTCCCGCCATGTGCAGGGATCTAACTCCTCCCTGGGGCTTTAAGTGCGTCTACAGGACATGTCAAGCCTCTGCAAGGCACATGTCTTTCCCTGCATGTGTCATCGCCCCATGTTTCTGTCTGCGTTTGTTTATATTAAATGCGTTCACATGCTCAGCTTTGTTTGTTGGTATAAATGTATGGGGCACGAGTGAAACTTTGTAACAAGTCATGGCTTTTAGTGTATCTATCACCAGAATGACATACTTTGTATCCATTTAGGAATTTCTCATCCCTCGTGCCCCTCCCAACTTCCCACCGTTCCAAGTCTCCAGTGACTATTATTCCGTATTCTATGTCCACGTGCATGCACCATGGTTCCCGCTTATGGGTGAGACTCTGCCATATTTGACTTTCTGTTTCTGAGCTATGTCACCCGAGGTAATGACCTCCACTCTAGCCACGTTGCCACAAAAGACAGGATGTCACTGCTTTTTGACAGCTGAGTAGTACTCCATGGTGTATACACACCACATTGTTTTTATCCAACCCTCCCTTGATGGATACTGAGGTTGCTTCCACGACTTAGCTATTGGGAATCGTGCTGCGATAAACATACTAGTGTATGTGGTTTTCATATATCGATGTCTTTTCTTTTGGGTAGATGCCCAGTAGTGGGATGGCTGGACAGAGTGGGAGTTCTTCAAGGAATCTCCATGCTGTTTTGCATGGAGGTTGCACCTTTGCATCGTTTTAGCCTCTGAACCATCAGTGAAATCCGCAGGAGCTAAGAAGTGTCTGGGGTATCCCCCTCTGCAGGTGGGTACCCCAGTTTTCTATTCCTGGGGTTGCAACCTCAAAGAGGGAAAGTGTGGGGTTGAAGGCGGCCACTCACGAGAAAAGTCAACTCTTAACCAAGGAAGGGGAGACGTTCCCCAGAGTCTGTGCTTGTCTGCTTGTTGGATCCAATAGTTGCCAGACGTCTGCCCACCCACGTGCTATGGGGTTGGCCATCTCATTCCACGTGGCTTGTCCTGACGCCTTGCTGCTCCACTGGGCAAACTGTGGAGTGCTGTGCTCCTGGCCTAGGTGGCAGAGGGCCCTCCCATGGCGAGAGGGTCTCACGAGAGCGTTCTGACAATAAGATCCATTTAGAAACGGCCCAGACAGATGCTGCCTCCCGTACCGTGCAGGAAGGTGAGATTCCCAACCTGTCCCCTTTCCTGGGGTTAGGTAGACATTACACACCAGCAGGTTTCCCTCCGTGGCACTGGGGACGACCTTCCAGGCTGCATTCTCTGTGCTGGGGCATCCCGTGCACGCTGGGGTGTGGAGCAGCATCCCCGGGTCCCCACCCCCCAGATGCCGGCCAGCTGCACCCCCTCACCCAGTTGGCACAGCCAGAAACGTCTCCAGCCCTTGCCCAATGGCCCCCGGGGGCAACATCATCCCCCGTTGAGAAACCCTGCTCTGGGGCAAGAGGCTGCGTTCTGGGTGGAAGGGAACTTGGGACCGTCCCAAGCGGAGCCCTCTGCCAGGCCCCAGGAAAAGACATGGGGGCATTTCCTCCCCACAGCCATCCCTCAGGGTCTTCAGCGTTGGTTCCAGGGTCTTTGCAAAGAGCAATGAAAGATGAAACCCGTGAACACGGTGCAGGGCCGGACGGTCCATCCAGGAGATCATTTCGGGGGTGCACAGGCAGGGGCTGCCGCCCACCTCATTCCAAGCAGCCTTAGCTGCCGTCTTACTGGGAGCAAAGGGTGGGTCGCACCTGGCTCCATCCCCGGAGTCTTGCTCCTGGACACCTGAGGTCTTTGCTGTGAGGTCAACCGGTGCACAGCGTCCCTGATGCCAGCAGCAGCCACCCCCCAGGGTGACAACCAAAAAGCATGCCCGGGCACCGTCCCTAAAAGAGCAAAAGTTTGGGCTGCTACCTCCCTGGGATGTTTTCAATGCACACCCTAAATTAAGGAAACAAGGCAGCCAGAGCTTTCCCGTTCTGTAGCAAGGATATGCAAACATTTAAGTTACACCAGTGAGTGCTTTTCTTCGTCTCTGCCAGACTTTCTCAGCCTCTGCGCTGTGGATATTTTTCGGGCTGGATGACTCTTTTTGGGGGCCTGTCCTGTGCATTTCAGGGTGTCAAGTGGCGGCCGCAGGCTCCACCCACCCGATGCCCGTAGCACTCCACTCCTCGCTGGGACAGGGGTCTCCAAAACCAAGCCCCATGCTGTGATTTGCTGGGAGACCTCGCCCAAACTTTTGATTTCCGAGTGAGACGTGCAAGGTTAGCCCTGAACGAGCAGCACCCCCATCTCCGGAAAGACTGGGTAGTGCACACTCTCCGGGCTTCCTGGACCTGCACTCCCCGAATCAGAAATCCGAGTTGAGGCTGAGCCCCTGTGCACAGCAGCCCTGCAGGAGTTCCCAAGGCCAGGCTGTGCTTCAGGGGCACTGCTTTGATTTCCGAGCATTGGGGACAGCGGGGACAGTGGGCAGGGGGCCGCCAAAGCCAGGCTGGGTGGGGCAGGGAATTAGTAGAGATAGAAAAGATCGGGGCCAACAAAAATATGAAAAAATGCTCAACATCTCTAACCATCAGGGAAATGCAAATCAAAACCACAATGAGATATCACCTAACTCCAATGAGAATGGGCTTTCTCAAAAAGTCCCAAAACAGCAAACATTGCTGTGGATGCAGAGAGACAGGAAGACTCACACACTGCTGGTGGGACTGCAAACTAGTGCAACCCCTGTGGAAAGCAATATGGAGATACCTCAAAGAGCTACAAGTAGACCTACCATTTGGTCCAGCAATCCCACTGCTGGGGATCTACCCAAAGGAACAAAAGACATTCTATAAAAAGACATCTGCACTTGAATGTTTATAGCAGCACAATTCATGATTGCAAAGATGTGGAAACAACCCTAGTGCCCATCAATCCATGAGTAGATTAATAAAATGTGGTCTATGTACACCATGGAGTTCTACTCAGCCACAAAAAACAATGGTGATCTAGCACCTCTTGTATTATCCTGGATGGAGCTGGAGCCCATTCTACTAAGTGAAGCATCACAAGAATGGAAACACAAGCACCACATGGACTCACCAGCAAATTGGTATTAAGTGATCAACACCTAAGTGCACATATAGTAATAACCTTCACCAGGTGTCGGGCAGGTGGGAGGGGAGGAGGGGATGGTATATTCACACCTAATGGGTGCGGTGCATGTTGTGTGAGGGATGGACACGCTTGTAGTTCCAACTGGGGTGGTGCAAAGGCAATTTATGTGATCAAAGCGTTTGTGCCCGTGTCATACTCTGAAATATAATAAAGAAAGAAAAGGAAAGCATTGGGCAGCCAGAGAGAAGGAGGTTGTGAGACTGCAGAGACATTTAAAGAGACTGTTCAGGCCACGCAGGAGGCTGTGCCTGCCTCGGTCTCCCGGCACAAACTTCTGGAGGTCTCGCACCATCCAGAGCCCCACACAATCACCCCTCCCCACTCCCCACCCGTCATTTCTCCCTTTTCTATTTTGACTTTGTGCTCAGAAATCAGGGCACGGGGCAGTAAGCCACAAGGCAATTCTCCTGATCCCCGAGCGAAAGAGTAAGTCCATTTTTAAACCCAGAGGCGGCATCTCGCCGTGGGGTTGCCGGGCTGCCGTTTCTGTTTGCGTTGGTCTCCAGGAAGCTGCAGAGAGGTTGGCACTGGGTGAGCTCCACCGCGGGTGCATTTGGGGTAAGGCTCTCTGTCCACTGTGTTCCCAAGAACAGATGTGTGACAATCGCCAAAGTGAGTGTGCACTTTCCTCCGGAGCCATTTGCAGAAAATGTCAAGAGGTTTGTGCAGCAGATGATATTATTGGGGGGATATAGAATTTTTCTTTCTTTTTTTTTTTTTTTTTGAGAGAGAGAGAGAGTCTCACTCTGTTGCTCAGGCTGGAGTGCGGAGGCATCATCATAGCCCACTGCAGCCTCAAACTCCTGGGCTCAAGCCATCCTTCTGCCTCAGCCTCCTGAGTAGCTGGGACTACAGGTGTGCACCACCATACCTGGCTAATTTTTAAATTTTAAAGTGGAGATGTGGTCTCACTCTTGCTCAGGCTGCTGTCAAACTCCTGAGCCCAAGAGATCCTGCCCACTTCAGCCTCCCAGAGTGCCGGGATTACACGCGTGAGCCACCATGCCCAGCCAGATACTTTTTATGTTAACAGTGTGTTGAGAAAGGAAAGATTTCAAACCCAGAAACCACAAAAAGATTCCAACCTATCTGATTGCACAACATATGTTTGTGTCAAAGGCCCTAAGAATAAATGTGAAAGTCCAGCAAAGCAGGAGAGAAAACATTTGCAGTGTATGGTATACACATACATGTATGTGCGTGGGTCGCAATTGCAATGACGTGTCGATAAAGATGAACACAGTCATATATAAAGAACTACCTCGGCAAACAAGTTGATACAAAGCTAAGCAAAGGATTTATAGCACCTGCTACTGGTCACCCATTGAACTGTATTTCTGATGGCTGATGCCTTATGTTATACGAAAGGCAGGACCACAAAACACACAGAATCCACCTATTGGAAAACATCGTTAAGCCCTCAAATTCCCCCCGCCCAGAGGCCCCAAACCTGAGTACATCTTGTTGCCAGATGCTGCCTTTATTGGCTTAACCATCTCAGGCTGAGGTTTCTGTTCCTTTAGCATCAAAGTACCCTCTTTTATATAATCTAGCAGAAAATATAAAACATGGTGGTCACAGGATTCCTTTATACTGTTAAAGATTATTGAAAGCCAAAAAGATCTTTCATGTGTGTGGATTATAAACATCTACATTTTCTGTACGAGAAATTAAACTCAAAAAAATTTTAAGTATTTATTTAATAAATTAAAAGATAATAATGAACCCCATTACATTTTAAATAAATAACATACTTTTATGGAAAAATAAAGATATTTTCCCAAACAAACTTTTTTCTGGGGGGCGAGGAAAGAGCAGTGTTGTTTCACGTGTTTGCAAATCTCATTGGTACCTGAGCTGTGAGAAGATGACACATTTCTTACATACACATTGATTGTGTTGTTCAGGTTGATATATAGGAAGAAAATCTGACCTCACACAGATGTGTAATTAGAAAAGGGAGGAGAATCTTAATAGCCTTTTCAAATAATTGGGGACACTCTTCTTTGATGCTAAATCTCCATCATCAGTAGTTTCTTAAAGATAAGGCAGTGTGGAATCTATTAATAAAGACCTACATTTGGATTTTCATAGTGTATAATGTTAAAATCCACAGGTTTATCTTGAACTTCAGATAGATCTTTTGTTCACTCGTGATTCTGCCACACCATGCACAGGTCACTTGGAAAATATTGGTTCGCTGAGTTACAGAGATCTTCCAGACATCGGGACATTTCATTTTATGATACTTTAAAAATATATATATTTGTGACTATCGCTACTAATCTCATCCCAAAAGCCTTTAGCTAGAAACACCAAAAGGAAATATGTCCTCTGCAATATTATCTATAAGGCTGTGGCCTGAATGAGGGATTCATTCCTTTGTTTTTCTTTTCTTTTTTTTTTTTTTTTTTTTTGAGACAGAGTCTCACTCTGTTGCCTGGGCTAAAGTGAGTGCCGTGGCATCAGCCTCACTCACAGCAACCTCAAACTCCTGGGTTCAAGTGATCCTCCTGCCTCAGCCTCCCAAGTAGCTGGGACTACAGGCATGCAACACCATGCCCGGCTAATTTTTTCTATATATATTTTTAGTTGTCCAGATAATTTATTTCTATTTTTAGTAGAGATGGGGTCTCGCTCAGGCTGGTCTCGAACTCCAGACCTCGAGCAATCCACCCGCCTCGGCCTCCCAGAGAGCTAGGATTACAGGCGTGAGCCACCGTGCCCGGCTCATTCCTTTGTTTTTCAATTTGTTTGTTTAATAAATGTTTATTGAGCAACTACTACGTGCCAGTCACAGGTCTAGGAGTCTAGCACACGTTTCTGCTTTTTTAAAAGTTTACATTCTAGCAGAGGGTGCAGTCCAAAGATAAACAGTAAAAGGTGATAGTCTATCGTGTGTTGGAAGTTAGTATTGGATACAGAGAAAGATTGGAGCAGAGGAGGTGGGTGAGACGGTGCCCTTGGGGGTCCGGGGGGCTGTGATTGAAATAGTCCCTGTAACTCTGCTTTTTAGTCTCCTGCAAAATTGGGCAGTGTCAGATTTTGCCCCCAGCCCTGCCGTGGGATACAGTGTTCTCTGCTTGTCAGGTTCAAGTCCTGCTTTTGTTTTCAGCTGAGGGAACACGGGACACTGTTTCCATGTACCCTGTGCGGCTCCCTAGCTACTCACGGACAAGCAGTCACGTCTGACAGAGTGCTGCTTAGCGAGGGGAGGAGGAGGAGGATTGCAGGGAGAGGAAAGACAGCTGCCATGCAAAAATGTGACAGGAGCTGGCTGGAACCCAGGGAATGCACCGAATTTATATTTGGAACTGCAGGGGATGGAGTGGCTTAGGCGTAAGGAGTGGTTTAGGGGCAGGAGGTGGCTTAGGTGGAAGGCGTGGCTCACGGGGATGGTGTGGTTTAGGGTGAGTTCATCCCAAGTCAGCCAAATGCATCAATGTCACCAACAAGAACATGGCATGGTGTGAAACTGTCCCACTGGGGGAGACTGCACAAGCCAATCCCTTTCTCTTAGGCGCATGGACTTCAGGTGAGCGTTCAGAGTGGGGGGGCTGCCCCTGGAACCCCACCTCTCTTCCTCACCCCTCCTCCTCTCTCCTCACCCTCGGGGGGCGTGTGAGCCTCTCTTCAGCAGTGCACACTCCATTCTGCAGTTCATGTGCTAGCTTGTGAGCAGGCTCAGTCCGAAGTTGTAGTGGGGGCCTTTATATTTCTGAACAAGGCAGGAAGGGCATTGAGTAACACCACCAAGACTAATCTGTATGTTAAAAAAAAAATGTCACAGCCAAGGGTGACACCTTTCTGAATGCACACTTCAGAGATTCCCGTGGGGCTACGCCGTGCTACGAGATAGTGATGGCTGCACATTTTTTTACCCAGATAAAAAAGGCAAAGCTAGTTTTTCAGAGCATCACAAATTAGCAGTGGCTGGACTGATATCTAAGTGCTCTCCAGAGACTTTCTGGGTTCATCTCCTGAGTTCTGAGGTTACTGTTTGGACTTGCAGACGGCAGCCCCTGAGGGGCACATGGTAGGGACTCTAATACACGACCCTTCTCCAGTCCTCCCTGGATCTCCGATTTCATCTTTACAAACAACTTATTATCAGTGACGTCTGTTTTTATGTGTACATGTGTAAATATTTAAATTGTTAAAAAAGTTACTTTAAATATTTTCCTACTAAAATAAAAGAAATAAGTAAATATTACTATCACTGTCACTCTTACTGGCATTGGGTCTTCCTAAGTACAACGTCATTTATTTCATTAACTTTCTAAATTGCTACATTTTCATCAATTTATTTATCATCGTCTGGGTGAAGTAACAAATTATTCTTTGTTTTCAAAAGGTAAACTGTTTATTTCTAAAATCAAATGAAATGGAAGACAATTTAATTTAAAGTCATCAATCTTAAAAAGTTTGTAGGCTCATGCAGCGTTAGAAAAATCTAACTTTAAGAGATTCCTGAGGATAGGTAAATTTTAGTATTATCACTCTGTCATAAATTTTTTTAGTATTTCAATTATTACACTTAGTGAAAATTAATATCCAGTACTCCCTCTTTTTTATTCTGAATACTGGATGTTGTGAAATTTTTGTGCAGCTTATATTAAAGGATTTTTAAGACTATAGACCTAAGAATAATATATTGAAGAAAAGAAATTTCTGAAGCTCCAAGGCCTAATTGCTCTTAAGTACTATATACATATTTTCCTTTCGAAGCAGGAATACACTCACACACACATATATATATACATACAGAATAAATATATTTATATATTTTCCCTTTACATATAAAACTTAGTGAATAAAGCTTGAAAGTCATTCGAGTTACAAGGTACCCTAAGAGCGCTCATTAGCTAATCTAAGGAACTATTTTACCATTTGGACTTGTGCACCCTAATAATTCTTTCCTCTACAGCCTGAATGTCTCCTTTGCAAGGAAAAGTTATCAAATGAAATAAAATCCATGGCCCTTACCATGAAATATGCCTTCTATACAGAAAAAAAGACTATAGATAATAATCTGAACTCTTTCATGAGTCCTCAAAGCCAAAATGCAAAACATGGGTCTAGTGATGTCGGTGGACTCGTAAAGCCATTGTCACCTGGACCCAAATGTCTCTTTATACCTGGAAGCCCTCACTGTATCCATCTGTAGGAAAACTGTCAACCCTGTGATTTGGACCAAAGAGGTCAAAGAGACAGAAAAATGCCACTTTTGCCTGGTACCCTTAGGAGATGTATTTTAGATCTGTCAGATGGCATTAAAAATCTGCTCTAGGTCTGAGTCCGATGTCAGAATGGTGAATTTCAGCAAAGCCAAGCTGCCCATCTCTGCCTGTGTTCAGCTTCCTAGTGGAAAGTAAAGTCAGAATCTAGCCGCCTTCTATTCATACCAAAGCAGGGTGGCTTTCCAAAACTAGTGTCTTCTCACAAGTTTATGAGCAAAAAGAAGAACTGAGTAATTTTCTTGAAATTGATGCCCAAGCAACCAATTTTCCAAGGTTAGTCATTAACTTCAAAGAGTCGCTCAACTGACACTTCTGACCATCTGAAAGAGTTTAATTGAAAAGAAAAAAAAATCAAGGGCTGTGTGAAAATAGATTAACATATATGGAAAACCATTTCACGCTTTCAGTAGAAAGAATTGCATGGTTCGCTGCTGATGACTTTAGAATTTGAATCCTCGAGAAGGACAGTTAAAATGAGCAGAGTCACATCTGTGAGTGATTGAGAAAGGTCCCATCATTACTTTGAAATATTTGATATCTGAAATCCGTTAGCCGGGTCACAAGACATGTCAAAGTGACATCTGTCAATGCATAAAATAGAAAGACCTTTAAGATTGAAGAATGACTGTCTCACGTAAGACGATAAAAGATGATTATTAGGAGGAAAATTCCCATTTTCAGGGAGGCAAAAAACTGCTTTCACAGAAAGCTAAAAGATGCAAAGGAGGGTGAGTGAATTAATGAACAGACAAACAAAAACTGTTAGAAAACACTTGCTGAGCACAGAGATTGGGCTGGTGTTCTTGGAGAACATGATATAGATGGTGCAACCTTGGAATTCAAGACAAATGCATCAGGAGAGAGATACCACCTAGGAAATACATCAGAAGGAGTTTGGAAGAAACTGATTGCTGTGATTAAGGTGAATGGGTCTTTAAAATCTCTGGAAGAAAAAGCAACCAAATCTACACTCAAGAGTATAAAAATAACAGATGCACATACAGATTATATGAAATGTCTCCAAAATGAGCATGTTTTACTGCAGTCAGAAAAAAAAAAAGCAAACAGCCAAACAACTTACAAGTCAAATTCCAAAATATCACCAGAAACATAAAGTCATTCATAAATCAACCCTCTCTCGAATATGATAAATGATCACCAAATGTTAAATTTAAAGTTAATCTACCCTGGGGGAAAAAGAAAAAAAACCCTGAAAGAATCTTTCCAATGCAGATGAAAAGATGTACGTGAGGAACTGGAAGCCTACAGAATTCAAGCAAAAATTATTCCAGGAAAATCAGAGGAAACTGTTGAGTTTTAGCAATTATTCTGAGAGAACAAAGCTGGTGATATTTGGGGGCTTGATGAGAAAACGTGGAGACTTGGATAACTTATAAAAATGCCTGCATCAGAAGAAAAACAAATTGGGGAGGAATTTAAAATTAAAAATTTCAAAAAGCCCTGATTTTCAATGTCCCTGATGGTCAAATAAAGGGGCAGGCAGGTACAGAGGCTCTTAGAGAGCTCTGAGGAATTCTGCAGGTAACCAGACTTCCCCTCTTCAAAATTTTAAATTTAAATTTTCTTCAATTTTTTTTTTCTTGTCCATGTAAGGACCACAGGACAAAGATTCCTACATCATACTCACTGGATCTAGGCAGAGCATTTCCTCCCCCAAAGCAAGACAGACTGGCCTTGGGGCACCCCATGTTAGAAGATGATTTTTTGCTAAATAATTAAAGGATCGTACAACTTCAGAAATGGAAGTGGCTCACCATTGGCCCAAGCTTGGTCACATGACTTCACCTAATGCAAGGTCTGCTGGGACATGTAGTTCGGCTGGGAACTACATAAGACACACACAGCACTACTGAAGCTATTAAAACAGGAAGAAGGGCTTCGAACATACAGCCTGCGTCCTCTAGCCCTCCATGTTTTTAGTTAGCTTCTGCTGTTTTGATTTCACGGTCTCGACTTCTGAGCCTGTTCTAAGAAATGACGTATTTATTTCAAAGAGCTTGATTTTATGCACATGAACAGAAAAGCTTATTTTAATTTTTTTCCCAACCTTGATGCAGCCCTTACTGCCTACCAGACACTACTTGGAATGCTTCTCCCACGTTAGCTCATATATCCTCGACACAGCTTGGAGAGGCAGATCTTCTTATGATTTTTTTTTTTTTAAATCAGATAATCATGGCTCAGAGAGGTTGTGCAACATGTCTAAGGTTGCACAGCCTGAAATAGAGACACCAGTATGTGAACCCAGGAATTGAGCATTGGAGGCCAGAATTTAACTATAACGGATCCCTAGGTAACGACTACCTCTATGGGAAAGCTAAATGAATTCCCCATTATTTCAAATTAGGAAAAGACGTGTACACAGCGTGCAGTAATGTATATCGTAGTTCCTAGGGCTACGATAGCAAAGTGTCTCAAACTGAGTTGCCTAAACAACAGAAATTGATTTATCGTTTCACAGTTCTGGGGGCTGAAAGTGCAAAACTGAGGTTTGGGCAGTGGCACGCTCACTCTGAAGGGTCTAGGGAAGGATTTGTCTCAGGTTTAGCTGGTGGCTTTGGGTGGCTCCTTGGCTTGTGGCAGCATCACTCCAGTCCTGCCACGGCATTCTCCCTGTGAGCCCATGTGTCTCCAGTGCCCTCTTCTTGTAAGGACACCAGGCACCTTTGATTAGGAAATCCACCCTACTCCAGTGCGACTCACCCTGATTACCTCGTTCCATTGGCAATGATCCTGCTTCCAAATAAGGTCACATTCTGGAATACTAGGGCTTAAGACTTCAGCGTATGAATTTGAGGGACATAATTCAAAGCATAGCAGTATATTAATAATCTATGTGTGTGTGTGCATGTGCACACGTATGTAGTTTAATCTTCCAATTTTAGGAGTCAAAGGTGAAGTGGCATGACTACAACTGGAGCAACTTGCATATACTGGCTTATCTGTGGGAAAAAAAATTGTTATTTTTAAGTCTGTGTAGGGAACCAGAAATAAAAATACAGCCCACGCACATTTGATATCTCCGTCTTCACCCTTCATGTCCCAATCCAACATGAAGGTGTCTATCCATTGACCACAAGGCACATCCAATTCAAGTTCCCACAAAGAGGAGGTTAAGTGTGACTTTTTACTTATGTCGTTGACACTTGAACAATGCAGGGGTTAGCGGGTCTGACCCCCACGGTCAAAAAATCCACAAACAACTTTTAACTCCCAGCAAATCTTAACTACTAATAGCCTACTGTTGGCAGGAAGCCCGACTGATACTATCAACCGTCCATTAACACGTATTTGGTACGTTCTGTGTGTTACATCCTGTATTCTTACAATCAAGTAAGCTTCAGAAAATGTTATGAAGAAAATCATAAGGAAGGGAAAATATATTGACTCTTCATTACGTGGAAGTGGATCATCGTAAAGGCCTTCATCCTCGTCATCTTCATGTTTAGTAGGCTGAGGAGGAAGAGGAGGGGTTGGTTTTCTGTCTCAGCCGTGGCAGAGGTGAAAGAGAATCCACATAGAAGTGGACCTGCATAGTTCAAATCCACGTTGTTCAGGGTCAAACGTGCATTCAGTGTGACCATTTCCTTCTCCGCAATGCATGGAGATTGCATTTTATCACGGCTTTTCTCATCGTTCCAGCGGGGGAAGGATGCCCTGCAAGTGGCTCCCATGGTCTTCAAAGAGAGGTTCCCCAAGAGATCATATTCAAATATTTTTTTATTTCCTTTTTTTCCATTTTTTACCTCTTACCCCGATAACTGCACAGTATCAAATATTTTTAAGTATATTGAACACTAAACATGCTTTGCTCTTGTCATCCGGGTGAGTTTTATCTCATAATTCTGTAGCTACACTTGTTTTAGACGGTCATTATCTGTCTTGAGTATAGAAAGGGATTTATTGGATATTATGCAAAGCTATGTAGCTTCATGATTTCTGGACCACTTACTACTAGTGCTTCATAAAATTTTATATGTGAAATATAAGACAAATGACACGACAACTGAAACCAGTTTTTTTTACATTTATTTAAATGATTAAAAATAGGATTATGGCAGTTGCAGAAAATGGGATGGATTAGACATTAAAAAATGCTTAGATTCCATCTAGGTATGCCTGTATAGGTACACGTGTGAGTGTGTGTGTACATACAAAAACACACATGCTCTTTAACAAGAACTTACTTAAGCTCAGACTGCAACTGCTATATAGAAAACGGTAATCCGACACTAGGTATCACCACTCCCAGGAAACCTCTTAAAAGAATTGAGAAGTGTCATGGGACAGATGTATTGAAATAGGAAATACAAAACTGTCTTCAAATGGCTTAAATGATAGGTCAATCCATGATATGAGACATGCAATTCTGAGATGTCTAATCTGGATTATTAATTTTAAGGGATTTTTTTTTCCGCTCTTTGAAGCATTTTCTACCTTCAGTTTTTCTCCTTGGAGACCCCAATTCATAACGGTGAGCTCAAAACATGCATATTTAGCATTTCCTCTTATCTCCCTCTGTAGGAGTTCCAGATTGCAATAAAATGTCTTAGTCTTCGGTTAAGATATTTAGGGCAAAGTCTAAAAGTTATATAAACATCAACCTTTACTTAAACCAAAGTATACCAATATGCCCAAACCCTCCTTTTTCCCTCTCCCCAAAATTATTTCTAAAAAAGAGGCAAAAAGCTAATATACTTTTCAGATCTCTAAGGATTTAAGGTTTTCTACTTTGGTGAACAGGAGAAGTATAAACCAAGAAAAACAGTGCCGTTGCCTTGGGAACTGGTACCTAAAGAGCATCAAAGACTAAAAATACTATGACAAAGCTCAACATCTGAAAACCACTATTTCTGTCTCCTCTTCTCCAAAAACATATGATTTCCTAGGAAAAAGTATCCCAAGACTGATTTCCCCTAGATCGGTTTTAACTTTGGTAATTTTGCACTTAAAATTTCAAAAGCCAGCTTTATTTTCTGTGGGCGATAATAATTGTGTGTGCAGACACAGGGAAGCTGAACGGATGAGCCAACTGTGCTGTGGGTGTCGGAACAATTAATTCCCACTTCATTCGCAACGGTGAACGCTCGATCATTTTGGACTTCAATGCTCATTCTTGACATCCCTGAAGAATTTAGCGCAGGGCAAGATTCTTCTGACCATGGCTTCTTCGCAACCTCAAATATCTTCATCTCCCAGAATCTGATAACATCCCCTCCCCCACCGAGATGCCGTGTCTTCCCGCTGCCACCGTGCCTTGTGACATCAACAGGGTTAGATACGAGCGTGTCATTGCCCCACGAGGTAGTTGAAGAGCTCAGGACAGAGGGCTGGAGTTTCTCTGTGCACAGGCATGAATGAACCAACAGAACAGATCAAGCAATCTTTTTACAGCGCGAGATCTGGCCGTCTGATACATGTTTATGACCACACCGCATCCAGGGGATTGGGAATTCTTTGGGAGGCAGCACGCCTACTTCATACAGAAGAGAACATGCATCAGGATGGCAGATTATGCCAAGAATAAATGGGGTTCTTGTCTTGGTTGAGTTTTTCTCAAAGGGATCAAGGGATGTGGATGTCTTCAGACGTTTGCTGGTTCTGAAAGGGAAGGTTAGAAGCAGAAAGTTATAGGTGGGACCAAAAAAAAAAAAAAAAAAAAAAACAACCAAGTATTAAACAACTGTTAAAAATGCCATATCTGGCAGCTAAAAAAGTTGATCTCATAGAAGGAAAGAGTACAGCAGAGGAGAGTAGAGGCTACGAAGGATGAAGTTAACAGAGAAGAGAGAAATTTCTTAAAGGATACAAAATTACAGCTAGATAGGAGGAATAAGGCCTAGTGTCCTACACCACTGTAGGATGACTATAGTTATCAATAATGTTACATAGTTTCAAATAGCATAGAAGGAGGATATCGAATGTTCCCCACACAAAGAAATGATAAATGTTTGAGATGACAGATATGCTAATTACTGTGATCTGATCACTGTATATTACACATATTGCAATAGCACTATGTACTCCATGAAAAGGTATATAATTATTATTCGTTAATATAAAAAATTAAGTTAAATTTAAAAATTTATATTTGGGGAAAAATATTAGTGTTTAAAACATTATTTGTTTTTTATGATTTCCCATTTGTTTAAGTGTTTAGACCATCTTAAATGAATTGAGTAATTCTCTTTTTGGTTAACATGAATATTTGTATGAATCCCTTTTCAATTTTTTATATTTTTATTTTTATTTATTTATTTATTTTTGAGACAGGGTCTTGCTCTATCACTCAGGCTGGAGTGCAGTGGCTTCATCATTGCTCACTGCAACCTTGAACTCCTGAGGGCTCAAGCCTCAGCCTGCCGAGTAGCTGGGACTACAGGTGTGCACCACAACACTTGGCTAATTTTTCTATTTTTTTTAGTAGAGACAGGATCTCACTCTCACTCAGGCTGGTCTCAAACTGCTGGCCTCAAATGATCCTCTGGCCTCGGCCTCTCAAAGTGCTAGGATTACAGGTGTGAACCATCACACCTGGCCCGAACCCCTTTTTTAGATATGGTCTCATTGGTCTTTATAACCGCTAAAGTGGGTGATGCTATTTGCTGCATTTTGCAAAGTAAAAGCAAAGCATGAGGCTCAAATGTCCACTTTAAGTGACAGACATTTGCTGCCATCTATGTAGCTCCTCTGGTTCCGTAACTGTCTCCCAAAAAGGTGGGCAAGCTTCAGCGCTGGGCATACAGTTCCACAGGTCGTGCACTGCACCACATTTCCTGAGATGTAGACAGGGTACCATGCACACCATCCTTTAGGAGAGATATAACATTCCTAACCTCACTTGGGGTTGGGGGCAAACAGCTGGGGTCCCTCAACATGAGCCTGGGACCATAGAGTTGAGTTCACAGGGTCCCTGATCCCCTCTAGACACCAAACCCAACATGGACCTGCCATGCACATATCCCTAGATGGCGTACCAGTTTTACAATCAGCGAGCTCACATGGATCCAGGATGCACACAGAGGTCATTTTCCACCTTGAAGAGGTCCCTCTAAAGGCTGTGTCACCCTGTCTGCATCTGCCTCCCTCTGAGCTCAGGAACTTTAAGAGAAGGGAAGATAAACTCCATGCTTGGAGACACTTGGTGAAGCTCTCACTGAACTATAATGGAGGCAGGATACAGAGTATGTATCAGGGCACAAGCCACAGGGCACAAAAGAGCTTCAAAAAACTACATCGCTGCCGGGCGCGGTGGCTCACGCCTGTAATCCTAGCACTCTGGGAGGCCGAGGCGGGAGGATTGCTTGAGCTCAGGAGTTCAAGACCAGCCTGAGCAAGAGCGAGACCCCATCTCTACTAAAAAAATAGAAAGAAATTAGCTGGACAACTAAAAATATATAGAAAAAAATTAGCCGGGCATGGTAGCGCATGCCTGTAGTCCCAGCTACTCGGGAGGCTGAGGCAGGAGGATCGCTTGAGCCCAGGAGTGTGAGGTTGCTGTGAGCTAGGCTGATGCCACGGCACTCTAGCCTGGGCAACAGAGCGAGACTCTGTCTCAAAAAAAAAAAAAAAAAAAAAAACCCTACATGGCTTTAACAAAAATGTGCCTCCACTTCAGATACACTAGGAGGGCATGATCCACATTTTAGAAACCCCACCTGTTGTGGAAACTCAACCAGCCCCCGTTCCAATAAAAGCTTATTCACACGAACAGGCAGCTGGCCTGCAGGCTGTAACTTGCCAATTTGATTTTCTTTTTTAAATACTGCAATAAAATATTATTAGTCTCAATTCCTGAGTTTGTCGGTGCACCCTTCCCCCCTACCAAGCCACCCTTGCATTTTGTCCTGGGGCACAGCAGTGTCTCTCTCTCTGTCTCTCACTCCATCCATTCCAGCCCTGGCTTAAGGAGTGTTTGCAAACAGCTGCCAAAGATGCCGCTGAAATTAACACGTGGTATCTCTTTCATGGTACCTCATGTTGCCGGGGGATTAAGGCTGTTTTCCAGGAGCTCGGTAACCCCCACCCAACTTTCAGGGTGGGAAAGTTGTATAGACGCAAGTTCACCCCCAAACGATGCTGATTCGTACCACCCATTGGCCAGCAGAGGGAGCCCAAGGGCAGGTTTTAGGATTTTGAGGTCTAACCCCCGTCCTAAAGAAGAGACGACCAGAATAGGCTTCTGTTTCTGGTTTCCTCCAGGGACATAACAGAAGTGTGGGGTGCAGGCCTCCCCCCGCCCCCCGAAAATCCTACACAGATTCTGACATAGGTGGTCTGAGAACCAAACCTCCAGAGACCATTAGATAAAAATGTTGAGTCCCTGTTTCTTCAATGCAAACATCCTCTCCCGGCTTAATATGGGGTCTTGGATCCCGGGTTAGAGAGCATCCTTTTCTCTAACCCAGGATCCAAGACCCCATCTTAAGCCGGGAAGCCACGGTGCACACCTCCCTTTTCTCCCTCGTGCCTGGGTTTAGCCTCTGCATTCAGACAAAGGCTTATCATTTAGTGCATTTGTAGTTTTCTTTAGGACTGAGGACTGAGCAAAAATCTCATGTTCCACCCAGGTATTCTTCCTGACTCAGCTGTGGTTACAATTTCACCAGAAACAAAACAAAGTGGAACCATGCTGGGCTAGCTGAATGCAACCCGCATGCTTACAAATCTTCCAGTCTACGTTAGTAATTTAAGATCCTTGGCAGCCAAACCAAATCTTGCAGGTCAGAGAGAAACAGTTAAAAAATAAGTAACAAGGAAAGCGCTCTTCCTTAAAACTCATGTGTTAGTTTCTCTCAGTCTTCCCTGTGTCCATATTGAAATCCCAATTTAAAAATCATTTCATTATGCAAAGTATCTATATTGGACTTAACCAGAAATAAAATAGCTAGTGGAATACACGAGAAAGTGTTTATTTTTTTTTTAAATCAGGTTTTATAACTAGGGGAAAAAAAGTGATTTGAGCAATACTTGCCATTGGTCCTGAGGCAATTTCTCCTCCTGTTTAACTTGAAGTAGCTGGCAGCTGCCCCCAGCAGGGTCACCACCACCACAGAGACAATGGGTGACACGATTCTGGCTACCATGTTGCCTGTGGGTGTTGAAAGAAAGCAAGCTCATCTGAGAAAATCACAACCAGCAGGAAAACCCGTTTGTTTGAAATAACTTCCCCATCATATCCCCACCCACTCCGTATCCACTGGAAAAAAGGGAAAAAGAGAAGAAAAAAAAAAAAAAAGAAAAAAGAAAAAAAAAACCTTTAGGAAATGATTCTGTTTTCACAAAATATGAAGCTTGTTAACCACATCTTACCTACCCAGGACATCCAAGGCAAGGCTTGAGACAGCAGAGACACTTGACATTTTGTTCGTTTGTTGAATTTGATTGATGTGCACTCTTTTAGATGTGAAACATTTGCCCATCCCCTATCTATCTATCTATCTATCTATCTATATACACATATATTTTTTTTCTCCCAATAAAAAAGTGCCAGGTAGACCTGCTTTCTGAGGCCTGCCCAGGCTTTGGATACAAGCACACACCAGATACAATGTATCATCGAAACTTCCAAGGCAAAATTATTACAAAGCTTTGGGGACCCTGCACAAAGAACCAAGGAGGATCTTGATACAACACAACTTCCAAGAAAAGGAAGAAGAAATGAAATCGTTGTTTCCATTTGCAATATCCGCCCGCCCCCACCATTGCATGCCTTGTATGAGACTGGGTTGAACACCTGGGCCAATACCTGGGGTGGCCGAGGTGGTGGATGTGAGGCTGCATCACAGATGAGGCTGCCGTGTCAGGGGGAAAGGCATCGTCATAGAGCACAAGAATCCGCCCTACGTCTGACAGAGCCGCCTCCCCCTGTCTCTTGGGGGAAATTGCCTTCCATTCTTCCCCTCCCTGTGTCCACACCCTCTGCAGTGTGGCTTGGTGGCATTTCCCATGGAGAGAAGGGTCCACGTCTTCATCCTAAGAATCTAGGCTTCGGCCAACACAAGGCAGCAGAAGTGAAGCTATGTCAGTTCTAAGCCAGGGCACACTTGTCTTCATCCTCTTAGAATCCTGCCCTGGCCTCCTGCAGGGATGTGAAAGCCCACAGGAAGCTGAGCTCATCTGTCCCACCTACGGCCCCGGATGCACGAGAAGACCCAGCCCACATTGCCAATGTGCCCAGCCACACCTGCAGCTGATCCCAGACAAGGAAGCGAGTTCAGAGGCCATCAGAAGGAATGGTTTTAGCCCAAACTGATGACTCACATCATTGGGATTGCAATAAATTATTGTTGTTTCCAGCAACTAAGTTTTAGAATCTTTTGTTATGCAGCCTAGCTGACTGATACATGTCTCTTTCCTCTGTGCCATCCCATACAAACCGATACAAGTGTGATCAATTCTCACTATCAGATTGACCCTCCACTCTGACCTCTTCTGCCTACCTCCCCTGCCTGGACTTTAGCTCAGCTGGCCTGATCATCTCCCTCCCAGATGAACTGTCCTCAAAGCTGGTCTCCCCGAGTCTTAGTGGCCTCAGATCCACTCTTCGCATACGTGTGAATAGGGGCAGGCTGTTTCCTGCGAAGCTTGTATAAAGTACAGACTCCAACCACCTCCTCACCTGGCCAGCCTTGTGTGCTGTCACAGATGGGTGTCATTGTGGTACCTGGAGAGGTCCGAGGACCCCAGCCATGGCTCAAAGCCTCGCTCGGAAAGCTAGGAGGCATCTTCTAGAGAGAAAACCAATCCTTGCCTCCCCTCTCTCTGAACTCCTGTCAAGCCTACCCTGAACGTCCGACATCCTCGTTCAGAAGGTTCGTTACATGCACAGACACTACAACTGCTCCATGGAAGTCGTGAGGTTGGGATCAGACAAGCCTGCACAGCCCCCTGCCCCAGAGAGGTGCACAGCACACGCTTATAAAGGTTGGGGCGGCCGAGTCAGTCAGTTACCTTGGGGGTTGCCGTAAGTGGAATGTTCGTCCCCACCTGCAAGGGGAAAAGCACACATTCGTGAGTTTATTGAGCAGGACTCGTTGGACGCCTTCTATTGCTGGGCATTGCTGAGGGTGAGCACAGCACACCACAATCTGTGTTTTCCCAGCGTTTGCGTTCTCGTTGGGGAGGCAGGAGAGGCAGGCAGCACAGGGAAGGAGCAATGGGCAGGCACCTGCCACGTCTGATGGGCATTGGGGAGTGGGGACCTACGGGGAGGAGGGAGGCAGCTTTCATTTCAGGGTTGGGGATTATACACACATGTGCACATACACACGCAGCACACACGGGCAGACCACCACATGAAGAGGACACATGCATGCACATACCCACACTTACACATGCAACACACACATGCACATGCATGTGCAACTCACAGGCAGACAGGCACATGAGGAACACATGCATGTATAAACCCACATGCACTCACACATATGAAACATGTAAATGCAAATGCAACACATACATTCATACACATGCATACATGTGTACAACAAATACACACATGTGCGTGGACACACATGTGCAATACACACAACACAAGCTCACATGAGCACACGCACATTCACATATAGACATACATGCACATATGCTCCTTCACACACATACATGTGAATACATGCACTATAATACGAATGTGCACACATGCATGCATGCAAAAATGCATCCATGTTTTATGTGCATATTTGCTCACATGCATGTATATACACAGTCCATGTGCACACATGCACATACATGGAAATCCACACACGTGTGTGCCTGCACACGGCTACATGTATACATGCAAGTGCACACATGGGAAACATGCACACACATGCAACACTAGCACAAATGTGCACACATGCATAATCCACATGCACACATACAAACATGTACACACATAAACATATGCATGCACACTAGCACTCCACATATGCACACAATTATGCAAAATCCACACACACGTGCACGCATGCATACATGTATCTACAGACAACACACAGACCTGTGTGTGGACACATGTGCATACACGCATGCACACACACAATAACACCCGTACATGGGCCATAGTTCCTTTCAAGAAATTAAGGCTGCGTGGCATGCAGGTCATTGACGACGGACGAACACACACATGGGGGAGCTAGGCGGTCAGTCGGTTCCCACGCACAGACAATAGCACCAGCTCCCCGACAGCGCCCAGACAGCGTGTTAGGTCCCTGCAGCAGCAGCGCCGTCCCTCACACAACGTGCAAGACACACGTCCTTTACCATAAGTATTGCTGTAGGGAGACTTGGGTCTATAGCCACCTCTTCCTGCAGGACAGAAAGGAGGCCATGAGACACAAGACATCGCCCGGGAGGCCTCCATAACCTCACAGAGGATGGCGGGTCAGCAGCCCTGAAGCAAGACCCCCCTACAGGCTGCAGAGATTCCAACGGGGTGTCCCCATGCCAGGGAAGAAGCACAGGTGCCCTGTGACCCCACAGGGACTGCTGCTGCCTCACGGTGAAGGTGCACCAGGTGCACATCCCCGCGGGGCTGGGAGCCTGGCTTAGACGTGCAAACACATTTCCTCTGAAGTCAGAAAGAAAACCACACCCCGTGTTGGCAGAGAGAGAGAATCCCATGGACACACAAGCCATGAGTGGTGGCTGCAGCCTATAAAAATCAAATGAGAGATCTTTATGTTTCCTTCTATGTCTTAAGAGCAATTTTTAAAGACACATTTGTGATTGAAAAAATGAAACACTTGGTGCTGATTTTGAAGTGGGATCGTTTATGTGGGTATTATTTAAATATGGGGGAATAATTTCATAAAATGACTCTTCTAAGTGGATGGTAGGTATTACGGGCTGAATTGTGTCTGCTCAAATTCATATATTGAAGCCCTGACCCCAGCACGTCAGACTGGGGCTGTGGTTGGAGATGGGTCTTTAAAGAGGTGATTAAGGTAAACTGAGGTCACTAGGGTGGGCCCTGATCCAACAGGTCTGGTGTCCTTATAAGAAGAGGAGATTAGAGGCCGGGCGCAGTGGCTCACGCCTGTAATCCCAGCACTCTGGGAGGCCAAGGTGGGAGGATCACTTGAGGTCAGGAGTTGGAGACCAGCCTGAGCAAGAGTGAGACCCTGTCTCTACTAAAAATAGAAATAATTAGCCGGGCATGGTGGCGCATGCCTGTGGTCCCAGCTACTCAGGAGGCTGAGGCAGGAGGATTGCTTGAGCCCAGGAGGTGGAGGCTGCAGTGAGCTATGATGACACCACTGCACTCTACCCAGGGCAACAGAGGGAGACCCCGTCTCAAAAAAAAAAAAAAAAAAAAGTAAATAAGAAGAGGAAATGAGGATACAGACATGCACAGAGGGACCAGGAGAGGAGAAACCACTTTCAGGAGGGAGGACAGACTTAGGCCCACCCTCCTCTGCCACGTGAGCTCAGCCCTCTGCCCCGGCTGCTCTGCAGGCTGTAGGAATTCGCCAAACATGTTCTGCCACCTTCAGGGAGGAGCCGAGTGACTCACGGGGCCACACCTTGATGCAGCCCGGGGCAGGGGGCTGGGGTCCCAGCTGAGAAAGGAGCAGAATGGTCTTTTCAAAAACCAGACTTGAAAATGAGCGCTGTGCCCCCCAAATCTGGACAATGGCCCCTGAGATGCAGACGAGCTCTGCCGAGCTGCTGTCTGCCCTTGACCCTGAACCTGCCCGTGAGCAGTGATGTTTTGCAGCTGTTTTGCCCCAGGGAGACAACAGCATCTGCCCACTGAGCCTGACATTCCCTCCCTCCCCTTCAGGAAAAGTAGCCCAAACCTAATTTCCTGGGAAAACAGCAGAGTATCTGGGCTTCCTAGAAAACCTCCGAGTGAGTCATTTCCTTCTAACTCATGAATACTGCAAAGAACACAAAAGAACACGCTCCCTGAAGCCTCCTCACCGGGGGAGAATTATCAGAGAATCCTGAGCGGGGTTAAAGTCCCCCCATTGCCAGGCTGCAGGGACATGGGGACATCTCATAGAAACACGCTCCGAGCACAGCTCTTGATGCCGGGTAATGGCTACCTCCCACCCTGACGCCTGTCTGTCCTGCAGGGAGGGACTTCTGGGCAAGGGGCCACCTACAGGGCCACAGATGCCCGTCCCTGAGCACCGAGTTTTGCCTTCTTTTTGCAAAACTGAGCTCGTGACAATGCCCGCGTCAGAGGTGACCAAAACTAACGAGGCCACAGCCGGCAAAAGGACTTCCTGCATCACAAACGCTCCAGACAAACCCTAGTTTGAACCAAAAAGACGGTGACTCAGTTTACAGAAGGTGGTCAAAGCTCTTAGCCAAAGGCAGACGTGACAACCAAGATAACGGTTTACGAGTGACCCACAGCGTGTTTGGCGGCTGGTGTTCTTCTTTTATCCACAGTCTGCTCTCAACGCAAGGGATTCCAGGACGGGAGGATACCTGAGGGTTTCGAGATCCTCTGGTCTCTCTGAGAAGATCTCCACCAAGGGAAGAACCTGTTCGTGGTTCCTGGGCTTTAATTCGGGGCGTAATCGCCAACATACGTTGTTTTCTGGGTGAAGAAAGTGAGCTGAGCTCCCACAGAATTTCCAATGTGTTGCGTGGTCTCCGTTTAGTTAGTCTTGGGGTTCTCTGCTGTTTGTTTCTACCTAAGCAAAGGTGTGTGTGCATGTGTGTGTGTGTGTGTGTGTGTGCGCATGTGTGTGGCTGCACCTGGTCTCTTGGGGACAGACACAGGACGACCCAGCTCGAAGCAGTTCTCAGAAGACCAGACAGCAGCAGAGAGACCAGGCACCAGACACCCCAGGTGCAAGGCAGGAGGTGGACAAGTAGGACCCCTGGAAATGCCACCCCTCCTGCCCGGCCTCCCACCACCACGTGCCCGAATTTGGGGGTACCGTATGAGCTGCCGGAGCTGTCATGACTGGGGTAGCCACCACCACCGTAGCCTCCACCTCCTGTTGGGCAGAGAAGGTGCAGTTGAGGGTTTCCAGCAGGCGTCGGTCTGTCCAGCTCACTGGGACGACAGCAAGTCACCCCCAGGACAGCCCCAAAGAGCAGCCCCCGGGGATGGCCAAGCTGGCCCCATCCCATCTCCCTGTGGGGAAAACTCCCGCTGGGACTGAGCTGTAGCTCGATCCAAATAACTTCCCCTTCACGGAGCAAACATGCACCCGGATAGCTCCACATTAAGGCCCCCACGCTGCTCCCCCAGGCAAACTCAACCGGGACGGGCCAGCCCAGGGCAGAATTTCCCCCGTCGGAAGGACGCACCCGAGCACGTCCTCAATCATACATGTTCTCAGTTTCTCCTCATTAAGAACCAGTTGTTGTTTTTTAATGATCATTATTGTAATAAGCTCTAACACAAAGCTATTTGTTCTTTGCAAGTAAACACTTCAGAAAACATTACTGGACAGGATCTGCTTGTCTGGATCACCCTGCTTTGTGAGGTTTGGGGACACGCCCTGCACCTCGTCTGCAATAAAACTGCAGAACTAAATAGACTCGAACCTCACATGCTTGAAAATAAGGCTGAGCGTGTTACACCGTCCAGCCCAGATGCGTGCATTTGTATCATGTTTCCTGTGCTTTCCTCTGTTTATGAAAGATTCTTTGCAGGCATTCGCCTTCCAACTGGAGAGAAAACTTCCTGTTAAAAGTTTGTTATATACGTCTGTCTGTGTATTTAAAGATATAAAGCTATAGATGTATACACATATACCTAAAGGTATACATACATTTATATATAAAGGGACTTATATGTATACACACACATATACACAAAGAAATACACATACATCTATAAAGGCATAATATACATGTATATATAATGATATATAAACATGTTCAAAGATATATGTGCATACATATATACAAGATAGAAACACGTGTGTGTATATAAGGCATGCATATACGCATTCAAAAATATATACATATATAAAATGTATATATATAAAGGTATATATACATATATAAAGACATTCATATATATGTATAAAGATATATACATATGTGTATGTATAAAAATACACACATACAAAAGTATATACATATATAAATGTATACATGCATGTTTAAAGATATATACATATATAAAGGTAGATAGGTACATGCCTAAAGAAATATATACATATAAAGATATATACCTAAGTATATATAAAGGTATATGTTTACTTACATATACTCATAAAATATATATAAGCATATTTATATATGTATATATAAAAACATATTCATATAAACATAGACATATACACACCATACATAAAAGTCTAATATATATAAAAGCATGTATATACACATATTATACAAAACATAGACACATACATAAAGGCATATATATCTGCATATATAAAAGCAGGAATGGACATTCATAAAGAAATACATAAATGCCTATATACATACACATAAAGTTGCATACATACACATGTAAAGGTATATACATAGGTATATGTATGCTGATATACACACAAAAATAATCTACACATCATATATGAATGTATGTATACACATATATTACAAAGTATATATACACACACACATAAATATAAAGCTATATATAAAGTTTCACACTAGAAAAAAAAATGTTTTTCCTTGGGGCCACAGTGTTTTATTACAACACTAGAATAAAAACTTCGAAAACAAAACAATCCTTTCTAATTTAATGACAATTTGTTATGTCTTATTGTTTTCTGTGCACGAGTTATATGCAGCTTGGAAAATAGTTCACGTGGCTCCCAAGGTAGACACGTGTGAGTTACACATGCCTCAGGAGGCCCCGGGCTCAAAACTACCATGAGTTAAATATAGCTCGCAGGGAAGTTCATGTGTTCTATACACACGCACAGAGATTTCTCAGCATGCATATACAAACACATGTCTACACACAGATTAATGTATACACGCACGCCCACCCATGCACAAGTCTATATAGAAATGACCACGGTTTCACCAAGGAATTCCAAGCTCCGTCTGTTGTCTTTCCAGTTTCCATCCACCACGTAAACCTCGCGGGGTGCACAGGTGCACATGCCCCAAGCTCCACAGATACCACAGTGGAACCCCTCTGTCCTCACCTGCATCCACCACGGCCGGCGTTGCCCCGAGGCTGGGCGTCCCTCCCCCGAGACCGCAGGCCTCTCACCCACCCTCTCCGGGCAAATCCAGGGGTCCCTCCCCAGCAGCCGGGCCCTACCTGCAGGCGGCCTGGGCTTCGGCCGGGGCGGGTAGCGTCCGTCGTCTCGGTCCACGTCGTTGAAGTAACCTGCCGGGCAGAGCATGTAGTCCTGTCACATCCTCCCCAAAGGGCCCCTTCAAGCCCGCGTCCCCGTGGGGGATACTTGGGCAGTTTATGGACAAGAGGATTATGACACCAGCAGGTTTTTCCCGGGGTGCCCATGGGTGCCGGGAACCAAGTCACCGGGGCCCGCAGGGAGCGTGTGCCGGGCTCAGACCACCTGCAGGAGGGTCTCTCGTTGTGGGAGTCTGCGAGTCTTCTGGCGTTATTCCTGCTCAAAGCCCTCCTGGGGGCTGACCCCAAGCTGGGGTAACGCTTATGACATGGTATCCTTGCGCTGCCTGGACGGCTTCCCCTTGAAGTTGCAATGCACCGCCCCTCACTCCTTCCCCAGACTCCCCAGGCGCCCTGGGCTCAGGGCCTTTGAGAGCACCATCCGTGATGGATACTGCATGCGTCCAAGCATCCCTCCCTGCTCAGGGCCTTTGAGAGCACCATCCCTGATGGATACTGCACGCGTCCAAGCGTTCCTCCCTGCTCAGGGCCTTTGAGAGCACCATCCCTGATGGATACTGCACGCGTCCAAGCGTTCCTCCCTACTCAGGGCCTTTGAGAGCACCATCCCTGATGGATACTGCACGCGTCCAAGCGTTCCTCCCTGCTCAGGGCCTTTGAGAGCACCATCCGTGATGGATACTGCATGCGTCCAAGCATCCCTCCCTGCTCAGGGCCTTTGAGAGCACCATCCCTGATGGATACTGCACGCGTCCAAGCGTTCCTCCCTGCTCAGGCCTCCTAACACGTGAGTCCCCCCTGCTTCCTTCCCAAGTACCAAAGATGCCCCTGGGAGAAGGGGTGTCCCGACACCCTCAGAATCCACCCTGCAAGAGCTTTGTCAACAATCTACCAGTGCTGGCTCCCAGCTCCCTTCCTAAATCATCTTTTGCTGCCCTGACAAAGTCCTGGTGGCCACGTTCACGTGCCCCCTGCCTTCCAAGGGGCGTGTGTTTCAGACTGAGCTACTTGGAGCCAAATGACATCCAAGACGACCTCTTTCTCGTGGTTCCTGAGACCCACAATCAAGTCCTAAACTCTTGTCTTTCCTGTTTGGTCCACGCACAAATCATTTTGTCTCTGAACGTCTCTAAGAAATCCAGGGGGACCTCTGTCAGCCTGAGGGTGACAAGCACACCCCGGGGGTTATTAAATGTATAAAAGACAAAAGGCAGGGACTTAATGGAATGCCCAGGTTCTGATCCAGTCCTTGCAAAATAATCTCTGTGCACTGCACAAGCAGTTGGTCCTTCACCACAGACATTAGAATTTTGAGCTGTCACACACAATAAGCGGCATCCAAGCACTTCTGAAGTGGATCTTGCCTTTTAAGAAGTGCCCATCACGGATAAATATTCTCCTCCCGATTCATGGAGACCTATTTCCAACAAGGGGAGACCGATTTCCTGGGATGCGGTGCACATGGGCTTAGCTCTGTTCCTTAGATTCCAAGAATCTAAGTTCTTGTCTCTCGTTTCAGATCTCATGTTCCTTGAGGAGTTACCTGGTCTCTCTCTCCATGGAGTTGAACGAGTGAAACTTCTAGGAAAGTTCCAGACAGGGGAGAAGGAAGGAGCTTAGGAAACTTCACCCCAAAATATGACTCCTTGGTAGAAAGAATATTTTGAATTATAGGACCCTCGAGATCAATGGAGCATGGCAGGGGGCTTACCTCAGTCTGCACCCTAACCCTAACCCTAACCCTAAGCCACACTGACCTGATCAAAAGGTCAAAGGTGACAACTGACTTTCATTCCTCTCCCTGTTATCTCAATATATTGCAGGGGAAGAGCAAGAATGCAACCACACCTGGCCCAATTCCTTTAAAACGTGACACCTGTCTCTCAGGTTAATGCACAGCTCAATCTGTTCCCATCCATTCATCCTCCCTAGCAACCCCTTAGCTACCTGCCCACCTCACATGCCCCCTGTCCTCCATGAGGCCCATAGAAAAATATCTGAACCTCGCTGGGATACTGGACAATCTCTGTGCCTTTCAAAACCAGTTGGTCTTTCACCATGGAGACTAGAATTTTTTTTTTCTTGAATACCCATCCCTTCATTTTATCTTTATCATCTTCAGAAAATGTAGGTCCCTTATAAGCGACATATAGATTGATTTTAAACAAATAGGAAAGTCGTGTTTTAATGATGTGATGTATTAACAAGTACTTCTTTAAGCCGTAGGAAAGTGCTGCTTTTGTAAGTTAAAAAGAGTCAAAATTGGCAATTCCATATGGTTCAGCCTAATATTTTAATGACTCGCATGTTTAAACATTTTTTTCCCTTTATTTCAGAATATTATGGGGGTACACACATTTTGGTTATATAAATTGCTTTTGTGCAGCTTGAGTCAAAGTTATAAGTGTGCCCAACCCCCGGACAGTGTGCATTGTGCCTGTTAGGTGTGAATTTACCCAGCCCCTCTTACCCCCACCACCTGCTTGATTTCCAATGACTCACATGGAGATTAGAATTTTAAGTCATCAAATGATAACTTGCACCCAAACAACTTTTGAAATGGATCTTAAACACCCATTACCTCCACCGTGGTCAGAATTGCCAGGCTGCGGGTAAGCAGGCGGCTTCGGCCTCGGGTAGATATCTGTCGGAAAACAACACAGTGATTTCAGGAAAATAATGATTTCTTCCAGGTAGGAGCCATCTATAAATAAGAATATCCAAATACAAAAAAAGACAGAACTGTTTATTTACAGTCACTTCCCATAGCTTTTGTCCGGCCTTTAAATCATGTAGCTGTCAACAGAAAAGAAGCCAAACTCTGCAAAATAATTTTAAAGAGGTTTATTCTGACCCAAATTGGAGGACCATGACCCGGAGCCACGGCCAGGAAGCCTTGAGCAAGTGGACTGGCTGTGGCTGGGTCACAGTTTGGTTTTATACATTTCGGGGAGACAGGGGTTACAGGGAAAGTCATAAATCAATACATGGAAGGTGGACATTGGTTTGGCCCGAAAAGGTGGGACCTCTCAAAGTGGGGGCTTACAGGTTATAGGTGGGTTTAAAGACTCTTTGACTTATAATTGGTTTAAAGACATGAAGCTTTGTCTAAAGGCTTGGAATGTTTTAAGATAAGGAAGTCTGCTAATCAGAGACAAGCCAGGGGACATATATTTGTTGTGTAAACTGAGGACCTGCAGGAGTGACTAGCACAGCCTCAGCCTGTCAGTGAGTCACAAAAGATGTCCCCAAGAAGGGAGGGGCAGGAACAGGCAGGTCTGACCCCCTCCTCATGGCCAGAAACTCAGTTTTAGGGCATCCCCTTGGCCAGGAGGGGTCCACTCAGGCAGCCGGTGGGGGGAAGACTTAAGACTTTATTTTAGTTTACATAGCCAACATTTACATGAACACTTCAAAGCATAATATTTAAAAAACCACTGTCATTTTTGTGCCTGGAATCTCCCCACCTGGTTCTTATAGCAAGACGTGTCCAGATCTCAAAAACGAATAAGTCAGAAGCTTTGCCGTGCACGTTCCAATGTTTAGGGATACTGCAAATGCCAGGACTGTTGACAGAACTGAGTCACCAATATTCGGATGAGACCATCTGACCTTTTGACAGGGTGTTTTATTTCCACCTTGCTGGGATACATCCTTTCATTGGAACTGTTTTAAAACTTGCCTCACAATGACCTTTACGCGTCCCTGAAACTCACCACACACACACAAGCTTCCTGCCCCAGGACCTTAGCACATGCTACTCGCCCTGCCGGATCTTGCTCCTGCTGCCTGTCTGTGACTTTCTGTGCTCCGTAAATATGTGAAGAAGCCCCTTGTCATCTGGCAAAGCATCACCTCGTCCCTCCTGTCTCAGCTTCGATGTTGTTTGGCCCTATTTGAAGAGCGGAGATGAGAGAATCCACACAAGCTCTTCGCACACCAGCCTACACCAGCGCCTCTGTGTCTTGCTGGAAACTGTATTTTCTGTACCAGCTTCCTACTCCTGGTGCCAGCACTCACACTACCTGGCAGGTGCTCATTTGCATGACATTAAGAGTGAGGTTGCTCTAATTCAGGGCAAAAAATTCAAGGACTTAAAGTCCTTCTTCAGGGCACTAGAAATCCAGGTCCAGCATTAGTGCCCCAGCTTTCGGAGTTTCAGGCTGTCATAACTGAGTCCCACAGAGAGGGCAGCTTAAACACGAACATTTATTCTCTCGTGTCCTGGAGGCTGGAAGTCCCAGATCCAGGTGTGTCAGGGCTGGTCCCTCCTGAGGCCTCTCTCCTGGGCGTGTAGACGCCGTCTTCTCCCTGTGTCCTCACGAGGTCGTCCCTCTGTGCCTGTCTGTGTCCTCATGTCCTCTGCTTATAGGGACACCAGGCCTGTCGGATCAGGGCCCACCCTAGTGACCTCAGTTTACCTTAATCACCTCTTTAAAGACCCATCTGCAAACACAGCCACAGTCTGAGGTCCTGGGGCTCAGGGCTGTAATATATGAATTTGGAGGGAGGCACAATCTAGCCCACAGCAGCCTCTGTCAAACAGAACTGATTCCTCTTGTTAGTCTGGGACGAGGAGGAAGGGGACAGGTGCTGTGTCTAGGGGTGTGCACTGAGGGGCAGGTGGCACTAGGAGATGCTCCGTCTACAACAGGAGGAACAAGCTGACCAGAGGGGGCTTCCAAGGGGGAACAGATGATATGTCAAGGGGCTTCCAAGGACAGAAGATATGTTTCGTCTACGACAGGGGGTCTCCAAGGGCTGGAAAGAGGCAGAAAGGCCACAACGTGGAGATATGACCAAGGCCACAAAGGAGGGTTTCCGGAGCATCCACACAAGCAAGGTGACAGCATCCTCAAGTGACCTTCCCTCATTAACACAGTCAAAATCACACCCACCCACAGCATGACAGTTTACAAATAACCATGGCAGCCCCGGAAATTGCCTTACAAGGTTACAAATGGGGAGGGTTCCCAGTTCCGGGAATTCTCCACCCCGTTCCAAGAAAAACCATGAATATTCCACCCCCCACTTAACATAAAATTAGGGAAAATGTTGTTAAACTCAGGGTCTCCTCCACTCGTGGGGGTTGACCCGTTCCTTCTCTGGAATGTTCTATGCTTTAATAAACCTGGGCGCTTGGCCTGCTTGCATCTGCTTGCTCTGCTCATTTGCTCTGTCGACGAGGTACCAGTCACCAGTCTTTGCTGCTGGGAACCTAGAATCAGGGAACACGGACTGACACCTGGTCCCCACACCTGACACTGTCTCCACGTCACCTTCCTAGGAACATGGCCATGAACTGCAGGTGTCAGACCAGAGAATCAGAGAACCACGCTGGGGTCTTGCAAACCAGCAAGTGCACAGCAGGGCTCCAAAGTGCCATGGCGGCTTCCGTGGAAGCCACAGAAAAACAAACCAAATCTAAGAAGGCAGGGGCAGAAGAGAATCTCGGGTTCCCCTGGGTCTAATTCTACGGGAACAAGGTCCCCGGGTTTCAAGGGTGCCCGGAGCCATCCCAAATTGCTGGCCGGGAGCATGGTGGCTCCCTATAAAGCCAACAGCTATCAAGTCACTACGGGGAGACAGAGAAAGAGGACAAAGAAAGACCCAGATCATTCCATCCGTAGGAACTTCTTCTTCCAGGTTGCCCACCAGCGATTGCCTTCGTGGTCCAACAGAATGTTCCAGAACAGGCCATCTCAGAGGGACTTTTCATACTGCTCTCTGGGACTCTTCTTTCTTCCTTCTCGACCTCCATATCGAGGAGCCCAGGCTGGCCTGGGACAAGCACACGCTTTCGGGGGAATTTCTGCGGGTTGACTATAGTCCCAATAATTCACTTCCAAGATGCTTCATTTTTCCTCCTCCCCGGGTGCGTAGGTTGAGTTTGCTCTTCTGCCGTAGCAAATACTCCGGGTCTCCTGCTCAGTATAAATGAATAATTCAGGACTTGCATGTTAAAGGCGTCACATGGCTGCGTTTAAGCACGGCGTGAACAGTGACACTGATGTTCCTCCTTATCCGGGTGAGTCAGAAATCAGCCCCCAAGTCCCGGGTGGTTGCCCCCCAAGGTTGTGCCTCTCCTCCCTCCACCCGGCTTCCCCTGGGGCTCCTGATTCACCCCAGAGCCTCGGATGACTCAGCCAGGACTTTATGATACGTTCTGACAAATGCTCTGGGGGGACGGCCCATAGCTCCGGGCTTAACACGGCATGTCCCGGGGATAGGAGAGCAAGAAGCACTTCCCGTGAGCAATGTCCAGGCATGCTTTGCAAAAAAGCCACAATCCGGGGAACAGCTGTTTCTAAAAGGCTGGGAGGAAATATTAGCAGAAAAGGTTGTTTTTGGTGTCGGGACGTTAATATTGCACAACAGATGACAAAGAAAGATCAGCCGGTGACTCACCTGTCCCTGAACTCAGTGTCAGGTGTTGCTGTTCAATTAGGCATCATCTCCGCTGGGCTTAGCCTCTATTTTTAAAGAGCCCTTGGTCGAGGAGATGAGTTTGTGTCCGTCTGGAGGTGTTGTGGTGGGACATAATAATATGTTGTTGGGCTGTGCAGAGTTCACAGCCAGAATGAGCTTGCAAGAAGCTTCCAGAAGCCTTCGTGACTCAGCCAGCTTCATGCATGCTCTGTCTGGCCAAACGGTAAGCTTTCAGGGCTGCCGAATTGCTGAGAACTTTATTGCTTTTATTTTTTTTTAAATGGTGAATGTACTGAATGCATGGAAGGCGTGTCTGCCTAATTTTGACAAAATAGAGAAATTAAGGTGCAGTGACGTAAAACGCACAGCGCAGGAGGGCTTTTTGTGAACGGGAAAAGCAACGTGATTTGAAGCCCTGTAAACAAGTCAGAAATATCACTTGTCCCTCACCCCGATTTGACAAGGGACAGCGTGCTCTGACAGCACTGCAGTGGCTTCCAGGTGTCAGAGAAAAGGGAAAATGAAATTGTGTGTGTGCATCCCACTCTTGTGCTACCTGCCAGGTGGTTAGGAAGGGACCGGGTTCCCTGCAACGGAGCTATGGCATGAGCATTTCCAAAGCGACCAATACAAGGCAAATGTCAGTCATCAAACCGGATTTGGACAGAGACTCATACTCATTTCTTACTTCCACCGTGGTCTGGATTCCCGGGCTGCGGGTGGTACGGGGGTGGTCTTGGCTTTGGGTAGATATCTGTGGGGAAAACGACATCGCCGTGTTAGGAAAATAAAATTCTCTTTGTCTTCGGAGCAGCCCGCAAAACAAACACGTGGATGGGATCATCATTTTTTTTTTTAACTTTGTTCACATTTGCTGCTCCGGGTGTGTTAATAGGTGACCCGTCGTCTGGCTAAAAATCACTTCGCCGCTAGAACCTCAAAACCTACAGCTTAAAAAATAAACTTTCGTTTTTGTTCCTAGAGGCTGGTTTTCATGGCAAGAAGCTAGCATAGCTGCCTGCCCTGAGGCTGACAGGTAATCCCGAAAGAAATCTGTAGAGAATTGTCACAGTATAAACTCACCAAGAGCCCTGATAACGGAGACAGTACCAGACATTCCACTATCAAAACTCTTCTCCTTCCTACCCTTTTAGGCACTACCAGCTTCCATTAATAAGGATCAGCTTTCCATTTTTATTTTTATTTACTTATTTATTTTGAGACAGAGCCTCACTCTGTCACCCTGGGTAGAGGGCAGTGGCGTCATCATAGCTCACTGCAGCCTCCAACTGCGATCCTCCTGCCTCAGCCTCCCGAGTAGCTGCGACTACAGGTGGGCACCACCACACCTGGCTAATTTTTCTATTTTTAGTAGAGACGGGGTCTCACTCTTGCTCAGGCTGGTCTTGAACTCTCAACCTCAAGTGATCCTCCTGCCTCGGCCTCCCGGAGTGCTGGGATTACAGGCGTGAGTCATTGCACCCGGCTTAGCTCTCAGTTTCTAAAAGGCAGGAAAATAGTGCACCCACATAAGAAGAAATTGTATTTGAATTTATTTGCAGCTATTTTCTCTTTGCAAAATAGTAACTGCTGTCTCATCAAACTCTTTCCCAGAGAAAGAGACCAAATTGCTAATTTACAGAGGGTACATGCCTCTCTAAATGATTAAAAAAAATACTTTACTGCACAAGTATGCGTCCATAATCAACATATAGTTTTCTTCTGTGCATGTTTAAATGGACGTCAATGTTGTCTTACTACAGGTACCTTTAATCTGCCTGTTTTTTTAAACTGCCTATTATGTTTTTCAGGTGTATTCACACCGATGCTACTTCACTGGTCAGCAGCTCCATTGTGCAAGTTTCCCAAGATGATCTAATTGATGAACATTTCATATCCCTTTTTCTTTTACAAACCAAGTCGTCGCCACCTTGCCCTGCTTTCTCCTGGTGCACAGGTGAGTTTTTGCTGAGCGTGTCCTGGAAGTAGAGTCACAGGGGACACGTGCTCATATTCAAATGTCCCTAAATGTCCCTTCAAGTCTTCTCACTGGGTTATATAATCCCCACAGCAAGTGGTCAGATCTCGGGTTTCCCCAAATCCTTATCAGTATTTGTCCGATTTAGTTGGACTTCTTTTCCGTTCCTTCCTTCTGTCCTTCCCTCCCTCCCTCCCTCCTTCCCTCCTTCCTTCCTTCCTTCCTTCCCTCTTTCTTTCTGTCTTTCTAAAGCCCAATTGCTTAAATTGGTTGACATTTGAACTGTGGTTCAAATTGGCCTTTCTTTGAATGCCTGAGACCTTGAGCATTTTTTTTTTCTTAGCTATGTCGGCCAACTGTGTGAGTCCCTGTCTTTCCTGTTGCCTGGAAGAGAACCTGTCCTCCATCCTTTCCTTAACTGTCTGTCTTTTTGGTAGGAGCTCTCTACACACCGTTGGTCCTCAGTAAATATGGGTTCTGCAAACATAGATTTGTCCAGCCGAGGATGGAAAATATTAAAGAAACAAACAAGCAATAAACAGTAACGGGGCAATAATAACTACTACAGATAAGAACAATACAATGTAACAACTATTTGCATAGCATTTATAGTGTATCAAGTATTTTAACTAACCTAGTCGTGATTTAAATGGCATGGGAGGATGTACACAGGTTATATGCAGGCACTAAGTCATTTTATATTACACACTTAAACAACCACAGATTTTAGCATCTGAGGAGTCCTGGAACCAATCCCACATGGATATCAAAGGACAATTATATTTTCTCTTTTCAACCTTCACCGGTTGTATAAGCGGCAAGTAGCCGGCAGCTAATCTGACTTTGGAGACCCTGTACTTAAGACTTTTATATTATTATTATTTAAAAAAAAATTAGACATGTTCTAATTTATCCATTTTCAAAGGTTGTGCTTTTTGTGGCTTATTTAAGAAAATCCTCATAACTCTAAGGTCATGAGACATTTTTCCTCTATTTTTCAAAAAAAAGTTCAACTGTTCTCCTTTTACATTTGGGTTTGTAATCTTCCCAGGAGTTACTTTTAAGGGTGGCATGAGGTTGAGATTCCATAAGAACAGACAATTTCCTCAGACCTGCCTATGGACATTGGTTTCTTCCCTCGTTGTTTTATAGCTGTGACATCTCTCTGCCACCAAGACACAGTTGAGTCCACTTCCAAGGCTTCCCGAGCCATGGCTCTATGTGTCTTGTCTCTGAGCTGTAGAATACATCTCGGTGTTTATTAGAGCAATCGCACCCCGTGTATAGACATTCCTTTTTAATTTCCAAAAATGTCTCAACTCTTTTTGTCCTCCATCAGATTTTAGAAGTGCTCAGATTCCATCAAAAGTCATTTGGATTCTGGGTGGAAGTGCATTGAATTTATAGCTTGTGAACTGACATCTTTATAGTGTTCATTCCTCCACCCTTGCAGAGGGGCGGGGTTGGGGTTAGGGGTAGGGTTAGCGCGAGAGCAAGGGATTCGTGAACCTCCATGCAGTTGGCTCTTCCCTTATATCTTTGGTAACGTTTTATAACCCTTTCCACACTGATCTTGTGCTCTTTTGTTAGACGTTTTAGCAGGGACATTAGGGATTTTGTTACGACTGCGAATGGGCTCTTTTTAGAATTACATTTTGATATAGGTTTGTCTGGGTGTGTAGAAATGTTACTGGCTTTTGTGCACGCGTGTTGTATTCTGCACCATTCCTGAATTCTCTGTGAGTTCAAACGGTGTCTGGAGATTCGCTTTAGGATGAAACAGTCCTGCAGCCTGTGAATAAATCCGTGTTTTCCCTTCTGTTCCTAGAGCTCATCTTTCTTTTGTTCTGAGTACAGAGGCAACAAAGCCCAGAGCACTGTCCTCTTACTGAGTTTAAAGGCAATACCACTTGTTAATACAATGCATCTGTGTGTGTGTTTGTGTGATTCCAGTTGAGGACGCCAGCTTGCTTTTCTGGTACCCTAGATCACATTAACAATGCTCCTTTTTATTTATGTTTGGCCAAGTATTTTATTATAAATGATTGTCACATTTTAAAGACTCGTGTCTCAGCCTCTATTAAAATTATCCTGTGATTTTTTTCTTCTTTAATAATATTAGTGTGTATATTGATGATATTTCTTTTTATAGGCTATGAATATCCTTTCCTAGTTTGTGCCTCTGTTTTTCCTTTTGTATGCATGTGGCAGGAACACATGTACTCAATGTTAATGTCATTGAATTTGTCAGTCTTTCATGGTCCTCACTGTTCAGTTCTTGTTTGGGAACTTGTTCCCTACTCCAAGGTCAGGAATAAATTCACATTTGCTTTTTTTTTTTTTTTTTTTTTGAGACAGAGTCTTGCTTTGTTGCCTGGGCTAGAGTGAGTGCCGTGGCCTCAGCCTAGCTCACAGCAACCTCAAACTCCTGGGCTCAAGCGATCCTCCTGCCTCAGCCTCCCGAGTAGCTGGGACTACAGGCATGCGCCACCATGCCCGGCTAATTTTTGCTATATATATTTAGTTGTCTGTTTTTGGTAGAGACGGGGTCTTGCTCTTGCTCAGGCTGGTCTCGAACTCCTGAGCTCAAACGATCCACCCGCCTCGGTCTCCCAGAGTGCTAGGATTACAGGCGTGAGCCACCGTGCCCGGCCTCACATGTTTGCTTTTGAGATTTATGTTGTTACTCTTCCTGAAGCAGTTTCCTGGGTATTTTGTGTCACTTTTAATTTTTGGGTTTTTTTTTCCCCCCAAACAGATACCTCAACTTCTGCCTCTCTGGCTTGAGCAACCTCCCTCTCCTCCACTGATGCCCAATGCTACCCCTGTCCCATGCCGGATTCCCATTTGTCCACAGCTGCTTCTGGGTCTTTCTATTCGATCCACCCCTCAAATATTTGTCTGTTCCTGCACAAATGTCAGGCTTTCCTTATTATTACATTATGCTATTATTCTATGGTAGTGTGTACTACTGACCCAAGGGGTCCCAAAACAGTAACAATTGAAGAATATACTGTTTAAGCACATACATCTAAGAGAGAAAGAAAAAAAAAAGAAGGAAGAAGGGAGGGAAGGAGGGAAGGAGGGAAGGGAGGAAGGAGGGAGGGAGGGAGGGAAGGAAGGAAGGAAGGAAGGAAGGAAGGAAGGAAGGAAGGAAGGAAGGAAGGAAGGAAGGAAACAAATAATCCCCACCAAATTCAGAATAGTGTACACCTTTGATGGAGACACTGAGGGATAAGAAAACCTCATAGATAGACATATGTTCCTGCAAAATACTGGTTCTTGTGTTTCAATTCATTATTAAATGAATTCAAATACAAGAAGGCTGTGCTTGGACAAACATGACAGACATGAAATGAGAATTCTGATCATCCAAATCCTGTGCAACTGTATGACTTTTTGATTTGTATGTTTTTCTCTATTTTATTCATAGAACCAATGTGTCTGTATAAATACATGATATCTGCAGACTGTACTGTCGGTCTTATTAACGTACCACGGGTGCATAAATGTGGTGCACATTCTCTCTTTGTTGGTTCAGGGATTATAAATTTCTATTAAATCAGCTTTTTCATTGAGTTATTCATATCTTTATTCCTAATGATATTTCCATCTGCCAGCCCTGATATTTCTGGCGAAAGGCTTTTGAAAACCTCACACGTGGATTTTTCAATTTCCACTTTCAACTTACTTGAGGTGCATGAGGTGGCAGATGGCTTCATCCTTCTGCGACTGGCTGTCTGATCGCTAAGTAGTAAGTCTTCCTTCGCAGCCGGGGCTGCCACCTCAAAGCTTATTTTGTCTGACGTGGCTGCCACTTTCTCTTCACAAGCACTTGCCTTGTGCATCTTTTTCCGGCCGATTATTTGCACCTTCTCTGGGGCATTGCATTTCAAACGCTTCTCTTGCAAATGGCATATAACTGACTTTAAATTGCTGTATCTAATATCTGTCTTTTGACACATTCATTAACTCATAATGAACACATACATCTAACTCATAATGCCCTATTCCTATTATTTTATTATTTTTTTCTTCTTCTTTTCTTTTTTTGTTTCTACTCCTTCCTGACCTCTATATAGTAATCCATTTATTTATTTATTTGTTTATTTATTTATTTACTTTTGAGACAGGGTCTCGCTCTGTTGCCCAGGCTGGAGTGCCGTGGCCTTATCACAGCTCAGTGCAACCTCAAACTCCTGAGGTCAAGTGATCCTCCTGCCTCGGCCTCCTGAGTAGCTGGGACCACAGGCGTTTCTGGAACATGCCCTTACTGTCCGACATAAAGAGATATTCCAGGTACATCTTGGACCCACCCTGCCACCAGCCCTGGAATCGGCCATTTCTCTAAGGAGCACACAAGAAGGAAGATGAATTTCATCCATGACCTTGACATTGGGAGAGAACCCTGTGGCTATCCGGCCACCAATGGCAGATGCAACGCAGGAGAATAATTATTCACGTGAAGCTCACCATCGACCTCAGGTGTGCACTGAGGAATTGCTGGTGGGACAGCAAACTAGTGCAACCCGTGTGGAAAGCAATATGGAGATACCTCACAGAGCTACAAGTAGACCTACCACTTGATCCAGTAACCCCATTACTAGGCATCTACCCAAAGGAACAAAAAATGTTCTATAAAAACACATCTGCACTCGAATGTTTATAGCAGCACAATTCACAATTGCAAAGATGTGGAAACAACCCAAGTGCCCATCGATGCATGAGTGGATTAATAAAATGTGGTCTATGTACACCATGGAGTTCTACTCAGGTATAAGAAACAATGGTGATCTAGCACGTCTTGTATTATCCCAGATGGAGCTGGAGCCCATTCTACTAAGTGAAGTATCCCAAGAATGGAAAAACAAGCACCGCATGGACTCACCATCAAATTGGTACTAACTGATCAACACTTAAGTGCACATATAGCAGTAACATTCATCGGGTGTTGGGCAGGTGGGAGGGGGGAGGAAGGGATGGGTATATTCACACCTAATGGGTGCAGTGTGCACCGTCTGGGATGGTCAAGCTTGAAGCTCTGACTCGGGCGATGCAAAGGCAATTTATGTGACTACAGGGTTTGTACGCCCCTACATTCTGAAATTTAAAAAAAATTAAGTTGAGGTGCGAATCCCACATAATTAACCATTTTAAAGTGAACATTTCAAGGGCATTTAGTGTATTCACAGTGTTATAGAACCACCACTTCTGTCTAATCCCAGGACATTTTCATCACCCTGAACGCACACCTGGTACCCCCCCAGCCCCTGGCAAGCAACGCACTTTGGAATTCCCATCTCCAGCAAGGGGCGGATGGACATGGTTTGCCCGGAGATGCGATGTTCTCATAAGCACCTCTTGCCCTCCTGCTGGGTTGGTAACATGTGATGTCCATCTAATTATTCGGGGAGGACCATATTAACTCTTTACAAGTTAAATAAAATGAAATAACTCCTGGGCTCGAAGCTGACTCCTCCACAGCAAGAATAGATGTCAAAAAGGCAATGGAGTTGCCTATTCTTGAAATTCCACATAAATGGAAACATACGCTATGCGGTGTTTTGCGTGTACCTTCTCCCACATGTTTTTGAGGGTCAGCTACTTTGTAGCAAATACCGGCCCTTCATTTATTCATCTTTAAGGCTGAATAATATCCCGTTGTCTGGGTAGACCCCATTTTGTTTATCTGCTGATCAGCTGGTAAACATTTGGGTTGTTTCCACGTTTCGGCTGTAACAAATAGTGCTGCTGTGAAAATTGTGTGCAAGTTTTTCTTGGAAGACCTGTTTTCAGTGCTTTTGTGTATACACCTAGAACCAGAATGGCTGGTCACACCGAGATTCCACCTTTAACTTTTGGAAGAGCTGCCAAACCACTTTCCACAGGGGCTGCACCCTTTTGCATTTCTACCAGCAATGATCAAGCATTCCAATTTATTCGTGTCCTTTCCAACACTTACCATTTTCCATATTTTGATTCTAGCCATTCTGGAGGGTGTGAAGTGATATCTCATTGTGCTTTTAATTTGCATTTCCCTAACGATGGCCATTTGCTTTAAACGTCTACTAACCTCCCTACAACCCTGTAAAAACATCCTCACTCATCCCTCCATTTATAGGCATTGCCTCCTCTGGGCCCAGCCAAAGAGTCACTTACCCGAGTTTGGCTTCTTGGTGGGTTCTGTGAACAAAAACAGACAATAAATTCAGTAAGCACCAATGTTTCATGGGCAGCTCAAAGAATGGCCATTTATGCCCTAATGAAAAATGAAAAGGGAATGGCAATGTAATAAAAGTGAAGTGATAAGAGTACACATTCTGTTTTGTATTCAGAAAAAAAAAGTAGCTTTAAAAGCCACGCCAAATAAGTGTGCCCCGGGGCCAGGTGGACACTACCCCGGTGTGGACAGCTTAGCAGAGAATATTCTGGACAGGTGGGGGCCACCCCTGGCTGTACAGCCACCAAAGAGCCACATGTCCAGCTTTCTGGGTAGCCGGAAAGGTCCCAGCTGAACCTGGAGTGGTGACAACAGAAACATAGTAGGATTTCAGGTTGCACATGAACTTGAAGGAGAAAGCGACAGCCCCGTGAGCAGAGGTGGCCGGAGTCCCCCGTGAGAGGAAGAGCGTCCTACGTGCTCCGTGAGGGGACGTTGCAATCTGCTGAGTCACTGCAGTCCAGGCATGAGACAGTGACACATAGAAACTGAAGTTGTATAAAAGCAAAAACCTCCAGAGTATCCCTGGACCCCGAGCTTGGGTGACACAGACCTACCAAGGAATGAGTCCTGGCCCCGCACCGCAGGGGACTTTGGCACTGAGACCTTCTAGAGGCTGTGCAGAGGGCTGGCTCCAGGGACGAACAGAGACCCCCGACACCAGGGAATTCAGGGGCTCCATCCAACCCCAAAGCAACCGGAAGCAGATGCTGCTAGCGACAAGATTTCGGCACTTACCAGGGTCATCGAGGGCATCGGCCAGGTCAAAATCTCCTTGACCTGTCGGGAGCAAACAGGGCATTAGTCACACACCACGGTGGAAAGCTCAACTCTCTCTTAGAGATGAGAAGGAAGGCAGGCTCCTTCTAGAATCTCCGCTGGCCCTAGCTACCGAGCCAAACGCCAGTGTGTTTCGGGAAACAGGTGAATCCGTGTGTTCTGCAAACGTGTATGGATGGCCAAGGAGATCGAAGCATTTTACACCAAGATGTGTTTCTTTGACATATTTTGAGATGATGCCAGAGCACCACCGGACACAAGTGGCCTGCAAAACCATCTTTTGAGCGTAAAACTTAACATCTCTTAAAAAATCGACATTAATGCAGCCAGCCCTCCCCTTGTCCGGATCTAGGAAACATGAACTGAGAGTCCGACGCCTTTAAAAGTCTGAAAAGAGACATTTACCACCAATTCTCTCCGGGGGCTGCTACCTGGTGGGTTTCACATACATAACAAGGTGGGGGGGTGTGGGGAGCGGTTCATGTCCGTGACAAGACTCCTTTGCCAGCTACCTCTCCCAGTCCCTCCCCGCATAACCTGTCTTGTCACTAAAACCTGATTTACCTACTTTACCTGTTTTTTAGCCAGGCTCAGAGCTCACATTTTTCCTGCAACTTCAAGGCGGTATGTAAGCTTCCGCACCCCCTTGAGAGCTTGGGTCTGAAGGCTCCCATGTATGCATGTGAAATAAATTTCTGTGCCTTTTCTACTATTTTCTATTTTAGTTTAGTTTATTTTTTAGGCAAACTCTCGCTGTGTCACCCAGGCTAGAGTACTGTGGTGTCATCATAGCTCACTGCAGCCTCAGACTCCTGGCCTCGGGTGATCCTCCTGCCTCAGCCTCCCCAGTAACTGGGACTACAGGTACGCACCACTATGCCGACCTAATTTTTCTAATTTTTGCAGAGACAGGGCCTTGCTCTTGCTCAGGCCGGTCTCAAATTCCTGACCTCAAGCAATCCTCCTGCCTCAGCCTCCCAGAGTGCTGGGATTACAGGCATGAGCCAGCATGTCCAGTCTTTATGTTTTTTTAAAGTTAAATTTATACAGTGAAACCTACAGATCAGCATATACACACTGAGTTTTGACAAGTGCTTACACTTGCATAACCCAAATGCCTATGCAGACATAGAACCTTATCCTTACCCTAGAAACTTCTACCACATTCCTGCCTACCTCATTTCTGTCACCAAGCCCCATAGATTAATTTTCACAATGAATTTTCTTTTAATTCAATATAACTTATTCTATTCATCTGCCCTTACTAATAAAGTACCTAAACCACTTGGCAAGTAATATGATGTGCCATGCTTGGACTCTATTAGCATAAGATTAAACTCTGCTTTGTGTTTCTTGCTGGTGTACGTCAAGGAAGAACAAGATTAGTTCAGTGGTTTGTAACACATGTCTTTGCAAGATTACCAAGTAAAATATGCTGCCTCTGTACTGCACTGTGCCTGTGCATTTTCTTTGTAAAAAAGATTTTCCATGGGTCCTTTCCAACACATTAACTGCCACATGAGTTGTATTTAACTCACACTACTTTTGAGCCCGGGGCCTCACGAAGCATATGTAACTCACACATCCCTTCACCTTGGGAGCTGAAAAAATTATTTTTCAAATTGCATATAACTCACTCACAGAAAACAATAAAAATCGTCAAATTTTTTATTAGATCAGAAAGAATCTTTTTGTTTTCAGTGTTTTTATTGTACTTTCGTAATAAAACACTGTAGCCCCAAAGAAAAATATTGTTTCTCCAATGTGGCAGTCAATGTGTTAAAAACTAAATGTTCTTGTGTATATTAAAGTATACACTATGATGTTATGATACACGTATTCACAAAATTTATATAGATGCATACAGACAGTAAAGTGGTTACTATAGTGACACAAATTAACATATCTGTTGTCTATTTTTTTTGTGTGTAGCAAGACTCGACAGTCTATTCATTTAGCAAAAATCCCAAATACAAAGCAATATTATTAATTGCAGTCATATCTTTTATGAGATCTCTAGATGTCTTCATCCTATACATCTGCTACTTTGTATCTTTGGACTTTGATCACTCTGTCCCCACCTGGGCCCTGTAGACACTGTTTCAGTGTGTCTGTATATTTGACTTTGTGGAATAGAGGTCGTCGGTGGGGCTTATGCTGTTGCCTTCCCTGTGGCTTGCAGACCATGAGGGGAGAGCGAGGGTGTCCACGCTGCACGGCCCATCGTCTGCAGTCAGGGAACCTGGAAGGAAGCATCTCTAAGTGCACCAACTGCTCCCCTGGACTATGCCAGTTACGGCTCAGGGTCATGCATGCTCTGCTGGCCTTAGCACTTTCCCCATACGTGAACACACATGCTGTCTCTAGGAGCAGGTGGGGCAGAACAGCAGGAGGGTCATGAGTCCCTTAGAGGCTGCATGAAGCACAGCACACCTTGGTCCCCCCAGCTGGCTGCCAAACACACAAGAAATAAGCTTTTCCTTATGTGGGGGCTGTTTGTTACAGCAGTCGGCCTGCCCCGACAGATACAGGGTTAAAAAACAAGCCTGTGGGGCCAGGTGCGGTGGCTCACACCTGTAATCCCAGCACTCTGGGAGGCCGAGGCGGGAGGATTGTTGAGGTCAGGAGTTCAAGACCAGCCTGAGCAGGAGTGAGACCCCGTCTCTACTAAAAACAGAAAAATTAGCCAGGTGTGGTGGTGGCACCTGTAGTCCCAGCTACTCAGGAGGCTGAGGCAGGAGGATCACCCGAGGCCAGGAGTCTGAGGCTGCAGTGAGCTACGATGACACCACTGCACTCTAGCCCCGGTGACACAACAAGATCCTGTCTCAAAACAAAACAAACAACAAACAAAAGAAGGCTGTGTCCATAAGCCGAGATCCTCGACACATTCAAAAGCAGTTAAGCTAATCATTTGAGCAGCAGAGCGCAGAGAACATTGGCATTCTTGCAATGCCAGGTACCTAAGCATCCCATCCTTCTGTGAGGACGTCGGTATTCCTCACACACATACTTCCCAGAGGAGGAGCCTGAGGTTCCGGGAGGTTTAGGGCAAGGCGGGGCGGAGTCAGAATTTGCACTCAGACCCTTGGGCATCCTCAGCGAGAGCCCTGTGAGCCTTTGGAGCTGCTTCTCCTCCTGACAGATGGATGTCTGTCCACCTAGGTGTCGTCTGCTCTGGGGACTTTATAGGACTCCAGTGTGGGTGTGCACAGCCCTGGCGTGTCCCCTGCCGGGATGCCACCTACACAGGCTCTGGGGCTGCTTTCCGAGGTCAAGCCGGGGCCTCTGCAGAGGAGAAGGTGCATCCCCGGGCAGGAGCCCCCCGAGCTGGGACAAAGTGACCAACACCAAGGGGAAGCAGGACTGAGCCCAGGCTGCACCGAGACACTGGTTGTTGGTGCAATTGGCAGTCAAATCCTAGAGAGCCGTTTCTCATTTCCGTCAACTCTGCCAGGCCCCATGTCCCTTTTGTTCCACCCTGTCTGCTGCCAGGGTCCCCCGTGGTGGGCACATCTTGAAAGAGAACCCCAGGTCCCACCTTGCCGCCTCCAGCCACCACGGTCCAGCCTGCTCAGGACGGAACGGGAGGTGGCCTCAGCCTCCTGCATCCCCGAGACGTCAGCCTCTCTCCCGGGGACACCAAACATCTGTCTCAGCTACGCCCCCATGTCAGGAACTCAGACTCCAGCCTCCCTGCACAGTTGACAGGTAACTTTCTCTACTGTGCTCCTCCGCACATCCCAGCCGGGCCAGGCATGCCGCGAGCAACGATGTTGCAATCTCCTCCGGCCTGTTAGCCCGGCCGGCCGCTCCCGGGCATTGCCCCCATAACGGAAGGCCTCCGTGTGGGGGCCTGTGTCTCCCAGTCCCGGCCTCCCTGAAACGCCGTTGCACAGTGATGCTGGGCAGCCCCGACTGCTCACCTCAGTTGCCCCCGCAGCCTCCTTCAGCTCTGAGCCGCTCGGGTGACCCTGGGGGACACTGTGTGGCACAGAGGCAGTGGAGCTCGTGCTTGCATGCTTTGCTTGGGTTCAGGGTTTGCAAGACAGGCAGAGATCACAGCGAGCATGAGTCACACACGCGGGGCGGTGGCCATCTCACCCAGACCTCGTGACATAAGCCAGGCGGACTCCAGCCAGCGTCACGTGGCAGGGAGCTCAGCCGGCTCCAGTCCTGCAGGCAGGGCAGGAAATGGCCAGGGCGGGGTCCCCTCTCCTCTGCCGAGGAGCCACAGCAAGCCCGGCAGGGGTCCCTGTGCTTTAGCCCGGGGTAGCCGGGGCTGAGAGACCACAGTGCCAACCCCAGCACCCCGATCTCAGAGCCGAGGGGTGTTTGTGAGATGATCGCTTGCCCGGGGCTTCTCATCCACCGAGGACATAAATCCGCACGTGAGACCTGTTTCCAATGTGTTTTGCATTTTCTTTGCAAGCTCAGCGGCGTTTAATCAAAGCCTCGTGTTACGGCATCTCTAACCCCCCGAGAAGAAAGCAACTTTATTTAGTCATGGGAGCGCTGGGAGTTCTCCCTGCTGGCATCCCGGGGGAAGTGGGTTTAAATGGCTCGTGTCTGTGAGTGGGAGGGTTAAGCCTCATACGTGAGCCCCACGCAAAAGCTGTCCTCAAGGGTCTTAAGAGAAAAACCACATTAAGTAGCACTTAGAGGAATTCTGCAGCCTGCAGTGATTGAACCCCGCCTGGGTGTGAATTCCATCCCTGCAAGATTTAACCATGGTTCCCATTGCAGTGTTTTTTTCTTTTTGTCCTGAAATTCCATGCAACTATCAGACCCCTATCAGTCAATAGGACAAAGGGCAGTTTTGCAAAGCGAAGAATGGCAGCATAATTAGAATAATCAGCACACAACCAACGTGAAAGTCGGCGCTGATTGGTGACAATCGCCTCACCCCGGGTTCTACTACCCTGCCAAACAGATGCGAGGAGGAAACCCACGTCTCCCTGAATTATTTGCTTCTTTCTAAAGGAGAAAGTACCCCCGGCAGGCTTTGAAAAGAGAGAGAAAAAGAAAAAAAAAGACAAGCCAAGACGCAAAGGCTATCTAAATACCCGACCCCAACTCCAGCGATCACAGCAGAATTTAGACTCCGCTGCCTGGAATCTGAGTCTGCTTCATCCGTTCCGGGCCATGGAACCCCACGATTAAATGCAGACACGCTCCTGTTTTACTGTTCAAAGCGAGATCCTTTCATCTGTGTTGCCTTGAGAAACATCTGCCCTGGAAAGCACCTCTTCTTTTCTTTACAGAAGATTTTACCGGTTTCCTCTGCAGTGTGGGTTCATGTAAACCAACACTTCTGGGGTCAGCTGGTGCAATGGAAGCCACTTTGCGAGGCTTAAATCCATGTGACACTTTTGCCCTGGAGGAATCCCACTGAGGAAACGGCTCTGGGATTTTACCTAGTGCAGAGACCCTCAAAGGGAGCCGGTCTTGACTGCTTTCAAGAAAATCCTAACGTTCCTCTTGGACTCTAGTTCAACTGTTTTAAAAAATATGTACAGAAAGCATATGATGGCCCAGGCTGGGGACAGTGTCTCATGCCTGGAATCCCAGTGCTTTGGGAGGCTGAGGAGTTGGGGACCAGCCAGGGCAACATAGCAAGACCCCATCTCTACAAAAACTAAAAAAAAAAAAATTAGCCAGGTATGGTGGTACATGCCTGTAGTCCCAGCTACCTGGGAGGCTGAGGCAGGAGGATCGCTTGAGCTCAGGAGTTCAAGGCTGCAGTGAGGTATGATGACACCACTGCACTCCAGCCTGGGTGACAGAGCGAGACCCTGTCTCTAAAAAAATAAAATAAGACCAGGTGCAGTGGCTCATGCCTATAGTCCCAGCACTCTGGGAGGCCAAGGCAGGAGGATTGCTTGAGTTTAGGAGTTTGAGCTCAATCAGTGAGCTATGATGATACCACTGCACTCCAGCCTGGGTGACAGAGCAAGACCCTGTCTCTAAAAAAATAAAATAAGGCTGCATGCAGAGGCTGACATCTGCAATCTTAGCACTCTGGGAGGCCGAGGCGGGAGGATTGCTTTAGGCCAGGAGTTCGAGACCAGCCTGAGCAAGAGTGAGACCCCATCTCTACTAAAAATAGAAAAATTAGCCGGGTGTCGTGGGGCACACCTGTAGTCCCAGCCCCTCGGGAGGCTGAGGCAGGAGGATCACCAGAGCCCAGGAGTTTGAGGCTGCAGTGAACTACAATGACACCAGGGCACTCCAGCCTGGGTGACAGAGGGAGACTCTGTCTCCAAATAAATAAATAAATAAATAAATAAAATAAAACAAGAAAATAAAATGAGAATAAAAGAAGTTAAAAGGAGGCACATGCTATAATGGGACTCTTGTTCCCGGCGGGTCTTGGTTTATGGGCGGCGTGGGTTCCACTTGCTCCTCCGGGAGTATCTGGAAGACTAAATTCATCCTGTTCTCTATTTTCACACGAGGTTTCTGTTTCCAGCGGGACACAAACCCCTACTCAGGAGAGAGCTGGAGTGTCATCTTCCAAACCTCAACGTGAACACCCAGGGACTCCGTGACGTCCCACATCGGAAGGTCAACCCGTTGTCCCAGGGCTTGGCTCCCCAGTGACTGGATTGTGGAGTGGCAGGTGCCAGCCCTCTGCACACCAGAGCGCACATGTGTCACCAGCAGGAGAAGCGTTTCATCACAAGGTAGCAAGGGACGGTCCCTCATCACAGAAAGCAGGACATCTCTGGGGCCATTCAGTCTTGAGAAAGATGCCACAGACCATCCAAGGAGGCGATGGCAGGGCTTCCCAAAGTGAGATGTGCACGTGGAAGCCGCAGGACATGGTGACACGAGACTGCTCTTCCGCAGGTCTGGCTGCCTCAGACCTGGTGCTTCTTGTCAGCTCCCAGGGGACATCGAGGCTGCAGATACGTGGACCTCACTTTGCAGCGCAGAGACTTTGTGCCAGTCTGCTTGGGCGGCCGTAACAGAGTCCCACAGACCGGGTGACGTAAACCACCGACATTCATCCTTTCATGTCCTGGAGGCTGGACGTCCCCGATCCAGCTGTCTCAGGGCTGGTCCCTCCCGAGGCCTCTCTCCTGGGCGTGTAGACTCCATCTTCTCCCTGTGTCCTCACGGGGTCGTCCCTCTGTGCGTGTCTGTGTCCTCATCTCCTCTGCTTATAGGGACACCAGTCCTGTTGGATCAGGGCCCACCCTGGTGACCTCGTTTTAATTTAGTCACCTCTTTAAAGACCCATCTGCAAACACAGCCCCAGTCTGAGGTCCTGGAGTTCAGGACTTTAACCCATGAATTTAGAGAGAGACATAACTTAGCCCATAATAAATTTAAACCATGAGATGCACTTGACTACAATGTAGGTGACATTGGACACTCCGGTGGGGTGGGGAGAGCCCAGGTTTGGGAATTTAGAGAGACAATTCCATGCCAGCTCTGTCACTTGCCCGGCCCTTGCCCTCCACAACACCCGTCCTCAATCTATGCCTCCTTTTCCGCATTGACAAACTTGGGATGACCTTAAATCTGTCGAACACGCAGTATTATGGAGAGGGGTGGGCGAGACAGTTTGGAGAAAGCTCTTTCCAAACCCAGAGGTCTTTCAGCAAGGAGGAATCGTCATCACCAGAAAGCCACCCAGACGTTGAGTAGCGATTCTGGAAGTCGCCAAGGAAGGGGCTCCTTTGGAAGACATCTTTGAAGACAAGAAGCTCGTGGGATACTCGGTCCACGCAAGAGCTGTCTGTCAGTCTGGGGCCTTTGGCCTCAACGCCCTGCAAACCCTAAAGAGTCAGCCCGTAGGTAGGTCTGGGTGGGGCCTGAGCCTGCATTGCCCACCAGGCCCTAGCGGCTGCTGGTGCTGCTGGTCGACAAACCCCGCTTTGAGGAGTTCATGATGGGAATGAGGGAAACATCCTTAATCCTTGGGGACAGTAGTCCTTATTCCCTGCACCTGCTAGGAGACCCAAACCCCTGCCCAGCTGGGACTGAAGGGGTTTCCACCCCAAGAGAACAAGAGCTTCGTTACTGGGGGCAAGAGACTTGCTGCAAGAGAAGAGCCCCAGGCAGCCTCTTCTCAAAGACAGAAGGGCAGATGGAGACCTTGAACCCAGAGCGGGGAGCTCCGAGCATGGAGCCTGTACATATTCCAAGTCGATGCCACTTGGTCCAGCCCCAGAGGGACCCTGGGAGAGACTCCAGGAAACACCAAAAAGTGGCAGTTCCACTCTTGGCTTGACACACCCTGGCATGGTCACTTGCCAACTCCCCAAGGCATCCTGTGTGGGGAAGAGGCTTTTGCTCTTTTGCAATAGGAAACCATCTTCAGACAAGGCTTAAACAGCCACGGGATACTGATGCTTCCCAAGGGGGTCCTGCAAGACCCCCAGAGATGGCGGGTTCAGTCTCAACTCTCCCTAGAAGGCCAGGGGGTCTCTGCTGTGGTGTCCTGCCCGGAGCCTTAGAAACCAGCCAGGCATCTTCTGGCATCTGGCTGGGGGCTTTGGATGCTCCCCGGGAGATTCGGAAAACCAGACCAGTAGGGTGAGGCAGCCCTAGACCAGGGGCTCCCCAACATTTGAGGCTCAGGAAAACCACAGGAGAACTGCCGAAGCACCCCATCCCCCTGTTCAAGGAAGGGGACTGGGGCCAGGAATCTGCATTTCCACCCCCACCCCATTCTGCATCCATCCTCTCTCCACTGGTTTCCCACCCGCCTCTCTGGGGCATCAGCATGTTATCTGGATGGTGTCTGAATGCTCTAACACGGATAACACACTCACACCAAAAAACGGGTATATTTATCTAATAATTAATAATTAATTTGCATGCACTGACCTCCCCTCTCAAATATTGGGCAATTTCTGCAGCAGCCGTGTTCACCCCACAGGAAGCCCCTCCAAGACTGCACCTTCTGGTAATGGGGGAAATGTAGCAACAAAAATATTTTAATAGTGCTGGCTCCATCTGAAGCACTGCATCAGCTGCAAGCATGGAAATATCTCCAAGGATACAGGTGCATGGGACTGGGTGATGCTATCATAATCTATCCACCATCTATCTATAATCATATATCTATGTATGTCTCTATCATCCATCATTCATCTCTCTATCCATCATCTATATATCTATGTAGAGAAGTACATAGATAGATCATTATGATGATGATAAACAGATAGATAGACATATGTATGGATAGATGGATGGATAGATATATGGATAGACAGATGGATAGATGGATGGATGGATTGATGGATAGATGGATGGGTGGATGGATGGATGGATGGACGGATCCATGGATAGATAGATAGATGGATGGATGGATGGATAGATGGATGGATGAATGGATGGATGGATGGATAGATGGATAGATAGATGCATGTATAGATGGACAGGTGGACGTATGGATAAATGTATGAATAGATAGATGGATGGATGGATAGATCGAAGGATGAATAGATGGATGGGTGGATGGATAGATAGATGGATGGATAGGTGGATAGATGGATTGATAGATTGAAGGATGGATGGATGGATAGATGGATTGATAGATTGAAGGATGGATGGATGGATAGATAGATAGATGGATGTATAGATGGATTAATAGATTGATGGATGAATGGATGGGTGGATGGATGGATGGATGGATGGATAAATAGATGGATAGATGGATGGACAGATAGATGGATAGATGGATGGATGGATAGGTGGATGGATAGATGGATGGATGGATAGGTGGATGGATGGATGGTTGGATAGATGGATGGACTGATGGAGAGATACCTGGATAAATAGATGGATGGATGGATGGATGGGTGATGGATACATACATAAATAGATAACAGATAAATACATAAGAGAAATAATGGTAGATATAGATAGATGGATAGATAGATGATATATAAATGCTAGATGACAGATAAATATACTAATCATATAGATTGATGGATAGGTAGATGATGGACAGATAGATAACAGATGAATTCATAGCTAATGCTAGAGCTAGAAAGACAGATAGATAGATGACAGGTGGACAGATATAGACAGACAGCCCCTCATGCTAAGACAGAATTTCTCAAGCTCAGCCCCATTGACATCTGACATTTGAGGCTGGATCATTCCTTGCGATGGGTCCCCCTTGTGCATTGCACGGTGTGGAGCAGCATCCCTGGCTCCACCCACTCGATGACAGTAGTTACAACCAAGAGCTCCCCATTGTGACAACCAAAAGACTACAGATACCGCCATGTGTCCCTGGGGACCAAGACTCTCGCTGGTTGAGAATGTCTGGACTGTAGCATCTCTCCCTAGGGGGTGTCACTCTGGGCTGGCACAGGTTGGATCTGGAACTACAGAGTCGCCGCCCTTGTGGCAAGAATCCACGAGGCTCAGCCTGACCATAAGCCAGATGCCGGGATGCAGAGTCATCATCTCTCAAAGGGAGCCCTGATCCCAGCTGGGCATCACCTGGGGTGCTTCCTAAAATGCAGGTCTCCCAGCTCCCAAACGCCCCACCCACACCTACTGAATGAGGATCTCCAAGGGTGGAGATCGGGGTGGTGCTTTTAATGCCACCTCCCTCCAGGATGATCCCCTGCACATCAAAGGTTAAGAACCACTGCACTAAGTTGCCGGGCAGGTAAATGACCCATGTGTGGCTTTATTTCCACGCCCACAAATTTGTTAGATCAAAGGATGCTTGGCGGGGGGTTGGGGGATGAGGAAGGAGGCAAAAGCAAGAGAAGCTCAGCTGAGACATGCGTGGTGAGGCTGGCGTGCGTTGGAGTCCTGTGCCCAGCCGCGGTCCGGCTCACCGCCTTAGGCAAGCATGGCAATCTCCCCACATCGCGATTCTCAGAAGCAGCCCACACAGCCCGAGACAGCTGGGGGCAGCGATTCATGAAAGATACTTGGCACAGCTCCTGACTTATGTTCATGCAACAAGGACGTACCAGAAACATGATGTGCTACTGCTCAGACCTAGGAAGACCGTGACTGTTGTTTTTATTATTTCATTTTTAGTCTGTACACAGAAATGCAGTTCTATTCAAATGCACACACATTTTTAGTTGTGTCTGATAAGGGAATAATGTACAGTAGTTGTGGAAGAGAATGTTGGAGCCAGTGTATCTTGTAGACATATACAATTTTTTTTTTAATTTTTAAAATTGATGTATAATATACATAGATTCGGCATACATGTGATAACTTAATACATTCATATAATTTGTAAAGATCAAATCAGTGTACTTGGGACATGCACCACTTTAGATATTTAAATGCTACAAATGTTTTTTAAATGCTACAACTGTTCCCAATCTTCTCTTTTAGCTATTGTGAAGTAGACAATAGATTATTGTAAAGTGCAGTCACCTTGCTGGCCTATCTAACACTACATCTTACTTCCTCCAGCAAACCACATCTTTTTCTTTCCCCCCCCCCCCTTAATAAACCACACTTTGTATGAAGCCCTTTGACATTTTCATCTTTGGCTTTATCAGACTTCAGAGGACCTGAGTCCGGCTCATGTTCCTTCAAGCCCGCCTGGATTTGATGGTGAAGACTAATTAAATACAGTGAGAAGACGGGGCCACCACACTGTAAACTTCTGTTTTTTTAAGGAATATAACTGTATTATTATTATCTCATTTTGTACTAACAATTGAATAATTATAATAATGATTTATATGATGTTAACCACAACAATGCCATTTTCTTTTGTTTGTTTGGTTGGTTTTTTTCATTTGTCTGTTTTTAGAGATGGGGCTGGAATGCAGTGGTGTGATCATAGCTCACTGCAACCTCAAGCTCCTGAGCTCAAGCAATCCTGCTGCCTTAGCCTCCCAAGTAGCTGGGACTACAGGTCCACCACGCCTGGCTAACATTTTTATTTTTTGTAAAGATGGGATCTTGCTATGTGTTCCAGGCTGGCCTCAAACTTCTGGCCTCAAGCAATCCTCCCACCTCGGCCTCCCAAATTGCTGGAATTACAGGCATGAGCCACTGCACCCAGCCTGTTTTCTTAAGGCCTTTGTAGCAACCATCTCACCACCTGTGCAGAATGTTTTGGGGATCTTATGAACTTGTTCCATCTCTAGCAGTTGATGCTCGGTGATGTTAGGGGGTCGTCCGCACATTGAATTAATTACCCGGAATTTGGGCGAGACACACTCAGCCACTGCGTGCACATCTTAATTTCAGAGAAACATCCTGATGCAGACTTTACTTTTTTTTTTTTTTTTTGTTGTCCCTCCTCAAACCTTGCCCAGGGTACTTGAAGACAGGACGGTTCTGAGTTTCGGAAGACAGGAGTCAGTCTGAAGCAGGCTGTTCATGGAAGTCTTCCCGGAGGTAGAGGAAAGAGAGCAGCCTTTCACGGCAAATCCCTCCCCTGTCCAAGGGAATGGTGTTGCCCACCCTGTGCTGCTAAAAAGTCAACTACGGCTCAGACACTGGAGGCAGCTGCCTGGGTCTGAATCCGGTCTCTCCATCGCGCCACCAGGGTGGCCTCGGGTAAAGGATTGAACCTGTCGGTGCCTCGGTTTACCCATCTATACAATGGTCTGGCATGGCACCCGCATCCTAGGGATGGGTGAGAACCAGCTAAGTGAATGCATGCACAGTGTGTAGGAAGCGCTCCTGTCCTTAAAAGGATGTAGCAGGGAGGACCCGTAGTGACCGTCGGCCAGTGACAGCTCATTTTTTTCTCTCATGAAGTATGTTTGTTACACAGACAACTGAGGTCTCCATAAATTTACAATGAACTGAACAGCTGGCTGAAAGACCTCGACAGCCAGTTATCCGTTGAGGATTGAATTAAGACGCTACTCGACTTAACCATGGGGCTGAGTGCCCACCCTCCCAGGTGGAAAATACCGTAAGTTGAAAATGCGTTGAACGCACCTAACCCACCAGGCACCGTAGCTTAGCCTCACCTGCGTTAAACAGCTCAGAACACTCGCGTTAGTTTACAGCTAATGGGCACGGTCATCGAACACGAGCCTATTTTATAGCAGAGTGCTCAATAGCTCACGTGATTTACTGACTGCTGTACTGAAAATGAAAAACAGATGGTTGCATGGTTTCTACTGAAGGCATGTCTTTTTTTTACACTTTCACTTTTATTTTTTAACACAAATTTATCCGTTTTTTAAATTTCAGAATATTAGAGGGATACAAATGATTTGGTTACATAAATTGCTTTTGTGCTGTGCCCATCCCCCAGACAGTGTGCATTGTGCCGGTTAGGTGTGGGTTTACCCATCCCCTCCTCCCCCTCCCACCTCACCGACACCCCATGAATGTTACTTCCATATGTGCACTTAAGTGTTGATTAGTTAATACAAATTTGATGGTGAGTCCATGTGGTGCTTGTTTTTCCATTCTTGGGATACTTCACTTAGTAGAATGGGCTCCAGCCCCACCCGGGATAATACAAGAGGTGCCAGATCACCACTGCTTTTTGCGGCTGAGTAGAACTCCGTGGTGTACATAGACCACATTTTATTAATCCACTCATGCATTGGTGGGCACTTGGGTTGTTTCCACATCTTTGCAATTGTGAATTGTGCTGCTATAAACATTCAAGTGCAGATGTCTTTTTTATAGAATGCCGTTTCTTTTTCACCCCAGCACAAAGTAGAAAAATCATAAACCAACGCATCGTAAGCGGGGAACTGTCTGTGTGCTACGCATTGCAGAGGCTGAGTTGCCCAAGGGGATGTGGTTAACCTCCGGCTCTTACTGCAACGAACACAAAGGAGAAACGAGCTCTTGGAAGTGCTTTTCTGGGAGCGGAGTTTACTGCTGAACGTTTCTGCATCTCCTACTTCCACCCTGGGTCAATTTAGGCACTGATATCTCCCGACAAACAGAAGCTACCGAATGATTTCCTCGTGGGCAATGATGTCGAAAGAAACACAGAATATTAGAAAAGTGTCACCGCGGATCCTGAGCTCTGAGCACCAGAATCTATCCTGACATCGCCTCCACCCACAAACAACCCGCTCCTGCATTAATGGCATCCACGTCCTTAAACAAGATAAACAGGAAATGCCACCACAGAGACATCTGAATGCAATCTTCTAATTCCCAGCAGCGACACTCCTCCCTTCCTAAGATTCCCTTGTGTACTCTATCGTCTAAAATCACAACATCAAAATGACCCAAGAAACGTAATTGCCGTACAAATCCTACACTTCACGAGCTCATTATAGCTCCTTAACGAGGTCCTGCCAACGAGCAAAAACAGCCTCCATCCCAGAGTCTGGGAGAAAGCTTGCCAGTTCGTGTGGAAGTTTTGAGCATAAGCCACGCAAGATGATTTTAATCAATTTGCAGGAAGGAGCCATGACATTTGGGAGAAGTCTTAAAAATCCAAACAAACGCTGCCCTCCGGGCAAACCCAGCCTCCGGTAAGCCGTCCCACGGGGTGAAGTTCTTCCAACTCTGTTTTGACCGTATGGAAAGCATCAGAACTAGTTTTTAAAGTCAGAAAGAAATCCTGTAAATGCCCCCCACAGCCAGTGGGGCATAGGAGAGGCCACTTTTCAACTGCACGAGACACAGAGATCAAAACTGGAAAGCACAGCGGATATCTAGGTGCTGTTTGCTGACCTCCTGCCTTTCTGGATCTAATTCCCAGACCCCAGACTGGGGCGCCCGCCGGTTCTTCTCCTCTCTCAGCCATGCACCGTTCTGGTCTCTTTCCTAGTAGCCGTTTGCTTTACAGAGACTCCTTCGGAAGGAGTTGTTTATTTTTTAAAGCAACAGCAGAACAACCCGCCGACGCCCACACAGCTCTCCCTCAGAGCCAGACGCCTCTTACCTCGCGCGGGCATCAGAAAACACAGGAAGGCCAGACAGGGGAGTCCCCACCGGATCTCCATGTTTTGCTCCCGGACGACAGCTTTGCAGCTCCAGCCCGGCGGGTTGGGGACACCCGGCCACCACCCCGCCCTCCTGCTGTTGACTTCTGCTCTCCCAGCCTGGAAGGAAGAGAGGCGCTGTCTCGCAGTGGAAACTATGAGCCCCACAGCCGTCTCCCTGCCAAAAACAAATGGGCCCCAAGCTGAGATTGCAAACTCCACCGCCAGGAACCCGTGGGACAAGTGGGTGCACGCCCAGCGACGTCCCCGGCTCAGCCTCCCTGGGCGGCCCCTGCCAACCCGAAGGGTGGCAAACCGAAGTCACCAAGCACCAATGAGCACCCCAGGCTTCGGGAAGCCGGCACACCCGCTCGGCAACTCTGCCCACTGTGGGCGTGGGAGCCCACAGGTTCAAAGGCACCAGCCTTAAATCCAGGTAAGATGCTGCTCACCTGTGGTCCCTCCTCCTAAAATGCCTCTCACAGGGCGGCAATACTGCCGTGATTGATGCCCAGAGCTGGGCGAACCCACAGCTCAGCGCAGAGACGTAAGTTGAACTCTTTGTTCTGGCAAGCAACAAACTGTGACTTCAAAGCACCTCTCACTGCCAGTTATCTTCCTAGGTGGCAGGGCAAAGTGAGTGGCCACAGCAGAGCAAGAGACGTGACTGACACCTGCCGCTTTGGGTCTCTCACCGGAGCCGCCTTGGAGGTGGTCGAAAGTACCGGACTTGTAAATTCCAGGGTTTTCGCTTCCTGCGCGTGCAACATCAAATGAGTTCCTGCATTCACTCAACAAACATTGCAGGCACACCTCCTCCGAGCCATCTAAGTGCTGGGTGCCAGGTGTGCGTCGATGAAGCACAAAGCGATGTTTGCAGGGAAGAGAGAAACACGGACAGTGAAACCAGCCCCCGGCACGGTGATATTCCGCGATGTGGGGACGCACGGTGAGGTCTTGGGGTGCCTGGGAGGTTCTGCACTCAGCCTGGTTTCAGAAACGGCTTTGGGAGATGGGTGGGGCTCCACTTTGGTCGCACGAAAGGTCGTATGAAGGGGTTGGAAGGGACAGTATGTGAGCAGAGGAAGGCGTAGGGTGCCGGGGAGATGTAGCAGGGCCACCATGGGGCCACCTTCAGCGAGTGCCACTCATGTTGTCAACAGTTCTCCCCTGAATGTTTTCCATACGTTGAAGCCCTACACCGCAATAGGATGCTATTCATATTTGGAGACGGAGGCTTTGGCGTGTACTTAGGATTAGATGAGGTCTTGAGGGTGCGGCTTATATGATGGGGCTAGGTCCCTTATAAGAAGACAGAGAGACACCAGAGCTCTCTGTCTCCCTGTCCCCACCATCTGAGGACACAGCTGTGTGCAAACCAGTATGAGTCCTCCCCGGACCCTGCCCACGCCGGGGCCTTGACCTCACCCTCCCAGCCTCCCGCATTGTAAGTAGATAAATGTCTATTGTTTAAACCCCCAAGGCCACGGTGCTGTTGTGGCAGCCCCAGTGGATTCAGACAGCCACTGTGACCAATTTCCCACAATCAGACACTACCCAATATTTGCCCTGTTCCTCAGTGACGTCTGGAAAAGACAAATCTGCCGACATCAATCTGACGGCCTCTGGGGGTCTGCTTCCGGTACGTCAGGATGTCCACATCCTGAAAATAATCTTTTCCCCACTAAAGCATCCCTTGTCCGTGGAGGGATTACAGGAGGGATTAGGTGGGTTAAGTTGCAGCGCACACGGGTGTGCGTGTGTGTGCGTGTTTATGCATTGGGGACATGCTCTTAAGACAACCAGCAGGTGCAATGAGAACCTGTCACTGGGACAGCCCAGGGCAGCAGGTGACGTGCTTAGAAAGTTGCTTCCTTCGAAGTTCCATGACCAGGAAAAGGTAAGAAGCTCTCACACCTGCTACAACACGGATGAACCTCGAGAACATCATGCCCGGTAAAAAAAAAAAAGAGCCAGGCACAAAAGACCGCACCGTGTAGGATTCCTTTTCTATAAAATGCCCCAAATTGGCAAATGCACAGGGCCAGGCAACAGACCGGTGGTTGTCAGGGGATACGGGGAGGTGGGAAAGGTTATTATGGGTCAAGTTATGCCTCTCAAATTGATACATTGGGGTCCTAACCTCCACTCCTTGGAATGTAACTTTATTTGGAACTGGGGTCACTGTAGGCGAGATTAGCTAAAAACGAGGTCGTGCTGGAATGAGGTGGGCTGTGCCGACACCTTGCTCTCAGACTTGCAGCCTCCGGAACTGTGAGAGGAGGAATTTCTCTTGTTTAAGCCAGGGGTCCCCAACCTATAATAATTGTATAATTGTTTCATTACATGTTACAATGTAATAATAATAGAAATAAAGTGCACAATAAATGGGATGCACTTGAATCATCCCCAAACCATTCCCAAACCTTCCCAATCCCTGGAAAAATTGTCTTCCATGAAAACAGTCCCTGGTGCCAAAAGGGTTGGGGACCATCAGTTTAAGCCCCTGAGTTTGTGGCACTTTGCAATGGCAGCTTAGCGAGGTCTCATTTTTGTGGGGATGAAGCCGTCTGGCACCCAGCGGAGGTGGTGGTCACACAACACTGTGGGTGTACGAAATGCCCCTGAACTGTTCAGTTTAAAAAATGGTTGATTTTAGGATATGTGAATTTCACCTCCATAGATTAAAAAAAGTTTCTCAAGCAGCAGAAATTGTTAGGTTAAAACGTTTTAATTTAGGAAATCCTTGCGTGTCAAATGAAGAAGAAAAATAATTGCTAACATTTCCATCATGTTTTAAGAATTTTAGGGATACTAAGGCGAGAGTAGGTAAGCTTTTCTGTAAGCCCAGGTGGTAAATACGTCCGTCTTTGCAAACCACACGGGGTCCCCTGAGATACACGTAACCCAGTGGCCGTGTGTCTGTGTGTGCCAAGCAGATGTAATTTATGGGTATTGAAATCGGAGTTTCACAGACTTTTTATGCATCACAAACTATCACCGTTCTTTGATTTATAACAATTATTTAGACATATAAACCCATCTTTAGCATGAGGGCTGTATGAACGCAGGCAGCAGGCAGGTGTGTCTCATGGGTGTGTTGGAGTTTGCCAACGACATCCAAGCGGTGTAGTCCCCTGAGTCCTGGTGACGTCTGTCTTGCTGAGTGATCCCAAGGCACAAAGTGGCCATGTCACTGTGCCCAGCAGTGACAAATGCAGGCTCCAGGGACAGGAGCACTTTGGGGAAAACACTTGACATCCCCTCTCCGAACCTCCACAGACCAAATGTGGGAGACTAGAAGAGAAAGCTGTTTGAGGAGGCAAAACAGATCTTAATTTTCACAACCTTGATCCCTCCTTTTCAACACTCACAGGATGCTCCCAAAAGTCACAAGTGGATTCCAAGTGAGCTTCGAGAAACCGTTAAAAAAAAAACCAAAAACAGAAACAAGACAGACAAGAGTCTGTTCCTGACATATGGCAATAAAATTGGGAATTGATTTAAAAAGCTAGGGAATTACGCAAAAATATCACAGAGAGGTTTTAAAACCTTTTAACGCTGGGTTGACAGGAAACGCAAATCGAAAATGCCAAACATTAGAAAATAACTGTAATTAGAAAGCTGGAATGCGGTGAGCAGTGCTCAGAGGAAAACTTAGAGCCTTGCGCGTTTATAGTTTTAAACAAGAAAGAACGAAAATAAACGGAATAAACGTTCAACTCAAGAAGTCGTGTCTGTGGGGACGGCAGGTGGCAAATTATTAATCCCAAGAAAACAGATGGAAGAAAGTCATCACTTAATGATTGGGAAATGAAGAAGCTAATCATTTTTTTAGAAAATTATTTGGCAAAATGAGAATACTTGAAAATAATCCGTAAAGTAAAATAATGACGACACGACCTAAGATGGATTGAGAAGGTTCTGTGGAGCCTTGGAGGCTGTTGAAGAATTAGAAGCCAGACCTTTGCTGAGATCTATGCGATGGCATTTAAATACCTTAAGGACCCATGCACGACATTCTGGTGAAATCTTTCTGTTCCCCGATGCTGCCCCAGGTGGAAGCTCAGTGCGTACTTGTGGAATAAGTCACAAAGAAACCTATACTGTAGGAAGTCAACTTTTTCTTTAAGAGGTTAGAGATGGGCTCTGATACTAACAATCACCTTAGGGAAAACTATGTAACATTAGTATTCAGAAAATTCATGGAGTATTTTGTTCTGTCTCCTGTTAGCTCTTAAATAAATTTCTTTATACCTTCACTCTCAGAACCATTGGACTGTTTTCTTTATACAAAACTTCCCAAAGAGGAAACAAGGAGTTGTTTTTGCCGCAATAATTGATGATCTGACAAGCCACATCATTTAGACTAGATTTTTCAAAACATCCACTTTTAATAAAGTCACCTGTTTATTTTTACGTCCGTGTGGAATTAAAATGACCAACAAAGATAGACATCCACCCCCTCCCCTAAAAAATAAGGCTTGTTGACATATTATTTCTTAAAAGGATAGATTTATTTGTAAGTGACCCATAATCTGACATACTTTTAAAAAGAAAACCATGTTTTTACTATTCTGCTTTTTTGTGGAATGGGCCATTTCTGTGGATAGAATTACAGCATTTACAAAAATGTCGATGTTATTCACAGAATGATTAAAGATTGTATGTATCTTTTTGTTAATATAAAGCAAGTCGGTATGCAGCATCAGACCTCAAAGACAATCCTCAGCGATGAATTTGGGAGGACAGGAGCCCCATTCTCTAGCTCTGTAAGGAGGCATATGTTGCTCACTGTGCAAGGGACCCCTGGTAGCATCCAACAGGTGTTTGTTGAACGAATAAGGAATGCATGGATAAGATAAATAAATGCCAAGGGTTCTCATCATTTTTCCCACCCACGTTTACAAAGTTTTCAGCGGTGTCAAAGTCAGAAGGAGCCAGAAAGAGCCAGGTGACAGTTCCCATCGGTATCTCGAGATGCCAGGGGCGTGGGAAGGTGTTGCATCCTCGTTGTCTTGGGGACTGGTCAGGTGCCCATCCCTGAACTTGCTGGAACAGTTTCTGAGCTCAGAAGCAGGGAAGACCGACCCCTCCACCCCACCTGTTTCCCCAGGTGAGGCCGTTTGTGCCGGGAGCTGACAGAGGTACCGCGACACCCTACCTTTGCGTGAGGAGACATTCACGTGAAACCCGCTTCCACTACGGGCGGCAGCTCTGAATGCCGTTAGCAGGGACGAGATGAAGCGTCCCCATGAAACTGCTTTTCTCCAGTTAATGATTTTAAGAGCTTTCGGTGAGCCTGCCCGTGCTGCGTGGGGACATACTGAAGACCACCTCATTTTTCAGCGGAGGTGAGTTAAAGATTGGTATCAATCCCATTTGGAATACCAGGGCTTTTGTACTGTCTAAGATGAGCCCAAACTGCAATGGGAGCCCTCGCCAAGCTTGTATAGAAAGACCCCCGGTGGGGGAAGCCCGGCAAGGTAGGCATTCGTTGCCCCTAAATGGGGAAACGTCGTCATGGATGGCAGGAGAGAGGATCGTCTTTCAGTTAATTCCACGCTGTTAGAAAGTGTAGGAGGACATCCTCGGCCACAAAGCAGTTTTACCCCCGTGTTAAGCCCAGCTCTCACGTCAGAATAGTTCAACCTGTGTAAAGACTATACAAACTGCTAACAAATTTGTGGCATTCAACTCATATGAAACCCAAGAGAACACGGGGGAGTATCTGGGTGCTGGAGAGTATCTGGATATGGGGAGTATCTGGATGGGGGGAGAGTATCTGGATATGGGGAGTATCTGGGTGCTGGAGAGTATCTGGATATGGGGAGTATCTGGATGGGGGAGAGTATCTGGATATGGGGAGTATCTGGGTGCTGGAGAGTATCTGGATATGGGGAGTATCTGGATGGAGGAGAGTATCTGGATATGGGGAGTATCTGGATGGAGGAGAGTATCTGGATATGGGGAGTATCTGGATATGGGGAGTATCTGGATGCAGGGGAGTATCTGGATGGAGGAGAGTATCTGGATGCAGGGGAGTATCTGGATGGAGGAGAGTATCTGGATATGGGGAATATCTGGATATGGGGAGTATCTGGATGGAGGAGAGTATCTGGATATGGGGAGTATCTGGATATGGGGAGTATCTGGATGCAGGGGAGTATCTGGATGGAGGAGAGTATCTGGATGCAGGGGAGTATCTGGATGGAGGAGAGTATCTGGATATGGGGAATATCTGGATATGGGGAGTATCTGGATGGAGGAGAGTATCTGGATATGGGGAGTATCTGGATATGGGGAGTATCTGGATATGGGGAGTATCTGGATGGAGGAGAGTATCTGGATATGGGGAGTATCTGGATATGGGGAGTATCTGGATGGAGGGGAGTATCTGGATATGGGGAGTATCTGGATGGAGGAGAGTATCTGGATATGGGGAGTATCTGGGTGGAGGAGAGTATCTGGATATGGGGAGTATCTGGGTGGAGGAGAGTATCTGGATAGAACAGAGTATCTAGATGTAGAGGAGTATCTGTCCCCACATGGCAAGACAGATGTAAAAAAAAAAAAAAAAGGGCCCAAAACAAAAATCTCAGAAATAAAGAACTAGCACTTAGGTTGATAATTTGTCTTCGAGCCCCAGGAAAGGGAATTTAGAGCCCTTCCCACTAATTTCTGCAGCCTTCTTTAAATCCATACCGGGGCAAAGCATTTATGTAAAAATGTATGTGGTTTCTAAATTTCTTTTTATTAGCCTGATATGGAAAAAAAAAAATATCCTCACAAATGCAAGAGATCTTAAAAGCGATGGAAGGCTTACCTTATATTTAATAAAAAAATAAAAGGTCAATGCTGTCATGGAAGTTTCGGACGTGTTCAAGGTACATGTGATCTGTGAATGGCTCAGAGTTCGGGGTCGGGGTACCTCGAGGGGGCTGATATTTGAATTGCAGGGGGACTTGGTCACGGTCAGGTTTTCCCGTCACACGGGAACCCCCCCAAGGGCCCTGTAGAATGCGGTACAAATCCCCCCTGGGACGTAAAACTCATCGTTAGTAAACATCGCCCGCCCAGAGGCAAGAGGCAAAGCGCATCTCAAGATTAACACGGAGCGTCTACCAAAGGCCTCGCTGTCTCTGCCCGGCAGGTTGCAGATGTTTAGGATCCTGTTTCGCAAGGCTGGGCTGCTTTCTCGGACGATCATCTTCTATTTCTCTAAAAGAGTGCGTTGAACTGTCAACAGCAGAGAGAAACGGAAGTCATTCCTGGTTCCCCAAACAGACACACGCACGTGCTTCTTAAACGCTGCAGGAGTGGGTACACGCTATTTCTGTATAAGAGAACTGAGCTCAAAACTCACCGCCAAAAAAGCAAAATCCTAAATCTAGAAAAACCAACTCAGTAAATTTCACTGAATGATCCTGTACCCAGCTAGAAAAAATGGTTACCGCAGGAAACCGGGAAAGAAAACAAAAGGAAGGCGCTTTCTATTAAAGACTTCTCCGAGACACTAACAAATATCTACAGTTGACTGAATTTCAGAATAAATTTTCTAAATGAAATAATGTGGTTTTTAAAAATTAATTTACAGCAAGGTGGGGCTGAGATTTTCTGCTTCGTTCACGTTAAGTTTTAGAACTTTATTTTGCGTGACAGTTCTAAAACTATTTTGGAGGGAGAAGGTGGGGTTTGGATAAGAAAATTAACGACAATGAGATTTCGCCTTGGAATTTGCTGCCGGGAAGACCAAACCTTTGGTGAGACGGGACCCCACCCACAGATAAACGCCAGCATGTTGGCCATGAAGCCAGACACCTTCACAATGCAATGTGATATAGGTTAAAAAAATCTCCCTCCTAGATTGAAGACAATCGCTCGTTTTAAACATCTTTCCCTGATTTGAAAGAGCCACTCAGCTAGACCCGAACTTTCCATATAAGTCTCTATTTTTTTCAGAATTCAAAATAGTTTTGAAAACTTCACTAAAAACCCATCTCAGGGCAACAGCTGTCCTATTAAATAAATGCTGCCTCTCTTGGGGACTGGAGTAGGTTTCCACCTTGCAAATAAAGAAAGAAAGAAATGCAGTTTTTAATCAATATCGTGTTCAAGAGAGATGTAGGCATATTTAGGTCTTGTTTGAAGACTCCGGCCCCGGGGAGTTTATATGTCGTCTCCTAAATGAATCCCCTCAAAAGCAACGAGACGTAAAGGGACATGTTTAACGGCAGAAAACTGCATTTGAGGGTGTGGGCAAGACATCCTAACCCTAACCGTAACCCCTAACCCTAACCGTAACCCTAACCCTAACCATAACCCTAACCCTAACCCTAACCCTAACCCTAATGCAGGGTGCGCGGGTGAAAGGAACAAAATGGAAGCCCTCCCCCGTCCGCCCCGTCCTTACCGGCCGGCTCTGCGTTGGTGGTCCGATGGTTCTGCAGGTCCACCTCGCCTTGTTCCGCTGGAAACGAGAAAAACAAGACCCGGAGAGGCTCAGTATGGCAGAGATCGCCCCCCCCCCCCGTGAAACACATTCGGGGGTTCCTAAGGATGACGCTCCTAGCGCTGGGACCACAATCCTGAAACCGAAGACCCTCTGGGGACACCACGTCTGTCTGACACGGTCCCAGTGCTCACAAGTGGGGACTTGGCTGGGGTTTTTCTACACGTGGTCCAGGAATTAGGAGAATCCGGTTTTCTTTCTCTCTGTTTTAACGGTTGCTTTCTTCTCCGTACACACGAACATGCGCGTGGAGACCCCCTGTCAAGAAGGATGCTGTATCTGTGAACACAAGATGCTGACTTCTGTCTGTCTGCCCCCCAAACTCAGCAAAAAATAAATAATAACAATACATGAAGGGAATCTCTGCAGATTAGCATCTTTTCAGTGCCTAGAACTGCAAAGGGATATTTTTTTTTCCCTCTTCCACCCTGAATCCAGCATCTTGCCCAGAAAGTGGGGTTAGAGGAGGGGGATGGAGTCTGAGACCACCAGGGGCTGCCCTGGTCATCGGGGGACAGGAGGACCACGGGGGCATCGTGTAGCCTGGTGGGCTTGTTCACCCAGCATCCCTCCGCCCCCACCCCACGTCATATCTTGTTTTTATTTCCACACTTCTCTTTTACAATTTTTCAAACATGCCCCGATGCAAACACAGTATCTCCCCAAATGCGCTCGGAGTAGCTTCTCTTCCGACACAGAGCCTGAGCCAACAGCACTGAAAACGCGTAAGAGATGCACAGATAAAATACATTTATTTCTTTCCAGCATGGTTGGGAAGGAGCGCATACATGAGGGGCAGGCTTGTAACACGAAAGGAACCAGCACACGCTCACGGATTCGGTGGCCATGCGCTGCCTGCTCACGAGACTTTCATATTTGTGAAACCGCGGCCGTCTGTGCTGAGAAACGCGTATGTGTGCCTGGTACAGTCGCACGAAATGTGCATTAAACCAATTCCGTGATCGAAACCGCTCTCCCCTGACCACTGCACGTCTGCGTGAAGAGGCCACAGTTGTAAGATTTTTAAAAAAAGAAAGAGAGAGAGAGAGAAATATCCAAAGAGGAGAGTGTTCAGAAAGGTCTGTGAAAATGTCGATCACAAATGTCATTTGTCCTGCTGGCAGAAGATTGTTAACACAGGTGAGAAAGTTGAAATCTGCATTCATTTCAGAGGTGAAAGAATATATCCCTAGCAAGGAAAAAGAAAAAAAGCAACTGCCCAAAATAAAAAGGCAAAAAGATACTATCTTTACTCTTAATGTTACGAAACATTATTAAAAGTCTGGCTACTTTTAAGGTGGGAGAAAAAAGTCCACAGAGAACAAGAAAGTATCACGAGAGCAAAACTAGTTGGGGCGAGAGTTCCGACAGCCCGGACCCCTCAGGAGGAGAACGGGTTCCTTGGGATGCGCCATCCACCCCCCAAGCCCCCGGGTCACCCTCCCGTCAAAACTCAGAGGACCAAGCGCACGGAGGCTCAGAATCCAACTTAAAACAATTCTCAGGACTTTTTTAAAGGGCAATAACCATCTGTAGCTGTTGGAACAGTCCAGCAAAGCCATGGGGCTGGAACGGGTCTCTGCGCTCTGTGAACACACACACACAGACACACACACACGCACGCACACACATTTGTATAACACGCACTTGGGACCAATCTGTAGCACACACCCGGGGACCCCTGACCAGCAACCTCTGCTCTTTGAGCAGAGTTAGGGCTGACGTTTCGGGACACACACACACACACACACACACACACACACACACACACACACACACACACGGATTCGACTCAGACTTAGTCCTGGGATCGCTGGGAACAGGCTTCTTTGGGTCAGAACTGAGAAACCTTCAGACACATCCTTCAAAGAGGAGACTTGACAGTGAGCTCTGCGGGAAGGGGAGGGGCCCTCCCCCCCCAGGGGACCGTGTTTAGGGCTCGCGTCATGATGAAATCGCCTGTCCTACCCGAACCACCACTCTGCCGCCAGAGAGGTTATGCTTCATTTCTGCAAGAGGTGGAAATAAGAAAAATAAAAGGAATAAAAAACAAAAGAGAAATTAACAAAAAAGGAAAAGTAAAAGGGAAAAAAAAGGAAAGACATAAGAAAAAAAAGAAATAAGTAATAAGTAAGAAAAATAAAGAAAAAAGAACTAAGAAAAAATAAAAAATAAAAAAAGTAAAAGAAAAAATAAAGGCAAGAAATAAGAAAAAATGAATAAATAATAAGTGAAAGAAATAATAAAGAAAAATAAATAAGAAAAAATAAGTAAAAGAAACAAAAAAGGAAAGACACAAGGAAAAAGAAATAATAAGTAAAAGAAGGAAGAATAAAGAAAAATAAAAAAATAAACAAGAAAAAAATTAAAATAAGAAAAGTAAAAGAAATAAAAAAGAAAAAATGAATAAATAATAAATAAAAGAAATAAGAATAAAGAAAAGGAAATAAGAAAAAAGGAGGCCGGGTGTGGTGGCTCACGCCTGTAATCCCAGCACTCTGGGAGGCCGAGGCGGGAGGATCACTCGAGGTCAGTTCAAGACCAGCCTGAGCAAGAGCGAGACCCCGTGTCTACTAAAAAAAAAATAGAAAGAAATTATCTGGCCAACTAAAATATATATAGAAAAACTTAGCCGGGCATGGTGGCACATGCCTGTAGTCCCAGCTACTTGGGAGGCTGAGGCAGTAGGATCGCTTAAGCCCAGGAGTTTGAGGTTGCTGTGAGCTAGGCTGACACCACGGCACTCACTCTAGCCAGGGTAACAAAGCGACACTCTGTCTCAAAAAAAAAAAAAAAAAAGAAAAGAAAAGAAAAAAGGAAACAAGAAAAGTAAAAGAAATAAAAAAGGAAAGAAATAAGAAAAAAATAAGTAAAAGGAATAAGAATAAAGAAAAAATAAATAAGAAAAAAATAAGGAAAAGAAGAAAGAAAAAAGAAAGAAAAGAAAGAAAAAATAGGAAGAAATAAAAGAGATAACAAAAGAAAAGAAATAAGGAAAAATAAGAAAAGCAAAAGAAAGAAAGAAATAAGAAAAAAAGAAAAAGAAGAAGAAATAAGTAAAAGAATGAATAATAAAGAAGTAAGAAAAACATAGGAAATAAGAGAAGTTAAAAAAAGAAGGCTTGTGCCCAAGACCAGGACGCTGGCACTGGGAAGGGCAGGAATGGCAGTGGGACGCACACGTGTCAGGAGGACCCAGCACACCTTGCTCAGGCGTGAGGAACATCGGACCACCCACCCCTTCCGAACAGACCTTACAATGAGCAGATCGTGAGATCGGGGGGCTATTCCTACACTCATTCGTCTATATTTCCCCCAGGAACTGAGACGTGTAACTATTTGCGCCAACAGCTGGGAGGCAGAGCTGAGAACTGCAGCTCTCCGGGAAACAGTGAGAAATGCACCGTAAATCCCACCCGGGGTCTGTCCTTCCACCTTCCTGTCCTGGAAGGCAACACCCTCCCGAGGTCGGCTGTGCCCCAGGACGCCCAGGGCAGAGGTGGCCGCCCGGCTCGTGCCCTGGTGAGGGATGGAGTCCATGGGGACAAACGTCATGAATGCAGGGCAGCTGCCCACCCTGTTTCTTTATGTTGCATTTCAGTTTACAAGAAAACGTCTACGTTTCTCCTCGTTTTCCCAGGCCACGTGTGCGGTACTATAAGGTAATGTAACATGATTTAATGCAAGGAGCCACCGTGCACCGGGGAGGGCCAAGGCTCATGGGACTCGAGGCGTGTGCGGCGAGGGGACCGCGTCCTGGTGGTGCCTGCCGGCAGGAGGGGGGCAGCGGCAGGTGCAGGGGCTGCGTCTTGGGAGACAAACGGTTAGCGGTCGGGACACTCTCGGCACGCACAGGGCTCTCCGCTCACCCCTAGGTCTTCTAGGCATCTGGAACGCAGGGTTGAAAAAGAGAAGGAAAACAGTAATAAAAAAGTAAACTTGGGACAGGTCTGCTTCGGATGTGTGTGTGCCGGGGCCCCGGGCAGCGGCGGGGAGGGTTAGAAGGCCATGCTCAGGGCACAGAGGGAGAGAAGGCAGGAAGAAGGGAAGGAAGGAAGGAGGGAAGGAGGGAAGGAGGGAGGGAGGGAAGGAGGGAGGGAAGGAGGGAAGGAGGGAGGGAAGGATGCAGGGGGGAAGGAGGGAGGGAGGGAAGGTGGGAGGGAGGGAGGGGGTGAAGGAGGGAGGGAGGGAAGGAATGAAGGAAGGAAGGAGGGAAGGAAGGAAGGAGGGAAGGAGGGAGGGAGGGAGGGAAGGAAGGAGGGAGGGGGGAAGGAGGGAAGGAAGGAGGGAAGGAAGGAGGGAGGTGGGAAGGAGGAAGGGAGGGAGGGAGGGAAGGAGGGAAGGAAGGGGAGAGGGAGGGAAAAAAGGAAGGAGAGAAGGAAGGAGGGAAGAAGGGATGGAAGGAAAGAGGGTGGGGAGGGAAGGAGGGAAGGAAGGAAGGAAGGAGGGAGGGAAAGAAGGGAAGGAGGGAGAAGAAGGAGCAGGAATGACTCAGCCACCTAAAACCTCCTGAAACCTGCAGTCAGCCCAGGACGCTGGTTCACAGCAGGCCGTGGGCCCGAGAGCACAAGGATCTGCCACCAGACACAGAAGGTCACACCGCAGTTAACACCAAGTGCAGACAACCCAAAGCCGGGCTCCATGTAGTTAGTGGCCCGATGTAGTTCCTTGAAGCCAACACACACACACACACACACACACACACACACACACACACAGACGTGGCCTGCGAGCCCACGGGAGCAGCGGCTGAGACGGGCCCCCGCTACAGATCCCCTGCAGAAGCGAGAGCCAGAGCTGTGCACTGCGCCACAGATGTGTTAGTACGTGAGCTCAACACGGCACCCTGAGAGCTTTGCAGTAACCGCAGGGCGAGACAGCAGGCGTTGGATCCAGGCACCGGGTGCTAGAGACCCTCGCCTGCCCCCACCCACCTGCTCAGACTAATTTTGATGCAAACTTAACACACACCACAAATTTCAACGCAACGACCTCGTCCTGGAAAACCAGGCTCTCTGCCTATATACACACGGCTGCTCTTGCAGAGTGAGGGTTTCCCGACACTGTGCATGGTTTGCTCTGGGACTGTGGCGTGTGGCACGCACATCCTCCCAGAGAGCTCTCCAAGCTCAGCGACAGAGACCTCTGGGTTTGCACGAGTTAAAATCTCGGCACCAGGGGTCAGACCCGTGCAGCAGCCTGTGCACACGCCGGGGCTCGGACAGCTTCGTGTTCCCCGGGCCACGGTCCCACGTCTCAGTGCCATCGCTGCTCACGGAACCATGTTGCTGAGACGAGCCATCCAACTTGCTTCCCATTTTGGGTGTAAAAACCCAAATGTGCATCAGAGTAGTGGCAGAGAGATGCTCTTTTAAAAGAGTCGGGTTCTTGGTGTTTGTAGGACAACGCCTGGTTTTCCTTCTGCGTTGGCCTTGGGCGTTTATAGGGCTGCAGACCACAGTGCCTAATTATGCAAATCTGAAGTGCCAGCCTGCTAACATTGTATTTTATTTTACTTTATTATATTTATTTATTTGATGTTATTGTAGTCATTTTATTTATTTTTTAAAATAAATTTATTTACTTATTTTATATTATTCATTTAATTTATATATTACAATTTTATTATAATTTTATTTACATGTTATAGTTACTAATTATATTTAATTATATAATATATAATGTATAATTATATTTATATTATATTATAATTGTATCTATATATGACAACTAATTATATATGTATGTATTTATTATATATTATACATCACATATATTCATATAATTTTTTATTATATGTTACATAATCATTAATCAATAAATAATATAATTATTGATTAATAAAATATTGATGAGATAATCAATAATTTATTATTGATATCGAATATCAATAAATCATTAACATAATTATTGATTATAATTATTAATTATATAAATAATATATAGTTAAATGAGATAATTATATTTTTATTTTATTTCATTTTATTGATTTATTTTATTTTATATATCATAACTATATTAATATGTTATACAATATTTTACACATAAATAATATATAATTGAATTAAATAGTAGTTTACATATGAATAATATAGAATTAAATATTTATAATATTTTTATATATTTATTTTAATTCATTTTATTGATTTATTTAATATATCATAACTATATTAATATGTTATATGGTATTTTATATATAAATAATATATAATTAAATTAAATATTATATATAAATGGTGTATAATTAAATTAAATAATTATAATATTTTTAATATTTTAATTTTGTTTATTTCATTTTATTGATTTATTTAACTTATTTTATTTATATATCATTATTAATGTTATATAATATTTTATACATAAATAATATATAATTAAATTAAATAATAATTATAACATGTTTTTATGTTTTATTTTATTTATTTCTTATTTTATTTTATTTTATTTTACTTGCTTGGCCTTCCCGTGTTGTGCATTTACAGAAGATCGAGACAATGAATGCCGTGAACACTAGAAGGCAAACCGAGGTTTACAGTTGGACCTTCTGTTAATTTGGCCTCAGAAGAATAAAAGATTGTAGAAAAATCTCTTCGTCAGCACAGGTTGAATTCTGGACTTCCCTAAGCTTATTCTTCAGGAAAGATGCGTTTATTTTTTGAAACAATCTAAGGAAACCATCGCTAACGGGTGAGAGCTCTCCTGTTTTTTTTCCTGCCCACCCCACCCCTGCAATGAAGGCAGAAAATACTGCAAACCCAAAGCCAACCCTGGTGCTGGGAAGAGATAAAATATACAGCAATTATTTCTTTTCCCTTTTCCCAATTCTGTTTCCAAAGCTTTGACAAAGTCAAGTCCGCTGACACTCGCGGGTGCTCTTGCAACTTTGTCTCAGGAGATGAATATCGAGTAGCACCCCCAGATCCTACGGGTTCACAAATCCCACGGACCAAGGGATGAAAATGCTTTGCGACTCCAAATCCAATGTGGGTCGACCTCAGAGATTCTCAGGAAATTATAGGGCTGAGACTTCTCTTTAAATTAGAGATCACTCAACATTGCCTGGAATTCTAAAAAGACCTAGAGAGTTCCAAATAAAATACCTAAAACCTTGTGCATCCCTTGCTGACAGAGAGGGCTTCCTGCTCTCCTGGTTGCGTGCCATGCTGGGAGTTAAACGGCTTCCGGAAAATAAAAAATGTGATGGGAAAAGGTGTTTTGTGTTGTTTTTCCTCCTTGGTTCTAACCGCAGGTCTTTTATGGGAATCTCCTTGAACGTGGGCATCTGTCCCTGTGAGCACCGCTCGACGCTGATCATGTGATCACCGCTCAACGCTGATCATGTGATCCACCAACCACCATGGCCCGAGCACCTGCCAGGTGGAAGACCCATGTGTGGCAGGAAACCCCACGGCAAGAGGAGGGATGTGAACCCCAGCAGGCTGCTTTTAGGTCTCTGGATTCCAAAGCTCTTTAGGATTCTCAATTTCAAGCTATAAATAATGTTTGCTGATGTCAAATCCTGCAGTGATGGAAGATTTAGGGTCAACTGCACCCCTGCAGTCTAACTGCCTCTCCACCAGCATCTGTTTAAATCTCCCAGGAAACCCAACGTTTGGGGGGGCTTGAGAGGGATGTGAGGTCAGTGGACCAAGTATGAATAAGGACTTAAAGTCACAGGTAGGGTGACACATCCACACCCCCAGCAACTTGGGAGCCCCCGGGAGGCTCCTCCAAGGCCAGGGTTGGTGAGACCTCTGCAAACCATGCGGGTTACTCGCTCCACAGAGAAGGGAAGCCCTGTATGGGCCGCTCCGGAGATGCACGCACGTTAGCTGTGTTCAAAAGAGCAGGACTTACGGACTTCAAGGCAAGTTGTAAATAATTCAGGGACCTTTCAGTACCGAGGTCCCCAAAAGCCCCGATGGCAGAGCTGGGATACCGGTGGAGGATGCAGTGTGTCATCGTCCAAATTCCCTTTTCAACGCTACATCCCATCCAAGAACGTTCCTGGGTCCCCGGGCACCTGTGGGTGTTTGGTTCTAGCACACGGAGAGTTGGCCGTGCTGGGTTTTGGTTTTAACTCTCTCCCGTGTTGGATTGGAGAAGATAATGCAGCAAACCCCGGCGTGGCTCCCACCCTCATGATGAGGTGTGCGTCGGGGATTGTGCATAAGCATGAATAAACCGTCGCAGTGAATGCATCTGACACAGCATGGATAAACTGTCACAGTGAATGCATCTGACACACCATGAATAAACTGTCACAGTGAATGCATCTGATACTCATGCTCTCTGGGGGGACCCGAGGAGGCTCTCCCCACCCGGCCACCTCTGACCCTCACAATTGTTCAGCGTTGGCACCACCCGTTTGTTACATTCTAGACACGACACCCGAGCGCTGGGGCGGTGAGTCACTCGCAAACGTCCACACGACGGAACACAAGGCGGAGCAGCGCCAGGTCTGGAGCCAGACGCTCTGATGCCAGAGCCTGAGCGACTGGAGGAGCCACCAGCCACTGTGCCCGTGTCACATGCCAGCCGGCCTTTTCCACGCAGCGCCGTTTTCAAGCCAGCCACGCCCCCAGGAGAAGCGCCTTACCATTCTCTTTGAAGCACAGCTTCTTCTTCTGGTACGCAATGAAGCTGGAGATGGCTCCGGCCACAGCGACCACCACGGCCCCCACGATCCCAGGGATCACGCCAGGGGTGTCCGCTGCGGGGGGGAAAGCACAGAATACCGACACTGAGACGCCCGTGGGGCAGCCGGCGGACAGAGACAGTCGGTTTGAGATCATCGAGGTGCCCCTTTTTCCAAGGGGAGAACCCCGGGCATTGCACAATTCCAGGGAAAAGTAACGGAAGGTCTCCCAGCATGTGCCGGGCTGCATGGGCATGAGAGGCAGCCAGGTAAGAGAAGAAACTTAGCAGAAGCAACACGGAAACAAAGAGAAAGAGAAAGACAGAATTCGAAATCAAAGCGCAGGTATGAGGAGTTGCCCCTGCAGGAGCACACAGGATGGTCCCCGAGAGGTCCTGGCTGTGCGGCCGCAGCCCACATCCCACCCCGGGGAAGCAGCAAAAGGGCTCAACCCCCAGAGCCGGCTCCGGAGCTGCACACACTTCCTCCCAGACATGGCTCCAGACTGTGTTCATGACCAAAAGAGCCAACCACGCGGCATTCCCAGAACCAACCCCCAGAGTGACACCCAGAATGGAAACTAGTTTGCTGGGAGCCTTATGTTCAAGCCACACTGGGTGAATATTCAGCCTCCCAACCTCACCCTCCCCGGATGGGCTTGCTCTCCTGCGGATACCCGGCTTTGCAGGGTGCACGGAGCGAAAATATCCCTATGGGGTGGAGGTGAGAGAAACCTCTCTCTCTCTCACATACCCCTGCTCTGATGACGCTGTCTGCAATATACGTGGACTTGATTTTCTACATTCATCGTGGAAGAAGCGTCGTCTACTTACATACTCGTAAAATCCAGGGCACAACTGCCAAAACTTAACCATCCCTCCCTGACAAAGTGATTTATTAAACATTAACTCTGTATGGGAAGTCCAAGAATGACAACCCTAAATAAACATGCCGGACACACATTTTCTTACGGTATAGACTTTCAAATGACCATGCTGTGCTAGGCGAGGACAGCAGGCAAATTATTACTTCCTTCCGAGAAAGATTAAAAAGCCAAGAACTGCATCCACAAAATAATAAATACATAAAATGGGGGGAGGCTGGTCACGTTTCTTTTTCCATGAACACGCATCAAAATTTTAGGAATCCACGTTTTGACACTCACTAAAACAGCAAATAGGTATTAAAATCTCTGGCCAAAGAAATATCACATTTATAACTTTGACTCCAGCAGTACAAAAGCAATCCAGGTAACCGAAACATTTGTACGCATGCAAGAATCTGAAAGAAAAGTAAATAATAATAAAAGAAACTCCTTTGTTAAAGGAGTTGCTTTAGAAGCAGGGATTCTGCCAGAAACAGAGTCCTTGCAAATTTTAGGGACACGAGATACTAAAATATGCAGCTACTGTCCTTCCCTTCTTTTCTCTCACTCCTTTCCTTCCTCTTTCTCTTCTTCCTCTCTCTGTCTTTCTCTCTCCTGGTTTCTTTTAATTTTTAAGAGAATTTTTTAAACCACTATTTTCTTGTTCCTCTGAAAAGGAAAGACATGAGATGAATCACTGGCACTTTGATGTCAAGAGCACACAGACTCTTGGAACCAAAGGGGGTTGTCCACATGGACACCTCCAACCGTCACTGATCAATTATTATCAATCAATCAGTCATCCCCAGTGGGGGCTCTGGACAGGTGGCCGACAGGACAGCAGGCACGAGATGGCACGTACCCTGTTCCTCCTCATTCCTGGGGCTTCCACCACCACCACCACCTCCTGCAAGAGAAAAGCAAGACCGGGTGACAAGTTGCACCAGGACGATTTTTGGTAAAGGAAAAATTCATGGCAAGCTTGAACTCCCTGGGAGCTGGGCTTACGGAGTCACCTTCGCAGAATGGCCACAGAACCAAGGAGGTCACTTTGCTACTGAGGGCTCCTATTCAATTATCGAGCAGGGACCCCCCTCTGTGTGGGTCCAAATCATGGGGAAACCAGGCTCAGCTCCTGGCTCAGACCACCCTCCTACAGTGGGCAGGGGACCCAGGGAGTCTGTCCCCTCTGGCAGGACTAGGGTGCAATCCCAGCCGGGACCTGGGAGCCCCCCGCACACCCCACCCATAGCTACAGAGGGATCCCAGACACGTCCTGTCCTCTCTGTCACTCTCTTGCTGGTGGTCACTGCAGGGTGTATCCTTTTCCCAGATTTCCCCCAAGGCTAAGAGAGGCAGTGCCAAAACCACCTTTGCTGTTTTTAAAATTTCACACCAAAAACCAATATTGATAGATATTTATACGTGGTGTAAAGCCAATGCTTGCATAATTATAAAATGATTTCTGCAAACCTTGGTCCAGCCCTCGGTAAGGTGTAGACGTGTCAGAGCCTTTAGTTTCCTTAACATCAGCAGTCAGGTTCCGTGTATGGCACACAGGCACCACGGTATGCAGCTACAGAGCTGGGGTGCTGCCTGTCACACTATACGGGGTGCATGTCACACAGCTACAGAGCTGGGGTGCTGCCTGTCACACTATACGGGGTGCATGTCACACGGCTACAGAGCTGGGGTGCTGCCTGTCACACCATACGGGGTGCATGTCACACGGCTACAGAGCTGGGGTGCTGCCTGTCACACCATACGGGGTGCATGTCACACGGCTACAGAGCTGGGGTGCTGCCTGTCACACCATACGGGGTGCATGTCACACGGCTACAGAGCTGGGGTGCTGCCTGTCACACTATACGGGGTGCATGTCACACGGCTACAGAGCTGGGGTGCTGCCTGTCACACAGCTATGGAGCTTGGGTGCTGCCTGTCACACTATATGGGGTGTATGTGACGCAGCTATAGAGGAATGGAATTGAACTATATAGTAAACATATATCTATATATAGTATAAGTGCCTACTATGTATGATATAGTCTCATTATGGGTATGTAATTTTATATATACTTATTTTTTATATTTATATATTGGTTTGAGTGGTACTCTAATCTAAAATTATATAGTGGGGACAGAATGTCCACTTTTCAATTGTCACGCTGCCAGCTCGGGTCCTTTGGTCAAGTCACACCACTTCATTCTCAGGGCTTTGATGTCTACATGCATTAAATAATATAAAGTAAACCTCCCAATCCACAGGGGAACACAGGTGAGTGGGTGGGTGAGGAGAGAGCTGAGAAGCGCCTGCCCCCGGCCCTCAGCCCCCAGGGAAGGAGGGCAGATGCCGCGCCCTGACCTCGGCTCCCGGGGACCGAGCCTCTGTGGGGCAAGCGTTGCTTTTCACATCAGCAAACCACACAGCTCCCAGGAGATTGGCAAACATCTCTCTGAGTTCACAGACCCTCCTGTGCTTGCAGAGCAGGTGGATGTTATGAGAATGAGTCAGAACACAAACAGATAACGGGGGTACCTGTGTCATCTCCGCCTGAAAGTCCGTGATCAAGATCATGATCTGAAATGTCACCTATGGAAAGGAAAACGCAGTGTCAGCTGTCATACTGGAACTTTCTGGGAGGGCCCCATTGTCTTAGAGTAAAAAACAAAACTAAATAAGGAACAACGTTAGACTCCAAAGCAGATCTAAAAGGACCCAATAAGAGTACCCCTGCATAGAGGGAATCTTTCAAAAACATAACTGCAATTCATTGCCATTCTATTTCAAGTCTCTTAAAATTAGTTTTACCAAAACAAACAAACAAACAAACAAACAAACAAACAAAAAACTACCATTAATATTAAACCTGACAAAGATGACACTAAAAGAAATGGAAATTTCACACCAATTCTTCTTTCTGATAAATATAATACAACAATCCTAAATAAAATACTACCTGGCACAGAGTCATTGCACCAACAACCCTAATTTTTCACCTGCCTGTTGGGGGTGGAGTGTTCTGACCACCCCTCGACTCCGGACCCAGCCAGGTGACTTAGTTTGCTGCTGGGATATGAGAAAACGTAATACAAATGATATTTCAACACAGCTTCTGTTTGGGCTGTGCTCTTGTCCCGTGAGAACACGCCACCTTAAGCCACTAGACAGATGGAACAGACACTTGCGGAAGACCCCCATCATCCCAAGCAAAGACCACCCCAGACAACCCAACCCCGGAAGACCCACCAGCTTACCACCAACACATGAGAGATTGCATTTCATCTGAGCCACCCTAGACTCATTAAAAATAATTTTTTAAAAAAGTATGAAGCCACTGGGTTTGGAGATGGCTTGTTCCGTAGCAGTAGCTAACTGATGCATATCAACTTTAATCCATCAGTTTATGAAAACCTGCTATGACTAAGTAGAGTTTACTCCATGAGAGCAAGGACATATTTTATATAAAGGCATCTTTCAGTAGACTTTGTCACATGCATGGGTTAAAAGAGAAGGACCATCTCTATTGATGACACATGCATCATTCACATGATGAAACTAATGTTTACTCCTGTTTAGGAAAAGAAAGTAAACTAGAATAGTGAGATGCTTCCTGAAATAACAGCTACCTTTAAAAAAAGATAATGTCTTATTTAAAGGTGAATCTTTTGGGGCTTTTGCCTTAAAGTCAGGATTGAAAAATTTCTGTTCTCTTCATGCCATTTGAAGTTGCCCTGGGTTTTCTAGCAAAAGCAATGCAAAAATCCGAAATTTTTTTAAACAAAAAAATAAACTGCAAAGACAAGGTATAAATATAAAAAGAGGAAATTTTAAAAAATCATTTGCAAATAGCATCACTGTTTTCTTTGAAAAGCTAAGAAAGGAAGCAAAAACAATTAAAATTTCATAGGGATTTATCATTAAATGGGCAATCAGGAAGAGTGTACAAAAATCCTCTGTATATTATAGAAATAAACACAAAAACAGTGAACATAAAAATGTATTCAGAGAAACAAATAAAAACAGGGGAAAAAACATTTTAAAAATACATTTAAAGAAATTTTTTTAAAAATGGCCAAGACAAAACAGGCACATAGAGAAATCAAATCCGAAGGAAAAAACCTGCAGAATTGTAAAAGATTCAAATGAAAATAAAAAGAAGATTTTATTTTTTTCCCAAGAGGGACAAAAAGAGACAATGACAAAATGATTCTGAAGTTAACAGGAAAAAATAAATAAACAAAAAAGCGGGAGCCCCACACAAACATAAAAGATACAATAAAACCAAGAGAACTTTAACATCTTGCTCGTCAAATAATACTTTAAAAAATATTCAAGGGCAAAAAAGGTTTTAAAAAATAACACTGGCTTCTCTGTGGGGAATAAACAAATAGATATTTTCCTCCCTATCAAGTCTATTATTTAAAAATCTCATATTCGATTTATTTAGAAGTTCCATAAAACCTTGGAAGTAGAATCAGCAAATCCAAACCAAAAATACATTTTTGAATGCTGCGTTTTCCAGGTAGCCGAACGCTGGAACTACCTACACAGGGAGTGAGCAGTGAGCAATGCCAATCTGAAATCACCTCCTCTCAGCTGACAAGGACATCACTGTACAAAACACAACATACAAAGAACCCACGGTGGGGTTGGAGGCTCTTACCGCTGGAACCAGGTTGGTTGGGGTTCGGATTCGGCTTGGGCTTGGGTGGGTTAGGCGGTGCCGGGTCATCTGTTTGTCAAAAGATGAGAATTGCAGTTGTGAGTGTTTTGCAGTAAAGAGAATGAAACATCCGTTTGCGCACAAGGCAGTCTACTGAACTGTCAGGAATTGGCGATCGTCCTTTGTCCCAGGAGGGACAGCCGTCCACCCAGCCTCCCGCCAACGTCTTCCCATCACCCTCCAGCTACAGCCCTTAACTTCAAGCGTTTCCCATAGAGAGCAAAGCAGGTGTGTGTTGAGCCTCAGAATACTGAGTCATAGAAATGCCCCCTGTATTTTTGGAGACAAGATTTGATTTCAGAAGTCAAATAAGGCTTGCCTTAAAGAAAAAAGAAATGTGTTAGTTCAAAAGCTGCCTCGTCTCAGAAGGCGTCTCATTGGTCAGTAACAGCTGCACTTCAAAGAGACAGCTGTAAACTGGGCCTATGGTTCTCACCTGTTTTGAAAGACAAGGCAGGCCTCTTCCTAGAGCCATGGGTTGCCGGAGCTGGCAAGGCCCCCCCGGAGATGAGAGCTGATCAGAGAGCTATGCTAATGCCCACGCCGGGCCCAGAAGGAGCCATGCGGTTAAAGTAATTAACTCAAAGCACAGCTCATGTTGACTTCTGAGATCATCTCTGTCCCCAAGAACACAATCACCGGAGCCAAGATGTCTCTGGTTTTTGCTAAAGTAATAGCCTTATCAGAAAACTTAGAAGTTTGCCCCAAGAAGATTTTACAACTCATTGTTCCCCTAGTTAGAGTTAGTTGAAGGATCTGTAGTAGCCTTTTAGAAGACTTTGACCCTAAAGCAAACTGCCTGTTAGCATGCGAATTCCCTTGCCCTTGGCAACGGGAGCCTGTATCTACCCTATATAACACCTGTGTGGAGTTTCAGTCAGGGAATATTTCTTCGCGGGAGAGAACTCTATCCATCCGGATACCCTCCTTATATCTATTTTCATAAACCTTTACTTTATAAACTATATCTTTGGCTCTGTGTATTATTATCATTATTTTATTTTTATTTCTGTTTCCTACTATTTTTTCATCCTTTGCGATGACCCCTGCCTGGGAGACCTAATCGGAAGAAAAAACCTCTTTGCTGGGAGCGTAGCTAACGCCCTGCAAACTGGCGTGGTCAACTTAGAGACCTGATCCGAAGAAAGAGAAAAAAACCTCCTTGTGGGGAGCGTAGCTAACTCCCCGCAGGTGTGCACAGCAGCTACAGAATGTCCCATGTGAAATGCAAATGCAGGACCCGCTGTTCAAACTGCATTAAGAATTTCCCGGAGGCAGCAGCTTGTACTAAATGGATATGGTGTCCTTGAAAACTCGGAGCCCTGTGTGACTTCAGACCCCACACAACTAGGAAGGCAGTCCGGACACAGGTAGTCACAGCTGCCTGAGGTCATTGCAAAGACTGTGAGAGTTTTAAAAACAACAGCAAGCACGCTGGAGGAAAAAAAAACAAAACCCCCAAACCCCAACAACAATGACAAAACAACAACAACAAAACAATGATACACTTATTCCCTCGGTTTCCACAGCAAAAATGGGCCCCAGTCACCATTCCCAAGAGACAAGTCTCTTTGAAATGATCACAGTTCGGTCACAGCTAATAATTCGGTGTTGGCAAGGTGGCAGCAGAGGAGATTTAAAGGAGTTACTCACTGTGTCCTCCACCACCCAGGGCATCTTCTAAGTTGAAATCGTCCCCTGGAGGAGGGAAAGGCATCGTTAATACTAAAGTTCCGAGTGAACAGGGAAGGACCTTGCAAACAGACAGAGAAAACACCGCATCCCACATCCTGTGCTGTCCCATCATTGCCTGCCAAGAAGTCCCCGATGGTCTCTCTGGGATAGACCCTAAGAGGGAGGGACAGAAAACTGTGACCTGAGCTGAAACCCTACGGAGGAAGACCAATAACTCAGCAGAGCTGTTCGACGTTTTAAAAAAAAAAATCAGACAGTGTTGAGATAAGACAGCAATGACGTCACTCTGGCCACCATTTTTGCTCTGGGAGTCTATCCACCAACTGGCGTGATGCTTGCGGGATGCCACGATTTGTCCCTTATTCCTGACTTTTATTTGCAGGGGTGGCACAAGACCACATGGCATGCATGTCCTCGGGCTGAGATACGTGTCACCCACAGGTTATTTGGGGAGCTGAGCCCTGAACGTCTTCTCTCCCAGGTGGGGAACGTCCCAAGACAGACCAGCTCAGACCCTCAGAGTAAAAGGACACAGAGATGTTGTCAAAATATCCCAGAAAAGCATCAGCAGCCGTTTCTCTCACGGGGATCCCGGCAGGAGACTGTCACCATGACAGCACAATTCAAAGATTAACCCCACCAGACCCAGAGCCTTCAAATGACCCATCTGTCCCTTCTAGGGTGTCTCAGCCCTGCCCTGCTGTCAGGGACCCGGGATTTCCTCTCTCTCTTTGCATAGCAGGAGAGTTTGCTTCTTACCAGAACTGGGCTTTTTCGGGGGTGGAGTGGGTTTCTTCTCTCCATTATCTAAAGAAGAAAGACAAGGCTGTCAGTAAGGCTCGCAGCTGGGGAAAGACCCCCAACCCGCTTTGGTTGTTAAGGACGTTGCATTTCCTTAGAAATAGCTGGAGAATGTTTTTGGCATCATTTATCCGCCCCAGCCCGGACGGTGGCCGGGGTGTGTGGGACGACTCTTCAGCCCAGACGGACCCACATCAACAGGCACAGGGGCCAGGGTCTTGAGCGAGGCCCAGAACCCCTTCCCCACCCCCTGACGCTGAATGGGGCTAGGAGTGAAAGGTCCACCACGAAGCCAGGAGAACGGGAGGTTTAGCACAAAAACTGAACGTGGAGAGCCCGAGATGCAGGCATGAGGAGGGATGACGGGCCCACGGACGAAATGCGGTTCATCTTTCTCATGTGAAACACATTCCTGAGACCCTCCCGAGACGCCCCCTCTGGGAATGGAAGCCAAACAGGCTGGCAATGCAAAACCAAGGACACCTCCTGCTATAGGAAGCACCTGTTCCCACTGGCCAAGAAGGGGTAGATGGTCAGGGAAAAGATTCTCTCCTTTGTTGAGTTAAAAAAAAAAAAAAAAAAGTTAAGAAATGGGTCCTGGGTTGAAGAGTGTCCCTGCAAAACCCACATCCCCCCCGGAACCTCAATATGTGACTTTGTTTGGAAATAGGGTCTTTGCAGATGTAATTAGTGAAAGATTTGAAGATGAGACCATCCTGGATCAGGGTGAGCCCTAAACCCAATGACAGGTGTCCTCCTAAGAGACAGCAGAGGAGACACGGATGCACACGAGAAGCCACATGGAGACAGAGGCAGAGGCTGGAGTGATGCGGCCACAAGCCCAGGGATGCCTGGAGCCCCCAGGAGCTGGGAGAGGCAGGAAGGAGCCTCCCCTGGAGCCTGCGGAGGGAGCGCGGCCCCGAGACACCTGAGTCTCACACTCCTGGGCTCCGGGACTGGGAGAGGACACATTTCTGTGGTTTAAGTCACCCTATTAGTGGTACTTTATTGTGGTAGCTGTAGGAAAAAAACCACAAGGGGAAGGTGATATCTAAGCCAGAATAAGAAGGAATTTCAGCATGAGCTTTGGCTGAAGGGAGGGAGACAGGCGGGAGGGCAGGAGAGAGGGTGGGGCGTGGGGACACGGAGCCGTCCCTCCAGGAACTGGGGTGTGTTCACCCCATGAGCACCTTCCTCAAGCGCCTGGCACAAGTGTGAATTATTCCACTGGGGAGGGTTGATTTACCCTAAGGACGACGGCACCATAGATTAGCACAGTGACCACAATGAGGCCTGCTTCAGTGCACAGACATACCTCGTCCTACTGCATTTTGATTTCCTGAGCTTCCCAGATACTATGTTTCTTTACAAATTGATAATTTATAGCAACCTCGTGTCCAGCAAGTCTGTGGGCACCATTTCTTCCAAAACCACGTGCAGCACTTTTTAGCAACAAAGTATCTTTTAATTAATTAATGCATGCACTTTGCTTTCTTAGACATAATGCTACCGCATACTTAATGGACAATAGTAAATTGGAAACATAACTTTTCTATGCACTGGGAAACCAAAAAAGAATGGTGTGAGTCGCTTTCCTGTCTTACTGTGGAACTGAACCCAAAACATCTCCGGTGTGCCTGTATCCACTACATGAATATAACATACTTATGTTGTTTTAAAAAATGATCTCATTGCTTACCACCGAGCGCATCAGACAAGTCAAAATCTTCACCTAAGAGGAAAAAAAGAGAGTCAGATTAGAAATAAGGAAAGGTGAAGGTAAATTGGAAAATTATGAAGATTAAAAAAAATGGTATGATATTTTTCTGAGTTTGTGATATCTGTGGGATTTAAAAGAACGACTTTAGAACATTTATAATGTGCTGTGATTTCTCTTCTCATCCTCAAGATTCACTTGCGTGCCTGAAAGTAAGAAGACATTAGCCTATGTTTTAAATAAATGCTGACCTTTGAGTTTAGTAGAGATTAAAAATGCAGGAAAACACAATCATTTGGCACGTGCCTTGTTCTGAAAAAGCAGACCCTTTAAAACAATAAGAATTTCCAATATATATTGGAGAAAAAAAAACATGTGGAATAAAATCCTCCATTTTCTTAGCAACTCTTCTGTAATTACAAACCAAAATATACCTCTTACAGAAACACCATACAGCCTAGAAAAACACATAATTTTTTTAAAATAACAAAATCCCGTGGGAATCCCAGAGAATGAGGAAAGTGTCATTATTGATTACTGATTTTCTATCCTGTGTCTACATTTTTAAATTAAAACAATTTCGACGCTATTTCAATGTGGCTATCTCCAATGGATTGAAGAAACACAAAATAAAGGCAGTTTTGGAAGAGTCGGCTGGGATCGTGTGGTTGGCTGCAGGGAGCGTTAGGGAGGGTCGGGAAGATAATCGCTCAAATTCAGCATCTTGGTTCCTCGGAACTGAAGGGAACACGATGCCCCACCAGTCTCAGGCAGTGCTGGGTGGTTAAGGGTCCAGAAAGACCCCGCAAGAACCATGTGGATACTGGGATGTGTTCTCTCCTAAGGGATGTCTGAGAGGCAGGGCTATGCTCCTGTGTGTGCATGTGCAAACTGTGCACGTATGTAGGAAGGCACATGCACATGTGTGTGTATGTGTGTGTGCATGTAGGTATGTTTGGGACTGTGTGTGCCAATGTGTAGGCATATGTATTCGTGGCTGTGTGTGTGCATGTGCCAGTATGTTTTATGTGTAGATGTGTGTAAGCATGTTTTGCATGTAGGGATGCTTTGTGTATAGGTACATTTTGTACATGCATATGTGTGAGTATAGGGGTGTGTGTGTGTTTGTGTGTGGGGGGGTCCTTTGTGGGACCCACCCCAGCAACCACCGTGGGGCTGTTTGCAGAACTGCAGAGCCCTGAAACGGCTGTTTCTACACCCAAACTCAGGCCAGACAGAACAGATCCAATTACAACCCTTCCCCCAACACGAGGAAGATTTTTTGTGGGGTCCCAGGTGGGGATGGCATTGACTCCGAACACCCCACCAGGCATATGCATGCACACAGGGACATACATACATAGAATTCTGTAACTGTATTTTGGGAGGTTTTATCATTTTTTCTTTATTTCCTTTTCCCCCCACATGTTTGTTTGTGGTGCAAACACTTAAAATCTACCCTCTGGCTGGGCGCGGTGGCTCATGCCTGTAATCCCAGCACTCTGGGAGGCGGAGGCGGGTGGATCGCTCAAGGTCAGGAGTTGGAGACCAGCCTGAGCAAGAGCGAGACCCCGTCTCTACTAAAAATAGAAAGAAATTATCTGGCCAACTAAAATATATATAGAAAAAATTAGCCGGGCATGGTGGCGCATGCCTGTAGTCCCAGCTACTCGGGAGGCTGAGGCAGGAGGATCGCTTGAGCCCAGGAGTCTGAGGTTGCTGTGAGCTAGGCTGACGCCACGGCACTCACTCTAGCCCGGGCAACAGAGTGAGACTCTGTCTCAAAAAAAAAAAAAAAAATCTACCCTCTTAGCCGTGTTCCAGCAGGCAACGCACTGCTGTTAACCACACTCACCGTGAGCACACAAGACCTCTTGCACTTACTCCTCCCGTCTAACCAAATTTCCACGTCCTCTGACCGACACCTACCCATCTTCCCCATGCCTTGGTTGCCCCCTTCTCCCCTCTGCTTCCGCAACTTTGACTCTGTCAGACTCCACAGGGAAGGGAGACAGTGCAGAATGTGTCTTTCCGTGCCTGGCTTGTGTCACTTGGCATCATGTTCTCCAGTTCATCTACGTTGTTGCAAATGACAAGATTTCATTCTTTTTTATGGCCGAATAGTTTTCCACTGTGTGCATATAACGTGTTTTTGATACCCATCCACCTGCCCATGGACACAGGCTGATTCCTATCTTGGCCACTGCAAATAGTGCTGCAATAACTAAGCATGCAGGTGTCTCCTCGACACACTGAACTCACACCTGTGGGACAAATACCCAGGCAGAGACTGAATCAAGCCACACCCGCTTCAATTCCTACAACACTCTGTTCCCTGGAAGGGATGGGGCTGGGAGCTCTCTCAGAGGTCACCTTCCTCAGCCATCGGGACAACTTTTAAACCTTAGGGACGTTTCTGGCAAATCAAAGCAAAGTTCCCCAGCACACAGAGCCGGTGAAATCCCCAAGTGCATACTGGACTCTTTAGGAAACAAGCAGGACTTAGTAAGAAGCCGTGAAGGCGAAATAGAAAACCCAGCAGCAACAAAACAACCCACACGTGTGAAAGTAAATGCCGGGGTTTTTTTTTTACATGTAACCTTCTAATTTCTGTACTTTCACCCTCATAAAGAGAAGACGATCACAGAGGCAATCACCAAAGCAACGAAAAACAAAACAAAGCAAAACAGAATGGTCCCTTGAAAGTGACTCATCCCTGCCCAGATTCAGGAAATACTGTGAAAACAAGAAAGCAGGAAGAAATGCAGTTTCCAACACAAGGGTGTTGTCTCCTTCTCGGACTCCCCCAAGCTCTCAGCAGAAGCCACGAGGGCTCTGGGAGTGAGGAAGGGGCCCCCTTCACCCTCCCTCCACTCTCCCACCTGCCCGACAGGGACCACGCAGCCCAGGCACCGGGACGAGCCCGTATCTCCACGGGAAGGGAACCTCAGGTGCAAAGTCACAGAACACGGGGAAAACACAGTGTGACCTGCACACCTCCACCCGGTGGAAACCGTCCAACACTATTTGCACGCTTTCCACAGAGCGCTCTCCCCGCTCTGCCTCAGTTCCTGCCTCCAGCCCTGGACCCCAGAGGGGGCCTCTGCCCACCCAGGTGCGCTCACTCCCTCCCCCTGCCCTGCAGCTTCAGGTCCACGCTGCTTTCTGGGCAGCCACTGGCTTCGTCAGCTGTACACGTGCTCTTTGGATGCCAGCGTGGCCGGGATGGACGTTTCCAGTGCACTGCCTGTGTGCATGTGTAGATGTGCTCGTGTGTGCAAATGTGCATGTGTGTATGCATTGCCTGCATATCCATGCATGTGCTCATGTGTTCACAGGTGTGTGCATACATACGTCCCTGTGCATTGCATGAATGTATATATGTGTGCATTGCATGCGTTCATATATGTGCATGTGTGCATGCATGAGCACTGTAGGTGTGCATGTGTGCAAATGCACATGTGTGTATGCATTGCATGCATGTGCTCATGTGTTTGCATGCGTGTGCATACATCTGTGCATTGCATGAATGTGTATGCATGCCTATGTGTATGCATGTGCACTGAATGAATATGTATGTGTGCCTGTGTGCGCTGCATGAGTTCATATGTCTGTGTGCACGTATGTGTGTGCAGTGCATGAATGTGTGTATGTGTGTGCATATGTGTGCATTGCATGTGTCCGTGTGTGTTCATGTGCACATGCATTGTATGAACGTGTACATGTGTGTGTGCGTGCATTGCCTGTGTGCATGTATATGTGTGTGTGTGCGTCGGCCTGATCTCTAGCACGGGGTCCAGGGCCGGCCACTTCGCCCCCCCAGCCTGTCCTTCCCACCTCCTCCACCACCCTAGAGCCACCCACTTCTCTTCCACCTGATTTCCCGTCCTGGTCACAGCCGCTGAACTAGAACCGGGTCTTCCAAAGAAGCTTCCTCCTTACCCCGCCCACCTGCCCTCCCAGAGGCCACGTGGACTGTGACAAGGCCACAGCTCATCATAGTGTCCCTTCCACAAACCGAGAACAAGGGGAGGGCACAGAGCCTCCAGCCACTGCGCGACTGTCCCCCCTCTGCCCCCAGCTCCCACCCCTGGAGAACCACCCTCACCCCTGCACTGAGAGCTCATCTTCCTGCTTTACCTCGGTGCTGGCCTCACTCCAGCATCCCCGAGGGACGAGGAAACCACACAAGAGACATCCCCAAGCTGTTTCAGCTGCACTGATCCAACCTTGGGCCTTCAACCTCAGATGCCATCTCTCTGTCCGTCCCCTGCCTCCAAAGACTCCTCCTGCCTGGACTCAATACCCAACTCTCACTGTTCGTTTGCTTCTCGGGTGACTACAGAATCCAGGAGGCTAATACCAAGGGCTGCTCCCTGAACACTGCCCCACACCAAGCAAGGAGCAAGGGGAGGTGGCGGCTCTCGGTTGCACGCAGAGGTGGACGCCCTTAATCTACCCACCATCGGGTGTTGAGTCCCTGCGGCTTTCTGGGCTGCAGACACCACTGGGGTGAATCTGCTGGGTGTGTGCAGAGGCGTGAAAATGCATCATGCCGGGGGCCCCACGGGGAAGCAAACCCAATGAATGCTCATGGCTGTCAGTAAACCAATCTCTCTAAATGAATCGACTCATCTCCTAATGCAATCCACTGCCGCATTCCCAGGTTATGAGTATTTCCAATGTATCACACTCCCTGAGCTGGTGGGCAGGGGATGCACAGGCTCCCAGCAGAACCCACCTATCCCTCCTTGCTCCTGGGACTGCCACATGGGGCTGACAGCTGGTGAGAAAACACCTCCAAACCCTGCACAGCAGGGGCTGCAACTGCGCCCACAGGCAGGAGCAGCCTGGCCGAGGACTCGGGTGCCCATGCTGGGTGCCCGTGTTGGACGCTCTCGACGTCCAGCTTCCTGCAAACTTGCAAAGAGACCACGCCCTCAGCAGCAGCCCCCACCACCTCTGCGGTTTCCAACCTGCCCACACGAGCTCCAGATGTTTGGGGACAGGACGCTGACTCATCCGGACAAGGACAGAGGGATGGGCGGGGTGAGTCATCCACACAAGACACCTTCTGATTCAAGCAGTGTTTTCCTATTCACAGCGGCCGGGGAACACCAGGGCAAGCCCGGACTGGATTCCTGAGGGCCACACAGGGAGTTTGAGCTCCTCGGAAAGGCGCACACAGCATTGAGCCCGTCACCAACGCACTCAACCATGACACGCAGGGAGAGCCGGAATCTGAGTTCTGTGAAATGCCATCGTGACAGCTCACAGGGGTTTCACACAGAAATAAAAATGAGGCAGGTGGAAGATTCCTCAGACTCTCAGAATTTCATAATGACCCTAACATATAATTGCACAGTAATAACAGTAGCCAGGGGTGTCATTTACAGAGTGATTTCTATTACATGTGCCTGGAGAGTTCTAGATATTAATAATCAAGTTCATCTTGACATTTCATTACGGCAGGGGGGAGAAAGAGAGGCCCCACGACTGGCCTCAGTGCCCCTGCTTATCAATGGCAGAGCTGGGACGTCCCATCCAGGCATCACTGCAAAGTGTGGGGACACCTGCTCACAGCTTGTCACTTCCTCACCTGCTCCTGCTGGTTTTCCAAGCCCTTTTTCAAACTGCACCAAAAACATAAAGTTTCAGGACGTCACGGAAACCAACCCGGGGGAGGCTGAGCAGACACGCGTGTGCTCCGTGCTCGATGCGGACTGAGTCCTTGGACACCAGGCAAGGAATGTGGGGGAGAAAAAGTCAGGTGCAGGGCCTGCCCTGAAACCTTGCATTCGAGGTTTGTAGGGGGCTCGGGTGGGGTCCCCATTGGAGAGACACTGGTAAATACAAAGAAAGCCCAGGACCACAACAGTGGACATGGGGCCTGAAGCTCCTCAGTGTGGAGGGCTCTGAAGATTCATTTCATTTTATTTAAATATTTTAAAGGCTCTTATTTTTCTGCCCCTAAACATGGATTGCTTCAGATACATATTTTCTCTTTTTCAAGATGTGTAATTAAACAACGGGGCAGATGTCAATCCAGGGATACAAAGTTTCACTTAGGCAGGAGGAAGGGTTGAAGAGATACATTGCACAACACGATGATCGCAGTTAAAAAACAATGTACCACATGCTTGGATACATTGTCGCTAGCAGAGTCAATGCTGAAGGGTTTTCACCACACACACCCAAAACTGTAAGCCTGTGAGATAATGCATAAGCTAAAAACCATTCTGCAAGGGATACGGGGATCAAAGCATGAGGTGGCACACCCTAAGTATATATAATTTGTATCTGCAGATTAAAAACATAAATAATTTTTCTAAAAAAAAACGACTAGCTTCTAGATCTTTAGCATCACAATAGTTTCAGAAATGCTCTAGTCCCGGGTCCAGCTTGCTTTGCATAAAGAAGCAAATACGTTGTCACCTTCTGAATAATTTGGTGCAGAAACTACAATTTGCTAGATTATCCGCAAGGCCAATGAAGCCTACATTAACAAACAGAACACCCTAGACGTGAAATGTGCCTGCTGAAGCCAACACAGTCAGTCTGTTAACCCCACGGCTAGCTTCGAAATTAACAGGTGGCAGCCACCAGGCTCTCAAAATGGTCTTTGCTCGTCTACCATGGACACGAATGGGCTTTGTGGTGACGGTGACAGTTGCATGCTATTCTGTCTGCCTAGCTTCAAACTCACATGCAGGTTGTTAAACTAACCCTCATCTGACGGGGCTTTAGGTGCACGGAAACATCTCAACTTCATCCTAACCGGGAAGATGGCTCTACGGTGTAGAGATGATGTATTCATACCTGGCTCTTTTGAGTAACTTCACAAGGCATTTGGTGATGATGAGGGATAAATTTTATTTTATTTTTTTTTCTTGTGCTCTAACTCTGGGAACATTTCCCCCAAGCCCTACGCCAAGTTTCAGAAGAGCTCAGAGAATGGAGTGACGGCGTGGGCTGGGCTTGGCAGACCTTGCACATCCTGAGGGGGTTGTGGGAACACACATTTTGGGGGCTCACCCCATAAGGCTCTGATTCTGTGGTCCGGGGCGGGGCCCGAGAGCCTACATTTTTAACAAGCTGCAGGGTGATGTTAACTCTGCTGACGCAAGGAAGAACTGAAGAATTTTGATGCTCAGAGGATGCCAGGGCAGAGCTGCCCGGGACTTCCTGTTCCCTGTTCCCCTCCCTGCTGCTGCGTGCAGGGGCTGGTTCCCAACCCTGTTTCTACAGGAAAACAGTCATTGCTCCTCCCCCAGGGTTACTGAATGTGCCAACCCCAGGACCTGGCTCTGGGGACTCATTTCCAGCCACACTCCCCAGCTGAGCTCCTTCCAAACTGCTCGCTGCCCTGCAGATTGGGGCTTGCTCAAAATGACCCCTCAGAGGGTCCCAAATGTTAGCAACTCATGAAGCCCCATGTGTCTCTGTAAAATGATGCTAAGGCCAAAAGCAAACAAACAAACAAAACCAAAAAAACCCCACACTTAACAGCTCTGTCTGTTAATTACGGTCTCTACGGTAACAAAGTAGTTACATTCCATAAAGTCTCCAGGAACACTGAATTAGCGAATACTGGATTAGCGAATACTGGATTAGTGAATACTGAATTAGTGAATACTGAATTAGCGAATACTGGATTAGCGAATACTGAATTAGCAAATACTGGATTAGCAAATACTGAATTAGCGAATACTTAATTAGCGAATACTGGATTAGCGAATACTGGATTAGCGAATACTGAATTAGCGAATACTGGATTAGCGAATACTGGATTAGCGAATACTGGATTAGCGAATACTGAATTAGCGAATACTGGATTAGCGAATACTGGATTAGCGAATACTGAATTAGCGAATACTGGATTAGCGAATACTGAATTAGCGAATACTGGATTAGCAAATACTGAATTAGCGAATACTGGATTAGCGAATACTGAATTAGTGAATACTGGATTAGCGAATACTGGATTAGCGAATACTGGATTAGTGAATACTGGATTAGCGAATACTGGATTAGCGAATACTGGATTAGTGAATACTGGATTAGCAAATACTGAATTAGTGAATACTGGATTAGCAAATACTGAATTAGTGAATACTGGATTAGCGAATACTGAATTAGCGAATACTAGATTAGTGAATACTGAGCCTCTGCTCCTAGGGAAATACGAGGTTAGGTTTCCAGAGCTGCTGGGCAGTTTCATCAACCAATCACCTACATACGCTTGTTTTATGTGGGTTACTGTTTAAAGACACCTTATGGCATGCGTATTTTTGACTCATTCACATTGAACTTGAAGACAACAGTGCTATATAACTCATACCCAGGCAAAGTTCATTGAACACAGATATTTTCTGAGTATGATCCATCCACCCTTCAGCACTATGCGTGAGGCCCTTTCAAACAGCAAAATCACTAACACAAAGCACAAAAATGCAAAAAAACCTTAGCACTCAATCAAAGGACTCTTGTGTACAGCATGAGTCGAACAAGACAGCAGCTGAGAATATGTGCTATTGGGCAACTCAATTTTTTTGCTGTTCTGCGCATGCCCAGGAATGCCCAAAGTATTGACTTGGGGTCACAGGGTTTGGGCCTCTCTGCCTTCCTCAGCCCTCTACCTGGCCATGAATGCTTATCCCTTCTTTCCAAACCTAGAAAACTCCTATTCATCCCTCAAAACCCTGGGAGAGAGTACCCTCCTCCAGGAAGCCCTCCATCATCACCTCTCCCTGCCCAGCCGGAAGCACTTCACAGACATTACAAAAGACGGTTGATTCATAAGCACATCATGATTTGAGAAGTGTGGCTACAGACCCCCGTTCTGAACTCCAGCAGCAGATTAAGACCCACCCTCAGGGTTTTCATAAGTCCCGACACCCAGGCCAGTTAAATCAGAAACTCTGGAGGTAAGGCCCAGGCATCTCTAGTGTTAAGCATACCCACAAAAGAAAACAAAAACAAATACAAAAACAAAAACAAAAACAAAACAAAAAACCCCATACTTAACAGCTCTGTTTATTAATTACAGTATCGTTTATTCAAAGTAGTTACACTCTATAAAGTCTCCAGAAACACTGAATTAGCGAACACTGAATTAGTGAATCCTGAACCGCTGCTTCTAAGGAAATACAAGGTTAGGTTTCCAGAGCTTTTGCTCACAGTTTCATCGACCAATCACCTACATAAGCTTTTTTTATGTGGGTTACTGTTTAAAGACACCTTATTGAATACATATTTTGACCCATTTTGATGCAAATGCATGGCCGACTCTGCAGACCGGCGCTGTAGATTGTTACTCCCTTAATTCTCCTTAACCCAGCTTGTCTCTCTCCTCTTCCCTTCCCTGCTGACTTGCCCAGCTCTGCCACAGCCTGGGCCCTGCCCACCCATTCTCCCTGCTGCCCAGCACAGAGGGGTCTTCTGCAGCCCTGTGTCACTGTGCAGCCATCTGAGTGAAACCCTTCAGGAGTGCAAATCCACTCTGCTCCTCAGTGCTAACCGGGCTGCCCATCACCTGGCCCCCGCAGCTGCTGCAGCCCGAAATGAACTGCAGCAACCCCTGCTCCTCCACCAGCCAACACCCTTCCCTCTCTTCCACATCCGCTTCCTCTGCTCACTCATGGAACCTCAGGGCCCCAAGGAGGACCCGTCCTGCATAGGGCCCTTTCTGACACTCTGGGGGAGTGTGGTCCCCACTCTCTGCCCACTGAGCATCCAGGACTTTCATCCACAATGGCGCCTGTATGGCAAAAGTGATGCACTGATTGTTACTTCCCCAGCAGAGAATAGAGGACAGGGACCGGGGATGTCTTTTTTGTGCCCCCCAAAACAGCACAGAGAACACAGATACCTCTCAAATTCAACCTATGCTGGCTGAAGGGGTGCATGAGAGAGCTAGTGGCCAGGTCAGGTGATAGGTGGATGGATGGGTGGATGGATGGTGGTGGATGGATGGAGGGATGGATGGATGGGTGGATGGATTGATGATAGATGGATAGGTGGATGGCGGGTGGGTGGATGGATCAATGAATGGATGAGTGGATGGATGGATGGATGGATGGATGGGTGGGTGGGTGGATGGATGGGTAGGTGAGTGGATGGGTGGGTGGCTGGGTGGATGGATGAACGAGTGGGTGGTTACTTGGATGGGAGGATGCATGGACAACCAGAGCATGGAACAGTGAGGAGTGGGTGGGTGGATACATGGATAGATGGATGGATGAGTGGGTGAATGTACTAATGGATGGATGGATGGGTGGGTGGATGGATGGGTGAGTGGGTGGGTGGATGAATGGATGGATTAGTGGGTAAATGAACTAATAGAAGGATGGGTGGATGGGTAGGTGGGTGGATGGATGAATGGATGGATGAGTGTGTGGGTGAATGAACTGATGGATGGAAGGATGGATGATGGATGAGAAGGCGGATGAACTAATGGATGGATGAGTGGGTGGGTGGATGGGTGGATTAGTGGGTGAATAAACTAATGGAAGGATGAGTGGATGGGTGGGTAGGTAGAGGGGTGGATGGATGGATGAGTGGGTGATTGAACTAATGGATGGAAGGATGGATGATGGATGAGTAGGTGGATGAACTAATGGATGGATGGGTGGGTGGGTGGATGGATGGGTGGACAAGTGGGTAGTTACTTGGATGGGAGGATGCATGGACAACCAGAGCATGGAAACAGTGAGGAGTGGGTGGGTGGATACATGGATGGATGGATGGATGGATGAGTGGGTGAATGAACTAATGGATGGATGGGTGGGTGGGTGGATGGATGGGTGGATGGATGAGTGGGTGCTTACTTGGATGGGAGGATGCATGGACAACTGGAACACAGAAACAGTGAGGCCTCAGGGGCTGCTCTGAGACAAGTTCACAACCAGGACTCAGGGGACTCCTCTTCCCCATCAAGCTGACTGTCGCTGACACAGAACACCCCCGTCCCCAGCACACACCCTAGTGGTGAAGTCAGCCATCCTCGGGCCCCACAAGGCCACACCTGGAGAGCTCTGCACCACCTACACATGCAGCCGCCAACCCCCGAGCCCAGCAGCCCCAGCGGCCCCAACACCCCAGCGACAGGACCTGTCACCACCCGCATCTTCCCCTGCGCTGACCCCATGGACACTGCAAGCCCCTAAGGTCTCTGAGCTCAGCGTCTCCATCTACCAAAGAAATGTTAAGTTTCAGCCGAAGACAAAGTAACAGACGGAGCTCCCCGTGCAAGACGTATCCATGGCACAGACGTGAGCGTTCAGTGAAGGAGCCGTGGGAAAGCCCAGGGAGGTGGGAAACGAGAACAGAAAGTCTGGTGAATCCAAAGTTCGGTGACTCTCGACAACCCCGCCACACATGAAGACCTTCTCGGGGGCTTTTTAAAGCCCTGACGCAGGCGCAGCATCTAGCACTATAAACCGGACTGCATAGGCGAACCTGGGCAGGTGCGACGTTTCCAAGCTCCCGGGGGACCCTGCAGTGGGGCTGCAGCTCAGACCCTTGGAAGGGTCACTGGGCCGGTTGTGTGTTTGGAGCCATCACCCAGGAATCAGGAACAAAGGGCGGATGGGCAGTGCTGATCCTGGTGTGGTTTTAGCCTGGGCTCCGGGTAATTGATTTAATATAATTCGTTTCCTTTGCAATTTTATGTATTTTGTCTTCTGCATTAAAAAAAAATCATAATTTTAGACAGGGGAAGGGGGGTCTCTGGGCCTCCCCAAAATGCCCCAAGGAGTTCCAGTTCAGGGCTCTTGCATTCATCTGGGAAAGCTGCCCGAGGTGGGGGTATGGATCTCAAAAAAGCAAAGCAAAAATGCGGAAAGCGGCCAGGGTCGAGAATGATTTTGGGGAATTAACTCAACACGACTTACTAATGGATCAGACGTGAGAGGAAGGAGCTGGCAGGAGCGGTAGGTGACGCTTCGGTTTGAGAGTCCCGGAAAATGGTCCTATCATAAAAGATAGAAATACAGGAGGGGAGATGTGGCCTAAAGAGAAAATCGTGAGACGTTAAGGACGGGGAGCACTGCAGATGCCACGGGTGCTCGATGAGCGACTTCCTACCTAAGCTGAGCCTGGAGAGAGACTCGGGGGGGGGGGGGGGGGAGGTCCAGGTTCTCAGGAAATGGTCAGAGAAGCTGTGTGCCTGCAAATCACACCCCAGCTGAGGCTAATCTTCCTCTCTGCCATTCCTGCCTCCCAATATCCCCGCCTGGCTCTGCACCAGCTCCTCCTCTTGCCGGAAAGTAGAGTCTGAAACCCGGTGCCCGCCCAGCGATCCGCTCACGACCTGCGTCCAGCCACTTGCTAGAGCAATGAGGCAACACACGTGTCCAATGGGAGACAGCGGAGACAGGCTGTGGCAGCTCTCTGTCATGTCTGTCGACAAGATGCCGTCCTGTCCTGAGCGAAGACCTGAACACAGCAGGCTCCACTGTCATTGCTGCCCTGTGGGGTCCCGGGGGACACAGCTGTTCAGACTCATCTCCTGCACACTCAGACCCAAACCCTCCCTAGTCCAACCAGCCCGCCTTAAACCCCTGACAATTGCCCCCACGGTGTGGGTCCCTTCATCCGGTGAGATACATTTTGTCCTGACTACGTCAAAAAAAAAAAGCACAGTGTTATCTCATATTTACAAGCAAGCCCACGTCTCCCTAAGGAAGACAACTGCCACCAGCACCAAGAAAAGCTCACCGGCGATATCTGGGTTCCGGCAGTATTTATTTATAAACTCTATATGCCTCCAAGTCCATCTGCCCTAAACACAACCTCATGTGTTTGTCCTCTGTCCACGGGCTGCTGAGGTCCACCGTGTTTCTGAAACGTATGCATTTTCCGGGCCGTGTCCCCTCCTCCCGGGTCAATGCTTGGCACGGTGCAATTAGATCATCGCTGGGAAGAGGGGAAACAAACAGAATCTTCAAGGTTCTGGGGCTGCGTTAGTTATTCGGATGAGTAATGCCTTGCAGTCTCTGGAATGCAACAGCTCTGGTCAGGCCCGTCCACTCCTTCCTCAAGAAGGACTGTTAACCAATGAAAGGTAATTGCTATTTAAATAAAAAAAAAAAAAAAAAAAAACTACTCTTGTAGCAGTGATTTTTCTCTCCAAAGACGAGCAGGTGATCTGTCAACTTAAGGTGCATGATGTCACTCGAAGTTGGAAAAACCACGTCGTGATTGCAAGGGGTTTTCACGGCTTTCGGGCTCGTCCAACTGCCACACCCAGTAATAAACACGTTTTCCACCTCGCAGCCCCACCAGACAGCGGGGACAGAACAAAAGCTCAGCCCGAGGATGCTCACTGAGCAGGGCTTTCTTGCAAACTGCGGATGCTTCCTGCTCGCATCGGTCCCATTTTCTTCTTTTCCACGCTGCCGGCCGCACAATAAAGCCACGGCCCCTTTGAGCAACACTGGTTTGAATCTAACTCAGGGGAAAGAGAATAAAAAGGAAGTTTCTGGTTTCCCATCCAGGGGAAGCTTGAAGAGTGCGACTAGTGAGAGCGGAGGAGGGATGCCGGGTACACTGAGTCACTCTAGCACCCAACCCAGCCATCGCCCCAAACTGGCACAGGCCCAGCCGAGAGCACCCAGCAGGAAATTCGAGAAGAGGAAGCCCTTCTGGTCCCCAGAGATGTGAGAAGACATTATTAGTTACACAGACACAAAGAGAAATTTTGGTTAGTTACTATTTTGCAACCACACTGCCCAGCGAAGGTTAACCAGTGACGGCAGCTCTGGACTTTAAGAGTCTGGAGAGGGTCCCAGAGGACGTTATATCAGCCAGCGTCACTAACCAGCCTTTGTCTGCTGTATAATTACCTTCCCCCAACTTGCTGCCCTTGGAGATTCAAAGTCTTTTTCTTTTATCTTATCACTTCTCTAAACATTGCCTGCTTGTTGTTGCAGATACTCAAGAAGCTGGAATTCCAAGCCACCGGCTTGAGAACTGCTCACTCTCTGGGGGCCCTCCATGTGTACATAAAATACACATGTTAATACACTTCCCTCTGTTTTTCCTGTGTTCTTCTGCCTTTGGTTACAGGGAGCCCCGCAAACTGAAAACTCCGGAGAGTTGAGAAAAAAATACGTATATATTTCTCCTCCTCAACACTCCCAAAGACACCTCATCATTATTTCTCAACCACGTCTACACATCACAAATAACATGTGATTCTTTTCCCCTAAAAGTGTGATTGGAAAAAAAAAAAATCTCAGCCGAGTTCAATCCCCGTGAGCTTCCTGAGGGTGGTAGGAAAGTCTAACTCCATCAGGGAAAAAAATATCTGAGTCAGAAGAAAATTCCAGATCGTATCCCCAAAATCCCACCATGATTCCTAAACGCGGAACGGGTGAAAATATTCTATTAACCGCATTCCTTTCTAAGTTGCAGCATGCAACCAGGAATGTAGAATTGTCAGGAAGAAAGTGCTTTGCAAATATACACACAAACAAAAATCATGTATTTTAATGTCACCGTGTGTTAAAGCTTCATAAACAAAGAAAAGAGAAAGAGCCAAAGTAGGCAGTTCAATGAAAAGCAATTAAGTTTTATCAGAGCTAAACAGGCTGGAACAATAAAACCCACTTCCTCCGCCCTGTCGGCAGAAATGGCTACCAATAACTTTCACAGACACCCACGGTGGGTAGGAGACCACAGCTATCAAGAAAGTGAAAAAAAATAAATCAAGCCCACGTTTGGGGGCAAGGGGATCCCAGAGAGACCTGGTATTCAATAGATGTCAGTTCGTGTAGGTGTTTGGAGTTTTCCAGAGAACACAGACCGCTGCCTGGCAGGACAATACCGCCTTTGCCCGTGGTTAAGTGCACAACCCTGGCGCCGGCACCCTGCACCCATTTCTCAAGCCTCCGTGAATCTGTGCTGCTTTGCAGTGCGGGATGGGATTCTGCTAACAGGAACAAGAGGGCTGAATCAGCGCAGCCTCTACAAATACCGAAGACTCGGGGTTTTCCGCCCTTCACGCTGTTGGCATTTGGAACCAGACTAAGTCCTTGGGGTGGGGTCGTGCTGTGCCCTATAGCATGTGGAGCAGCCACGTCCTTGACCGCCACCCTCTCTGCATCCAGCCCGCGCTATGCCACACCTGCACCCACGGGAATTTCTGAACACACCTGTGAACACAGGGCCCTGAGGGTCCCCAAAATTCTGAAACCAGGCCACTGCTGTTGGTGCTAGAGTGAACACCCACTCAGGGCTCAAGGAGCTTTTGTAGGTAGAATGGAAACCGAGGCAAACACAGGCACAGTCTGTAGGAAGGTGTGTTTGCAGCTTCCCCAACTGGAAAGTAAACTTCCGTGGTAAAGCCACCCCACCCCACGCACCCCCCGACACAGCCACGGTGCCAGCTCACTGAACACGTCCACAATGCTGCAGCCCTAAGCACAGCCTGGGCCCAAATCAGGCGGCTCCAGACAGGGTAAGGCTGCTGTGGGTTTAAAAATAGTGAAGTGGCTTGTTTGGGGCCGGTCCAAGTCCCCCTCCCCAGTGAGGTGGAACCCCAGGCTTGCCTACAAATGGGAAATGCCAGACTTTCAAACCCCAGCCAGGCCCTCAGGTTCACCTGGCGCTCCCTGAGCTCTTTGGTGAGGGCACAGTGACGGTGCTTCCTACCCTATATCCTGTCCCCATTCCCCAAGAGACTAAAGCCTTGGGAGACCAGAGCCACCTCGAATGTGTTTCTCTTGCGCCAGGCACAAACTAGGTCCACAGTAAGAAATGAATGCATGACAGGTGCATGAACCCACAACCAGACACATGGACAACCCTTTGGGCAGGTGTCATGGGAACAAATGCCAGTGACAGAAGCCTACAGGGGAACCCCAACAAGGAAATCATGTCCAGGTGGCCGCTGGCCAGAGACAGAAGGAAGGACATTTAGGAAGGAAAGGGAACACAGGAAGCCCCATGTGGGTCCTCCCCTCTGGCTATAAATTCCTCCAAGGTTTTCCCATGGAACACACTTCGTTTTCTCTAACATCTACCAATTTCTGAGATTCCAGGAACACATTTTAAAAGTGTGCAAATCCTCCCTGAAAACAAAAAAAAAAAAATACAGGGCCAGGCTCCTAACCGAAGGTCAGGGCTGAACCAGAGACTTTTAACACGAGCAGGAAATTGAAGGGCCCCAAACCGGGCCTTGTGCACCCTCCCCAGAGCTGGGCGTGCGCGCTTCTCATTCCTACTCCGTCCCCCCCAATAAGGCCAGACCTGAGACCACCCCCTGCCCGGCAGCCGGCTTAACACTCTGCCCATATTAAGGAGCAAAAACTGCACCGGTCAGTGGAAAAAGTAACTTAGAACATACCACACGCAGCTGGGGTTTTTGTTTTGTTTTGTTTTGTTTGTTCCTTTTAAAAGGAGACCGAAAAACAGTTGTAGTAACCACCAGAAATAAATAGTCCGGGTTCGCCCTGGGGCGCGTGGGGGTGACGGGGGATTTTCCTTCTCTTGATAGTTTTTTTTTCCCCCCTTCTTGATAGTTTCCCCCCCCCCTGCGTTTTCCGAATTCTCCACCGCACCACGCCGACAGTTGGTTACCAACACGCCTCTCTGCGCCGCGTCTGTGTTCCCTCGGGCCTGGCGCCCCGCATCCCCGTGGCACGGACGCGCCAAGGATTTTTTGAACGTTTTCAGGGCCCTAAGTATTTTTTTAACTTTTCCGTCCCCTCCCCGCCGGCTCTCAGCGCTTCCAAATTTAGGCCCGGGACGCAGGGCGTGGCTCCGGGCGGCCTGCGCGCGCCTAACAAAGACCGAGGTCCCTGATCCCTGGGAGGGGGGAGGACATCGGGAGCTGAGGGGAGCAGCGAGGGGGCGGAGAACCGAAAGAAAGTCACCAGAGTTGGGGACACGGGTGGTCGGATGCCACCTGTCCCCCAGGCCTCTCCTACTTTAAAAGTTTGTGACGATCAGCACAAACGCTGACAGTTCCAATCTGGAAAGCGTCCAACCCGGCCCAGGAAGACAGCTGGAGGGCAGCAGGGCCGCCTCCGCGGGGCGTTGGCCACCCGCAGGCCCAGCGCGTCCCGCCAGAGCCGCGGGGAGCAGAGCCCGGGGTCCCCGGCGCGCCATCGCCTCCCCGCGGCGGTGCGCCCCCCGCGCTCCCGGCGCGCGCGTCCGGACGCGGATCCCCAGGCCCGGCCCGCGACCCCCATTTCCCCCCGGCCACCCACCCAGCCACCCCGGCCGGGTCATCCGCTCACCCGGGGCGGCCACCAGAGCGCCAAGCAAGCCGAGGAGCAGCAGCGCGAGGGCGGCCCAGCGCGCCATGGTGCGCGCGGTGCCACGGAGGGACAGTCCCCGGAGTGGAGCGCGCGGGCGGCGGCAGCGGGACAAACCCCCCCACCCGGGCGGGGCGGAGCCGGGGTGCGGGTGGCGGTTGGGGAGGTGCGGCCCCGCCCCTGCTGCGCCCGCGGCCGTCCCCGCCCCGCCCGGCCGTCCGGAGCTCGGAACGGGCGGGGGCCCCGCGGGACCCGGGTCCCCTCGGTGGGCGGCGCCGACGGCGACGGAAACCCCCTCCCTTCTCAGGGGAGTGTAGGCCGCCCTCCCCCCTCGCCCCTCACGGCCCCCCCGGGCGGCGCCAACAGGGAGCAAAGTGGAACTCCCCAACATTCTCGGGCAAGTGTGGGCCCCCCTCTCTCCACAGACCCCCTAACTGGGTCCCCAGGGCGGCCCCTACCTGTACCGAAGTGAAACCGCTGCCCTTCCAGGAGAGCTGTGGGCCCTCCCCGCCCGGCCCTGCAATTCCCTCTCCGCCTCTAACGGGGATCGAATGAAACTTCCCCGTCCCGGAAAAGTGGGGGCCCCTCCGCGCTGCTAACCGGGCTGCCAGGGCGCTCTCGAGGGGGAGCGAAATGCGCGGGACCTCCCAGCCCCACGGGCAGCAACTCTTACCCGCCCCCCGCCAGCGTCCAATGTGCGGTCTCAGAGCTGCGGGCGCGCGGCGGGGAGGGATGGCGGGGCTGGGGGCTTCGGGGCCCGGCGGGGACCTCCCCTCTGCACCGGGCCAAGGACCTTCCCCTCCAGAGGCAGCTTCTCCCTGCAGGCCCCGGGGCCAGGGTGGGGACGAGAGGGGACTCGTGGTCACAGTGGGGACCCACGAACACACCTCCCACCCCTATCCGGGCGCCAGGCCCCCCTGGTCCCGGTCCTCGGGCGCCTCGCCCCACCGTGGGCTCTGATGCTAGATCCCTCCCCCAACCCAGGCCACAGCTGCGGTGCGGCTGTCCTTTGCCCCCGACTGCACTATTTTTCGCATTAACATGTCAATGGAAAAAAAAAGCCAAACTCTGTAAAATAACTTTAAAGAGATTTACTCTGAGCCAAATTTGAGGCCCATGACCCGGAGGCACGCCCAAGAGGCCTTGAGCAAGTGGACTGGCTGTGGCTGGGTCACAGTTTGGTTTTATACATTTCAGGGAGACAGGGGGTATACTTAAAAGTCATAAATCAATACGTGGGAGGCAGACGTTGGTTTGGCCCGAAAAGGTGGGAGATGTCGAAGGGGGGAAGGGAGGGGGGGCTTACAGGTGATAGGTGGGTTTAAAGATTCTGTGGCTTGTAATTGGTTAAAGACTTCAAGCTTTGTCTAAATGCTTGGAATATTTTAACACAGGAGCTGTTTATCAGAGACAAGCCACCTGACACAGATTTGTTGTGTAAATCAAGGACCTGCAGGTGTGTCTTGCATACCCTTAGGCCTGTTGATGGGTTACAAAGGATGTCCCCAGGAAGGGAGGGGGGCTTGATGAGGCAGGTCTGACCTCCCTCCTCCTGGCAGGCAATTTAGTTTTAGGATATTCCTTTGGCAGCAAACGGGTCCATTCAGTCAGCCGGTGGGGAGTGAGCCTTAAAATTTTATTTTAGTTCACACGTATTAGCCTAAAATTCTATCCATTTGCCTCCAGGGTAGTGGAACAGCGTCACAGCCTGGTTACAGCCTGCTAACATCCCCGAATATTCCTGCATTCTGCGCCCCTCAGCCTGACCTATCTGTTGGCCGATTCCTACCCCTGCCAGCCAACACCTGCCTTCTGCTTCCCCCACTCCCTGCTCCCCCCCACAGGCCACCTGTGCCCCTGGGACAGACAGAGGCTGCACCCAAGGGGCTGGCCCTGCACCCCAGCGCCCCCCTCAGCCGTCTGAATGATGCCTGTCTTACTAAGGCAGCAGTCTGACCACACACACCTGAATGCAGGAAGAGGCTTTTTCCTTGTCTTGGCCGGCAAAAGCCCAGCAGCACGACTGCGCTTCAGAAGCACGAGGATAATGCAACCGTTTTTGGTGGAAACACTGCCTTGGAAGGGGTTCGCTCTTGCGCTTAACCTCGGTTGCCTGCTCAGCTGCAGCCCCTTCCCCTACCTATTTCCGTCCCTCTGATTCTCTGCCAGTGAGCACTTTCTTTATCCCTGGCTGCAGTCTTGGGTGGGGGCCTATAGAATGCGTGGACCCTAGAATGTGAGGGCAAACAGGGCGACCTCAGGAGCTCCTCTTGTGGGGTAACGGGATGGTGGAGCTGCTGCAGCCACTTTGGCACCATGAGGTAAGTCAGCCTAAGATGAAGCAGAAAGCGCAGAAACCAGGGGCTTCGTGCCAACTCCAACTCCAAAGCCCGCTCCCTCCCTGTGAATGTCTAAGTTCCTTTCTATTAGCTCCAAAAGAAAGGCCCTACCTGGCTTCTCTCCAGCTTCTCACAGTTGGTCCGCACTGCAGCTCAACCTTCCCTGCACTGCCAGTCCGTAATGTTCCAGAAGAGTCTGGAGTCTGGGTGGGCTTCATCAGGGAGGGCACAGGTTGCTATCATCAGCCGTAATAACTGCATCGTTGCTCTCCAGGTGCCAGGGTTTGAGGCTTCTTTATTTATTTTCACGCAGAGAGGCATTCGGGAGACTTCTGTTCCTAATTCATTTAGATGCCTTCTGGCCTTTTTTCCTTTTTTTTAAGGGCTACCTTCCCTTGGCTCCAAATACTAATTTCCATAATATCCTGCAGACGCTTCAAAACCAGCTTCAGGGAGCTCTAACTTCCAGAATGAAAATTAAATTAATTGCAAAAGCCTCCTGCATCATATCCAAATGCCGCAGGAAGCGTCTTTGGAGGCTGAGGGAAGGGCTGTCAAACTCAGTGCTGGGGCAGTTCCTTCCTTTCTGAGCGTTTTACCAGTGGGACCTCAGGAAATGACCCAAGTCTGGCCATTTCCAATGGCCCCAAGTGGTAATTTTGTGTGTTTCTGCCTAATCCTTGGTCGCCTGTAGTCTGCGGCTGGGACCCTAACTCTCTCTTCAGTTTTTAAGGATTAATGCATCTCACTTTGGACTATTCATACCGAGCTCTGCAAACCGCTTATATATGTATACTCCGTGCACAGACAGCATATGAATCTACTCTTTGTGCATGCGTGCTCGTACACACACACACACACACACACACACACACACACACACACACATGCACCATTACAGACTGGCGTCTCCTCTCACTTTCCAGGGAGAACCTGTTGGTTCTTGCTCAGGGGGCTTTGTTTACCGACCTGGGAAATGTGTCTAAATGCACAACTGCAGAGCCCGGAGCAGGGGTGAAAAACCAACTTCGCCACCCAGAGCATGGAACTCCAGGAACCGAGAGGAAAGTCCCGGGGAGGGGGGAGAGTCTTTGGCACCACTCCCGATGAGGAGTGGAAAAGACACCTGGAGAGAAACCTTGGAATCCTTCCCAAGCTTCATGATGCTCACTGTCCTGTTCCTCTTCCCAGGGGAAGCTCCCCCAACCCTCCCCCATTCCTTCCCTCCCTCTTTCTGAGTAATGATCTGGGGGGAGTCTGTGCCAGAGCCAAGGAGGAGGGTCACCCCTGGGCCTCCAGCTTGTTCGGGGTCCACATTGCTCATTCTCCTTGGCTGTTGTTCTCTGCATTGTGCCATTTGGGGGAAGCGGCTGCATCCGGATTTCTTCAGGGGACGGCACAATCTCTGGTTCTCTCCCTGGATTATCTTTGGCGGGTTTTGACAGGCCCTGCTCTCTGTAGCTGGGACCCTACGATTCCCTCCAGTGTGGGGGAGTCAGGGCGGCGTCTCCCGTTAGCCGTGAAGGGAGGGGGTTGGTGAGGAAGGAAACAGAGGCTGGAGCTGGAACGAGGCCCCGGCCAGGCTGTAGCCACCTGCCAGAGATTCCCGCGCAGTGGTCAGCGCTGACCAAGCTGCCATCTTTGAGGAGCACCGTCACTTCCTCTTGTCATACATCCCACGGCGTAGTCAACTGTGCCCTGCCATGGCCAAGCCCCACATGCTGGGGATTTAAACCACACACATTTATCCTCTCACATCCTGCAGGCTGGAAGTCCCAGATCCAGGTGTCTCAGGGCTGGTCCCTCCTGGGCGTGTAGACGCCGTCTTCTCCCTGTGTCCTCATGGGGTCGTCCCTCTGTGCGTGTCTGTGTCCTCATCTCCTCTGCTTGTAAGGACACCAGTCCTGTTGGATCAGGGCCCACCCTAGTGACCTCAGTTTACCTTAATCACCTCTTTAAAGATGCATCAGCAAACACAGCCCCAGTCTGGGGTCCAGGGGGTCGGGGCTTCAATATATGAACTTGGAGGGGCACAGGTCAGCCTGTATCACACAGGGGTGAGGACCCCACCAGACACGGGGGTTGTATGTACAGCTGGAGCAGTAGGATATCTCCACAGGCCCCTCCAAACTGAGACGTGCACAGGCCACCTGTGCAGGTGAGGCCTTGCCGGCAGGCAGAGGAAGACCCTGTTCCCCAACAGACCCCCCTGGCTCCTGCACACCCAGTAAAGCACGGTTAGGTTCCCTTTCACCTAAGCAGGTTCTAATCAGCTGGCTAAATGCTACCTAGTAAGGTTTAGCCAAGAACTGCGTCTTAATATCAGTATTGATAGAACAAGGAATATAAATTTTGATTTTCTTAAAAATACCCTTTTCACCAAAGAAAAGCATCTTTGGACCCCAAGAAAATCACTTTATATGTTTTTTTTTTCCCTCCCCATCTCCCCTTACCCCACTGGACTTTGACTGAAAGGAGCTAAGAGCATTAGAAGACCAAAAAGCCCAGGGAAATAAAGAGATGTTGTGGGTTGTGTCAAGTTCACAGATTCAACTGGTAAAGCTCGGAGACAGCTCTGGGGCAGGAAGGAAGAATTTCACCTGTGCCCATGGCTAGACTTTGAGTGCAGAAGGTGAGACAGTGCCCAATAACCTTCCAAAAAAGTAGTTACGAGCCAGACCAAGGAGCCGGAGCATAGCTTTCCCTGCGTGATGCACTCTCGGAACAACTCGCATTCCGAGAATTGCTGGCCGTGTGTTCTGGGAAAACCAATGGGAGACAGGAGAGGTCACATAGCTTGAGCAGTGACCAAAAGCAGTGCAGGGGGACAGCCCTGTGGTAAAAGGCTGGTGGGTTTGACTGCACAACCAGCTGTATGCATCCAGAGCATTGTTTGAATAAATACATACAGAATAGACACAAATGCCCCAGGCGGAATAATCCCAAGTAGTTAATGTCTACGATCCAGCCTTCAAGGACAAGGAACACAACCCTATGTCTTCCAGAAAGCATGTTATAGTATTAAAAATGGGGAGAAGGAGTAACTTCACTGTGGCGAAATCTTGCAAACGCCACTCGGAGAGGAGTGCGGTGGATGGGTGGGTGGATGAGCAGCGGCCCGGGTGGGTGGCTGGGTGTTCCCAGCCCCCTGGTCACCCCAAATCACGACCACCAGACTTCCTCAAGATGTCTAGACTCTTCTTCTTGGATCGTCATAGTCAAAGCTGATAGGTTTGCAGTATGCTGTGTGCGTATATCTCTGGTCCACTCTTGCCTGGAGTTAGGTTAACTCTGGTGCCTTTTTGCAAGCTTGAGGTTTTGACGTTCAGGGCCATCCAGCACCAGATGTTTTGGCAGCTGCAGCCACCAGGGCAAAGCCCTCCGGCGTTTTCCCCGTGTGTGTCCCCACCTGCTCAGCTCCTGCATGATCTCCCTGTCTCCCCAGTGTCTTTGGGTGTTCCCGGGGATTCTTCGTGCACCTGCTCATTCACCAAAGCTCTCCCAGCATCTGCACCGTGGGACACAACTGTGACATCTCACGACCATGGCTGAGCCTCTCAGAGCAGCAAGGCTTTATGCCTAAGAGCCCTTGATTTGCATTTATTTATTTCTGTTTATCTGTGTTCACCTGAGTCTCCCGGTAAGCCGTGGAGCAGTCTTGTCTTTGTTCACGCCTGGGCACCTGGCTGAGAGCCCGACATGGACAGGCAACCTCTTAGAAGCTTAATGACTCAATTGAATGCATGCAACACAGAAATTAGCTCCCTACACAAGGCTGAGCATTTAGATAATGAAGGTTCTTATCGTTTTCTTTGTCACGCAAGAATACACACACACACATGCACACACATACATATGGTGTACATGTACATACATGCTATTCACGGAGTTGTGTCCACCCCCAAAATCGTTACGTCAGAACCCTGACTGTATTTGCAATAAAGTTATAATTAAGGGTAAATGAGGTCACGAAGGTAGAACCCTAATCGAAAAGAATTAGTACCCTTGTAAGAGGAGATGCCAGAGAGCTTTCTCTGTCTCTCTGCCGTTGAAGGCACAGCAAGCTCGGAAGTGAGGCATCACCGGGAACTGAATCAACAGGACATTAATCTTGGACACCCCAGGTTCCAGCACCATGAGAAAATAAATTTCTGCTGTGTAAGCCACCGGTCTGTGGTGTTTTGTTATGGCAGCCAATATAGCATTTCCATATACACCCCTGTGCAGCCATCCATCCATCCATCCACTCCACCATCTTCTCAATCCATTCATTCATCCATCCATTCATCCACCCACCCATCTGTCCATCCATCCATCCATCCATCTCATGCACCGGTAAGAGTAAACATTGCCCACCCTGTATCCTTTCTTCTTTATTTCATAGCAAGCGACCTTGATGTTATAGATGTCAGCAATGTGCCAGCTAAAACACTAAGTTCTGCTTAATAACATGAACATAAACAAAAGTTAGCAGGTGAAACTTCTGAGAAGTTCCTTGCAAAAGGAGACAGATGCCTGCCAAAGACCACTTTTGTCTTTCTCTGCTTTATCTTTTACCTGCTTGGAATAATGAGGTGATGTCTGGAGTTGCAGCAGCTAGCTTGGAGCAGGAGGCCACCTAGAGGCTAGAGGCCAGAGGCCACACTCTGCATACTCTAATGACGGTAGTATGTAAGGAGCAAAGGAGCCAGGGTGGCTGGTGAGGCTGTACCAGCTTCAGACTGACTCTGTTGACTCCCTTTATGGGACAGAGGAGTAAGTTTTCATCTCATCTTTTTCTAAAGTGAGGTTTGTTTCAGTCTTATTTAAATCACTTTTATTTCTGGTCTCCATTACTAGGGCCCAATTTATGGTAGAGACCTACTGTGAGGTCCTTGTGGGCAGCCAGAAGAGTTAAGATGTGTCTTAGGACCACACATAGTGCTGGTTGTACAGAGGCTCAAATGAAAGTTCCTGAGTCAGTGGAAGGGCGGGTGGACAGATGGGTGGAGAGATGAGTGGATAGGTGGATGGATAGATGGATGGATGAACTGAGGGCTAACTGGATGGATGGATGGATGGATAAAGATATAGATGGGTGCACATATATGTAAATGAATGGATGGGTAGGTGGGTAGGTGGATGGATGGATGGATGGATGGATGGAAAGATGGATGGATAGATGAATGCATGGATGAATGGATGGATAGATAACTGCATGGATGAATAAGTGGATAAATGGATAGATGGGTGGTTGTATGAATGGACAGATGAATAGATAGATGGATAAATGGATGGACAGATGGCTGGGTAGATGAATGGATGGATGAATGAATGGATTGACAAGATGGTGGAGTGGATGGATGGATGGCTGATGGATGGACAGATGGTTGAGTGGATGAACGGATGGACAGGTGGGTGGATGAATGGATAGATGGGTGGGTGGGTAGATGAATGGATGGACAGATGGGTAGTTGGATAAATGGATAAATGGATGGATGGATAGTTTGACAGATGAATAGATGGATGGATAAATGGATGAATGGATTGACAGATGGTGGAGTGGATGGATGGATGGATGGAGGGGTGGTGTGTGAGTAAGTGCAGTGGATAAATGGATGAACAAACAAGTAAGCCCCTTACTTGACATTTTGCATTTTGTCACTAATATAATGTCCCAAGTATACACACATTGGGAAACATTGAACTCATGAACCCACCTCTGCTGCTGAGGCGATGCCCCAGGGCCATAGAACTCCTCAGCAATGGGCTGGGATTAAAACCAAGAGCTCTGTGACTCTGCATCCAGGCCATGTGTCCCACAATCCCTCCTGACCATCTCCAAACCACTGGCATTTTCCTCAGAGAGTTTGCAGCAGCCTCCAATAAAGAGAAACTCTGTCCAAGGCTCAGAAATTTGCAATGCAATAAATAAAAGTTCCCTGAGGGGGGGAAAAAAAAAAGAGTGTGTTGTAGTCCAGAGTTGCTATGTTGGCAACTTCATGGTTTGTGCCGGTCAGTGGTCCAAACCATTTTTAGTACGCTAATTTACTTAATTTGGCCAAATGGATGTGTGGGCTTTATGTGTGTGTCTTTTATTTTCCTTGTAAGTATAACAGAGTTCAGGTCTTCTGCAGAAATTAAGGCTCAGGGAAGCTGCATATAAGATACAAACAGCTACTCTGTTGACAGAGCGAACCCTTCGTCTGGCTCAGAGTCAAGACAAGAGTCCACTTCCCAGAATCCTGCATTTGAAACCTGAATCCTGTCTGCCTCTAAGTCTGCTGAGATGGACAAACAAGCTTGTGGGTGACAACTACGTGGGCAGGTAGGACTGGATCCAAGACCTGAGGTTGCAACTCGATGGTGACACGGATTGGCCGCGACACTCGTGGCGTTGAATCAGAAAGACCCGTCCGTCCCAGGGTGTCCCTCCCGGAACACAGAGCGTGGTGGAAGAGCTGTTTCAATTCATGCCTGTTGACGTGTGTTTATCCGAGTTGCCCAGTAGGCTCTGATCCGTCTCAATTTTGCTTTTAATACCTCAGTACCTGGCTGAGAGCCTGACATGTTCACTAGGCACTTCGGAAGCTTAACTGCTCAACAGAATGTATGCAAAGCAAGAGGGAGCTCGCCACAAAAGCCTATGCAATAACGAAGCTCCTAATTCTCTTGTCTTTTGCCTAAATGCGCACACACACACACACACACACACACACACACACACACACTATACATGTATATATGTGAAAATGGTCCATGGCAAAAGCTAACATATGTATGAATTACAAAAGGAGCAATTGTTTCAATTACCGTGTGTAACAAACTACCCCCAAACTCAGTGTTTTCAGAGAGTCACTGCACGTATTTTGCTCATAAATCTGCTCTGTGGACGGGGCTCAGCCAATGTCTCTTGTGCTTTGCCAGAAGGCTGGGGGCTGAAGTCGCTCAAGGCTTGCCCACTCACATTTCTGATGTCTGAGGTTGGCTGTTGACTGAGACCTAGATCAGGCGTATAATTTATGGGGACCACTGCAGAATGAAAATACGGGGTCCCTTGCCCACACTTTATTAAGAATTTCGAGATGGCAGCATCAGAATATTAAACCAAGCATGGGGTCCCCTTCTGAGCACCAATCCAGCTGCACATGTTGTGGACTCACAAAATCAGCCATAGCTGCTTGGCTTGGTGAGACTGTATGCAGAACACCCACACATGGCCCCTCTGCATGCACGGCTTGGGCTTCCTCACAGCATGGTGGCTCGATCTGAAAGAAGAGTGTCGAAAGGGAGAGGAATAATCAGGTGAAAGTCACAGTGGCTTTATATCCCAGCTTCCAAATCGCATGGTATCCCCTCTGCAAGAGTTCGTTCACCACAACAGTCAGAACACCGGCCCCATTTCAAAGGATGAAGAATCAGATGCCCCCTCTTGACGAGGAATGGCAAAGCTTTGGAAGAGAGTGTGGGAAAGACGTATCGCTATGGCCATTTTTGGGAAATATAATCTATTCTAACTACAATATATGCATCATAGCTACAGAGCTGGCTCTAGTGTATTTAAGCACCCTAACATAAAACCATGTGAAAATTACATTCCTTTATCCAGTAAATATTTATTTAGTCAAGAGAGCTTTGCAGATCTGATCCCAGTCACTGAGCATGCAAAGTTCCTTTTTTTCTCATCAAATAGCCCAATGGGTCCATTGAAGGTTAGCAAAAAATTGATGTATTTTACACCATGTGATGTGTTCTTCTGACAATGAACACATCACATGCCATAGGAGGGAAGAGGAGAAACATAAAGCCGTGTTGGATGATTCAGAAATATTTCACTAAAAAGACTGCGTTGCAGCTGGGTTTTGTAGAGCACGTAGGAGTTTTCTAGACCAAGAATGTGCAGAGATGCATTCCAGGGTATGAGCAGGACACTCTGCATGAGCAAAGACACAGAGACGGTGGGAAAACCATGACATGCATGAGTAGGAAGAGGTTTGGGAGGGGACACTGGGTAGGTAACCTGGCACCAGACGGGGACCAACCTTGCATGTCTTACCAAGTACAGCCCACTTAATGCCCAAGGCCACGGTGAACCCCAGAGAGAATCTAAGGTGGGCCGCGGCAGGCAGAGATCCGGTTCAGAAAGCTGGCTCTGAAGGGTGAATTAGCGTGGAGTGCTGGTTAGTTTTCTGTGTTAACTTGACTGAGCTGAGGGTTGCCCGTGTAGCTGGTAACACACAACTTCTGGGACTGTCCATGAAAGCATCAGAAGAGATTCCCATGTGAATATGCAGACTGAGTAGAGCAGATTGTTCTCACCAACATGGGTGGGCATCATAGAATAAAATGACAGCCTGAAAAGAACAGAAAAGTGGACAGAAAGAAAGTTTGCTGCCTCTCCAGGGCTGAGACATCCATCCTCTCCTGCCCTCACACGTTGGCGCTCCTGGGTCTCCAGCTTCCACATTGCAGATTGTCAAACTCCTCAGCCTGTAGAATCGGAAGGGGCCGATCTCTCGTAATCAATCTTCTTGCAAATAGTCTGTTGTTTCTATTTCCCTGGGGAACCCTGATGAATACACGTAGCCACTCAGAGGCCAAGAGGAACAGGGCAGAATCCGTGAGGTGCCCGCGTGTGTCCAGAGAGATTCCCAGAGGGTTACGCAGAGATCTGGTTGTCCAGACGGATGGGAGGAGACCAGTTACCAAGACTTCTGGAAGGCGAGAATCTATTATTACTATTGTTCAGATCAGGGTTATTTATAAGCAAATCAAAGAGTGTGAGGCCATAAAGATCCTTTCAGTTTTTTCTCCCATCTTTCTGGCTTTTTAGAATATTTTCTTCTTGTCCCAGAAAATAAAATTCCTGCACAGCACTGCCAGTTATTTTACATTTTTTTTTAGAACTTGCCAAAGCAGTGAGGCAGAGTGTGGTGCATGTCACAGCTGGGGTTCAAGCTGCTTAGGACCAGGAGGACGGTGTCGGTGAGAGGATCCTTCTACCTTGTAAGTCGTGAGTCAGCTACGAGAGCAGGTGTTTTGCTCTGAGGTGCCTCGTGGGCAGACGGAGTTTAGCAAGCGTCTCAGGAAACACAGTGGAACTGTCCCCCACCTGCAAAGGCTTCCCTCTGAGGGCTCACGGAGTGTGACGACCCTCCCACACCATCTCTGGTCTCAGATACATGGACTGACACTTTTGTAGCATCTTCCCTGTCTCTGGGGTCCCACAAGTATCGCATTAAACAAGCCCAAATCCATTATTCCAAAGCTCCCATTTGGGAGGATTCACTGATGCACGTGTCAGCATCTGTCTCCCTTATAAACTCTGAAGACTGAAGCTTACGCCAGACAGAGCTGATGTCACTGGCGATGCTGGGGCCCTCCCCTGCAAGGTTGGGCGGCATCGTTTTCAGGCATCGGGTGTGTTTTAGAGCTCCCTGTATGGTGTAAAGATTGTTTGCACCGTGGCCAAGGTAAGTTCCTTGCTTAACAGGTGGAATCATGTACCTGCTGCTGAAATCTTCGCCAGGGCTGTCCCTTGTTCTGGCCGGTGGAATACGGTGGACATAACGTCAACGTTGCTGAGCTTATGTCTTTAGACTCTGTTTGCACTCCCGCCCCGTCTTGGAAACCTGCCTGAGCGCCATGTGCACATGCCCGGGCCGTCCCGCTAAAGGTCGAGAGATCACCAGAGCCCAGCCAAGCTGTCCCGGCTTAGTCATCCAAACCAACCCTTCCCCGGCCGCCCGGCCGCTGACCACTGAGTCATGACTGAGTCCATCTGACAGCAGAGCTGCCTCGCCGGGCCAAGCCCGAGTAGCCCAGCCGCTCAGTCATGAGTGAACTGATGGGTTATTGTTTTAAACCACCGCGTTTGGGGTGGCTTCTCATCCGGATCAAACTAGAGACCATCCTTTTCAGTGAAGTGAAAAAACACCTAGGATATATTACTATGCAGCGTAGAATTAATACTTTAAAAGGCATTTGGTTCAAATGTTTACAGTAGCACAATTCACAATGGCAAAGATGTGGGAACAACCCAAGTGCCCATCAATCCATGAGTGGATTAGTAAAATGTGGTCTATGTACACCATGGAGTTCTACTCAGCCACAAAAAACAATGGTGATCCAGCACCTCTTATATTATCCTGGATGGAGCTGGAGCCCATTCTACTAAGTGAAGTATCCCAAGAATGGAAAAACAAGCACCACGTGAACTCACCATCAAATTGGAACTAATTGATCAACACTCATGTGCACATATGGAAGCAACATTCAATGAAAATCAAGCAGGTGGGAGGCGGAGGAGGGGATGGGTAAATTCACACCTAACAGGTACAATGAATGCACACTGTCTGGGGGATGGGCACACTTACAACTTTTACTCACACTATAACTTTGCACAAAAGCAATTCATGTACTCAAAACATGTGTACCCCTGTAATATTCTGAAATTTTAAAATAGAAAAAAAAACAGAGAAATAAAATTATGAGAACAAGTGTGAGATGCTGTTTGATGTTAGAAGAAAACATTCTGTGTCAACATAACTATTCTACTGGTTACCTTCTGTACTTACATGTTCAATCTTTTATTCTCTTTGCCCATGTGTTACATTGTCCCTCTTCAGTCCCTGTGGTAGAGGATGTAGGTTTCTGACAAAGGTCAACCCAAGTCCTTGCCCTTCGCTAAAACTCTCCTGACAAGCCTGGTATTATGTGATTATTTCACCTTTGTCTCTATGAGTCATTGACATGTGGCATATAAAACTGTGTGGGTAACTTACCTTTTCCTTCATTTATCCTTTGTCTTCATGGACACCTTACCTTACATGCCCTTATGTTTATATAACAAGGACACGTCTTGTATACTTTCATTTCATAATCTGTGCTTTGATACATATTCCTCAGTGCTAAAAAGAAAAAAAGAAAGAGCTGACAGGTGTGTACACTGCCCAAACCCTTACTTCTTCTTCCCAAAACAGACCTTAATGAGAATTTATGAAGTCCTCAAGGCTCCTCTGGGCACCTTAAGGAACACGAAATAAAGCCATCCTCAAGGAGTCTGCAGTTGTCTCTACACGTCCAGAGAGAGGGAAGTACACACACGTGCTGGGCTCAGCACCGTGAACTGTCCCTGTGGCTTTTATTTCCATATTTCATCATGTCTTGGAGACCGACGTGAAACCGACTGTTCTGTGGTTTGTTTTAAATCTTCTTCCAAGACTGGAAAAGCAGCCCCCAGGTTGGCCTTGGTTCATCATGTATGAGCAGTCAGGAGTGCAACAGGGCCCAGTGAGTAGCTGCTTGGATGATAAACCACTCATTTCCTTCCTTCCGTTACACAAGCGCCTTAAACTTGCTCAGTGTAGCCCCCCACATTCACAATGCACTGCACACCCTCCACCCTTCCTCTTCCTCTCAGGGGGACGTTATTACCATCCCTGTTATAAAAAGCAAGGAAGCAAACCCAAGGCAAGTGACTCATAAATGGAAACAGACAGAGGTTATCTTTGAACCTGTATCTTCCATGCTGGGTCCAGATCACTGACACCTGGACATCCTACTTGCATGTTCTGTTCGTGCACAAATAAATAAACAGCACTTCGATCAATGCACGCACGTGTGTGTGTGTGTGTGTGTGTGTGCACGCGCACGCATATGCGTTCTACACACCCATCCCTTTAATCTCATGATGAATTCTAGTAAATGATTAACCCTGATTTCAAAGAAGCTAGGAGGTTTTGCCACTCGACACAATAAAATTCCATTTTCGGGGAGTCCTTGGAAGTCTGCTTTGGAGATGAAGATGGGATACTTTTTGGTTCCAGACATGGTTTTTTCACAATTCCAAAAGGAATTTTAGATTTCAAAATGTAGCAAGAAGCGCAGCAAGAAATGTAAGATATGCCCCTTTTCCCAGCTGTTTCCAGTATGGTTTTTACAAATTGTGATTTTCTTTTACCTTTCATTTTTAAATACTTATAGACTCCCTGGAAGTTGTACGAATGCAACATCAGCATCTAGAGCCCCAGGTACCCTTAATTCAGCTTCATTTTACATCAGGGGTGCCCAACCTGTGGTGAGTTGTTTCATTATATGTTACAATGTTTACATTTCATTATATATTGTTTCATTATATATTACACTGTTTACATTTCATTATATATTGTTTCATTATATATTACAATGTTTACATTTCATTATACATTGTTTCATTATATATTACAATGTATACGTTTCATTATACATTGTTTCATTATATTATAATGCATGCATTTCATTACACATTGTTTCATTGTATATTACAGTGTATATGTTTCATTATACATTGTTTCATTGTATATTACAGTGTATACGTTTCATTATATATTGTTTCATTGTATATTACAATGTATACATTTTATTATATATTATTTCATTATATGTTACAATGCAATAATAATAGAAAAAGTGCACCATAGATGGAATGCTCTTGAATCATCCCCAAACAAGCCCCAGTCCATGGAAAAATTTTCTTCCACGAAAATGGTCCCTGCTGCTGAAGAGGTTGGGGACTGCTGTTTTACGTCATGTTGGGGAACAACATCTAAACCAGGGCACCAACATTGGCACATTTCTTTTAACAAGACACCAGACCTTCATAAGTTGTCATCAGTTCAATCAGCTTGAATTCTACACCTCTTCGCAGTCTCCAACACACATGAGCAGACTTATAATTAATCAGCGAATCCAAAAAACTTTGTGAATGGGCAATTCTATACTAAATTCTGGGAGAAATACCCACCCAGAATGTTCACCATGCCAAGTCTTCCATGCTAGGGGTTCAGGAGCCCTTGTGGGTTTATGCTGAAGGGTCTTCCTGCTTCAGATCACACGTCACCAGAAAACCTATACCTCGTGTCCAGGGATTCTTTATTTTCTTTATACAGCGAAATTCATTATATTTTTAAATTTCAGAATATTACAGAGGTACAAATGTTTTAGTTGCATAAATTGCTTTTGTACCATTTGAGTCAAAGTTATAAGTGTGCCCATCTCCAAGATAGTGTGCAGTGTACCCGTGTGAATGTACCCATCCCCTCCTCCCCCTCCCACCTGCCTGACACCCGATGAATATTATTACTATATGTGCACATACGTGTTTGTCAATTAGTACCAATTTGCTGGTGAGTACATGTGGTGCTTGTTTTTCCATTCTTGTGATATTTCACTCAGTAGAATGGGCTCCAGCTCCATCCAGGATAGCACAAGAGGGGCTAGATCTCCATAGTTTTGTGGCTGAGTAGTGCTTCATGGTGTACATATGCTGCATTGCCTTGAGTGGGGAGAAGGACATACATTCCCTGGGGTTGCTTTAAGCAGCTAGGTGCGGTTTGTTTCCTGCATCACACAGATGAATGTCCACGTGAAACGGCCCCACAAAACCATCCTGCACCGGGGAGTGTTTGAGAAATGAATGAACACAGGCCTGGAAGGACAAGAGACCAGCCCAGACTGCAGGGAGGGAATGATTCCATCCGTAGGCATCCAGGTAGGCAGGGCTTCATGGAGCTACCCAGGAATGAGGAAGCCGGATGTGGATGCCCCCAGCCCCCAGGCTGCTTCTTGGGTTTGTCAGAGCTGAGCTGGAACGGGGCCTGGGCTCAGAGTCAGGGGCTGTGGCCCGGGGAGCCCGAGCAGCAACCTGAGGGTCCCAGAAGGGACCAGGGCTCTATATGAGTGTCCTGGGGCTGCCATAACAAATGACCCTAAACTGGGGACTTAAAACAACCGAGATTCACCCTCCCCCAGGCCCGGAGCCCAGGAGTGTGAGACGCAGGGGTCTCGGGGCCGCGCTCCCTCCGCAGGCTCCAGGGGAGGCTCCCTCCTGCCTCTCCCAGCTCCTGGGGGCTCCAGGCGTCCCTGGGCTTGTGGCCGTGTCACTCCAGTCTCTGCCTCCATCTCCACATGGCTTCTCCTCTGTGTCTGTGTCTCCTCTGCTGTCTCTTGGGGGACACCTGTCCTTGAGTTTAGAGCTCACCTAATGCACAATGATATCATCTCAAGATCCTTCACTTAAATTGCATCTGCAAAGACCCTATTTCCAAATAAGGTGACATGCTGAGATTCCTGGCAGACACAAATTTGGGGGGGGGTCCTTACTCACTCCAATACAGGTTTTCATCTGCATCTCGCCTCCCCCCACAAGATTGGGCAACGTTGTTCAGAAGCCCACGGGCCCAGGAGCCTCTGATGTGGTCCCTAGAGAGCCCCGGCCGGGGCAGAGGGTGGGTGTGGCCGGTTGGGGAAAAGGACATACAGCCGAACGGTAAAGACTCATCACAAAGAGCAGCCCTGCCAGGTCACGGGGTAAGGGCTGGGCAGCCTTGACAGTCACAGGACAGATGCTGGAAAATTCCCCAATTCCGTGAGCCATCCTGGGCCAGGAAAAGTCAACTCTTGAAAATAGGGAACTGTAAAAAGCATTAATTTCTAGCCCACATTCCTAGAATATCGCTATTTGTTTAAACACACTAAAACTGTTTCTTCTGAAAACCTTCTTCAGTGCGTCTTGGGATATACGGGGTAAGAAAACACAAGTGTGTGAATGAATAAAACAGAACTCCAACAGAGGACAGACCTCATTCCGAGTTATTTTCAAAAAAAGCACGTGAGCACAGACAGAGATGAGTTTGGGGGACTATTTTCTTCACCAGAGGTTTCAACATTTGAACAGTTTTCAACCGGGCTGGAGTTTTCACATGCCAAGGTGCAACTTTATCTCTCATTGTGACCATTGACAGAAATCGCTTTTTTCTTCTCTGTGTTGGCATCAATGTAGCACAAGCTGCTCCTAGAAAATTGAGCTTTTTTTTGTTTTAATGTATACAAGTGTTTGAAATAGTCCTTCTATCTAAAATGTTGTTTTTCTTAATGTAAAGAGACGGTAGAGAGGGAAAGAAAAGGAGTAGGAGAGAAAAGGCACAAGAAGAAAAATATTGCAGCCAAAAGTCACAGGAAATGTCTGGCAGGCGGAACTGTAACATTTTCTCTGTTTAAATACGACTGAATGGAAAAGATGACGAGTAAAAAATAACCTCATTTTTCAGCGGTGCTAGGAAACAATGGCCAGGGAGTGTGGCTCATCTGGCTTTCATTCTAGATGGCAAGGCCGCTTCGGGAATGTGGGGTTGTTCACCGTGACGCGGGGAGAGGACTGGCAGGCAAAGCACCGTGGCCAGCTCCAGGAAGAGACACCGCGTGACCAGGATGGTCTTGGCTGCAAGGAGCCCTCCCTGCAGCCTCCGGGCACAGCCTGGGACTCAGCCCGAGACGGGGAAGGACACGGCAGTCCCAGGTCTTGTCAGCACCCAGATGTGCACAAATCAAGTCAGGATTTCCCTTCCCTAAAATGTGTGTGTGTGTATGCTCAAACACACGTGCGTACATGCATGTATGTAGGTGTGTGATACACGAAGTATGTAAGTACAGATATGTGTTACAAGTAAAGACAGCTAAATAGAGACAGATGATGGATGCACTGACAGGTAGACAGATGTAGATAGATGGATAGATAGATGATCAGTAGATAGATAAATGGATGGATAGATAACAGATATAATTGATAGAAATAGATACAAGAATATATTCATGACAGATTAATGGGTAAATAGAGATAGATGATGCATAGATAGATAGACAACAGATAGATAAATAGGTAGATGGATGGATGGATGGATAGATGGATGCATAGATAGATAGATAGATACAATAGATGGATGGATGGATGGATGGATGGATGGATGGATGGATACATAGATACATAGATAGATAGATGGATAGATAAAATGGATAGATGGATGGATGGGTAGATGGATGGATGGGTAGATGGATGGATGGTTACACAGATAAATGATAGATAGATACATAGATAGATAGATATGAGATAGATAGATGAGACACATATAAATGGTTCTCATTTTTTTGCCATTTCTTTCCTCTGCTTTCTGTTCTGTGAATCACACTTAATTTCCACCAACCTTTCTCACACCCCAGTGATGAACAAGGTAGAAACAAACAACAATTTATCTTTAGTGTGGGTGGACTCTGGACCAGACAAAGATCTCTGAGGCGCCGACATGTCGCCTTATCAAAGCACCTTCACCATTTGCGTGACCAAAATGGCACACACTTTTACTCAAAGTACACAGGCGGGTCGTCGTGACTGGGGCATGCGGAGGAGGAAGAGGAAGCGGCGAACCCTCGCCCACTCCTGTGCCGATGCACCACACCCTGCCATCAGCACACCAGCACCTCGCTGCCTTGCAGCGTGCACGGTGGACAAGAGACAGGAAAATCCTGACCCGTGAGATGAGACACAAGGGAGGGAAGCGTGTGATGTTGCCCAGGAAGCCAAGCAACGACGCGCCCCTGGCGGTGAGTACCCAGAGACGAATGGAGGAGACTTTAGGGGTGGCGGGAGGAGCTGGAGGGGGTGTCTGTGGACGGTGATGAGGTAGGGGCTGACGGGATGGAAGACACAGATTGACGTAGGCGCGGAAGGTGACGGAGGTGGAGGTGACCAGGTAGCTGACAATGAGCAGACACGGATTCGGGGGAGGTTCTCCAAGAAGCCCGAAGGTACAGGGGGTCCCTGAGGCCACATGAGTAGCCTGGGGGCTGCAGTGTGGAATAGATCCTCCCTTAGAGCTTCCAGACGGAGCCCACCCTGCCTGCACCTTCATTTCAGTCCTCTCCTTCCACAACCCGGAGAGAATGAACCCCAGTTTTGTGCCACCCAGCGTGTGCTTGCTTGCTACAACAGCCCCAGGAAAATGATGCCGGGGGACTCCACACATTCTAATGTTCTGTCCGGTGAAACAAGTATGAGCCTTTGTTCTTCATGGTATCCTCTCCGCACCCGCGTTTTTCCGCCCGTTGTCACTTGGGTGCAGGAGGGCGGGAGCCACTGGTGAGTCACAGGCAGGAGGGAGGGAACCACATCACGTGTGGCTTTGGGTCATTCTGCTCAGGACTCTGCTTCGTCAATTAAGTGTCTCAGGTGTAAGCAGCAGAGTGGAATTCTGGATGGTTTTGTAAAAGCGAACAGGAAAATCCCACAGAGTTTATTAAAAGGACATTGGGCACGCACAGAATCTCTGGGATCCTGAAGGATTCATATCTTTGTATGACGGCCTCTGTTTCACTTTGTGCAGGACTTGGCACTTGCTTCTAACCATGCAAACGTGGCAAAATTGATGAGGTATCACATCCATGATTACAGGACATTACGTTATCTGAGGCATTGTCAAGGGCTAAAGGTCTCTGTGCTCCCCAAATTCATATGTTGAAACCCTAACTCCCAAAGAGATGGCGTTAGGAGGTGGGGGCTTTGGGAGGGGATGAGGTCCTGAGGGTGGAGGCTCATGGGTGGGACCAGTGTCCTTATAAAAGGGACCCCAGAGAGCTCCCTCGCCCCTTCCACCATGTGAGTACACAGCGAGAAGGCGCCATCCATGAACCAGGAAGTGAGTCCCCACCAGACACAGCCTCTGCCATGCCGGGATCCTGGACTTCCAGCCTCCAGAGCTGGAAGAAATAAATTTCTGTAGTTTAAAACCCTCTCAGTCTTTGGTACTCCGTTATAGAAGCTTGGGCTGATTGAGACAGAAAAGATTTTGTTAGCAGAAACACTCTAGTGTCTCTCTCTCTCTCTCTCTCTCTGGCTTTGAAGAAGCAATCTGTCATGAAATAACTGACCGTGTTGCAGAATCCCACACAACAAAAAACTCTGGGTCACTTCTGGGAGCTGAAAACTTCCTCCAGCAACACACTGAAGCCTCCCTCCTGCAGCTGCAAGAAAACGAATCCCACCAGCCACCGCCAGAAGCTTGGAAGTGGGTTTTGCCCCAGTGAAGCCTCCGATAAGACCACGGCCCCAGCTGACACCCCGATTGCAGCCTGCTGAGACCCCGAGGCAGAGCACCCGGCTGAGCCCTGCTTAGACCTTTGCCCCACAGAATCAGCAAGAGAATAAGCATGCATCACTTTTAAGATGCTGAGTCTGTCATAATTTTCTAAGCAGCAACAGAAAACCAATACAGTGGGAGGATAAGGGTTGGGACTCTGCAGCCAGGAAAATGCTCCAAAATCAAACCCCAAAATTGATCTCTGAAAATACCACGCTGGCCACTGCGAGCTCTGGAAGCCAAGCATGTTCTGTCCAAAGCAACGGCTCCCATGGCTGCCCCGGGACTCAGGCTGCTGTGTCATCTCCATCCACCTCCGGAGAGACGTCTCCCAGCACCTGCTTCACTATGACCTGAGCTCCCCAGAGAAGCCTGGGGACAATGCATCTGGTCACAGACCCCACCATCGTGTCCTCATCCTGGCTGCCAAGGAGGCTGCAATAGAGCGTATGAGGTTCTGTCCACACTGAGGTTCATTGGGCGGGGAGTGTCCCACACGTGGGGAGATCGTCCTGCTTCTGTGTGGCCCAAAATGAGCAACACGCTTTGTCTTTGTTTGAGCCACTGTAACAAAATGCCTTAGAGGGCAGAGCTTGCAAACAACCGATATTTACTGCTCCCAGCTCTGGAGGCTGGAAGTCCAAGATCCCGGCGTGGCAGAGGCTGTGTCTGGTGGGGACTCACTTCCTGGTTCATAGACGGCACCTTCTCGCTGTGTCCTCACGTGGTGGAAGGGGCGAGGGAGCTCTCTGGGGTCCCTTTTATAAGGACACTGGTCCCATCCATGAGGCTCCACCCTCAGGACCTCATCACCCCCCAAATGTCCCACCTCCTAACACCGTCACCTTGGGGGTGAGGATTCCAATATATGAATTTTAGGGTGACATAAACATCTGTGTCACAGCAGGTTTTTGTGCTATTTCTTCTTAAGGGATCATTGAGTTTCCACTCATGAAATTCCTTCTCTGTCACCCCTGTGACTTGGCCCTGTAATCTGTTTTTCACTATTTCATTTAAAACAGGAGGTTCTTCACCTCCTGGGACAGCACAGTTTACTGGTTTAATATTCTTCACGGACCAGCGGTTGGGAAACATTTGTTAATCATCGTGCACGGAGAATACCATGACTCAGGGAGGCTTTCTTTTCTGCCTTGGAAATTCCTTTTTGTGTCTCGATACCCTCCCTGCTGAAAACACTCAGAGGCATGATGTCACACACGAAGGTTCAAAAGGTTTGAACCAGTTAACGACTTTAAAAATTCTCCTAAGCAAAGGCAACTTTTACTCAAGATACATTGTTGTTTTTAACAGACGTCTATGTTAAGTTTTCCTTTCTAATGACCAATTCAATTTTAAAAGCCATGCACTCACATCACTGTGAGTCACTCTGATCTGGAACGCATTTGGTCTCCCAATTACATAACTGATCATGTGTCTTTCATACTTCATAGCAGGCCTGTTAGCAACCAGTGAAATCCCATAAGGGTGACACACATCTGTTACACTCCTTGGAAGAAAACAGTTGCAAAGTCAGGAGAAATTTTAGATTTTATTTATTTATAGTGATGGCAAAAGCAAGCAGACATGATGAACTTATTTTATTTTATTTTGTATTTGCAATTCTTCCTTAACAAGAACACAATGTGTACAGGCAAACAGCAGCATGGCGTCCACTAGGGGCCAGCTCACTCGAAGGTAGGAATGGTAAGAAACAGAAAAGCCATTGCCTGTTGTTCTTGGAGGGTGACTCTTCATTTAACCTCCCCCACTTTTTTTTGAGATAGGCTCTTGCTCTGTCACCCAGGCTGGAGTGCAGTGGCATCATCATAGCTCACTGCAGCCTCCACCTCCTGGGCTCAAGCCATCCTCCTGCCTCAGCCTCCTGAGTAGCTGGGACTACAGGTGTGCACCATGATGCCTGGCTAATTTTTAAATTTTTTGTAGAGACCGGGTCTCGATATATTGTCCAGGCAGGTCTCAAACACCTGTCCTCAAGTGATCCTCCCACTGTGGCCTCCCCAAGTGCTAGGATTATAGGAGCAGGCCCACCACACCTACCTAATTTTTCTGTGTTGTAGAGATGGGGTCTCACTCTGTTGCCCAGGCTGGTCTCGAAGTACTGGGCTCAAGCAATCCTCCTGCCTCAGCCTCCCAAAGTGCAACGTTTTTAACTTATTCTCCCAGCCTCCCTGAATATGGACCACATTCAGACCCTCGTCCACCTGGACTCCCGTGCTGTCTTCTCAGCTGTGGTCTCCAAGATGTGTTTCCCCGAGTGGGAGCATCAGTGTCCCCTGGGTGCTTAGTGGACATGTACAATCCCAGGCCCCATGTCCCAGATCCAATCAGACTTGGCATTTGAGCAAGGTCCCCTGATGGTTTCTGAACTCGTGAAAGCTTAGATGCTGTGAGAGTCACCCAAGCAACCCACTCTGTCACCCACCGAGAAACTGATATTTACAAATAAAATTAAGGCCAGGCGTGGTGGCTCACGCCTGTAATCCTAGCACTCTGGGAGGCTGAGGCAGGAGGGTCACTCGAGCTCAGGAGCTCGAGACCAGCCTGAGCAAGAGCGAGACCCCGTCCCTACTAAAAATAGAAAAATTAGCCGGGCATGGTGGCACATGCCTGTAGTCCCAGCTACTCGGGAGGCTGAGGCAGGAGGATCGCTTGAGCCCAGGAGTTTGAGGTTGCTGTGAGCTAGGCTGACGCCACGGCACTCTAGCCTGCGTGACAGAGTGAGACTCTGTCTGAAAAACTAAACTAAAATAAAATAAAGAAAATTGCCATTTGTAGAGATATCACCCTCTCCCATGCCAGGAATAACAAGAATCTGAATAACTCTCATCAGTGGAAAAGGCACCAAGTTAGATCTGCAATAATGAGCCTTACCCAAAACGCCTTGTTTACCATACTTTTTGTGGTTATCTTCCCATAACTTGCCTCCCCTGACCAGAAGAGCCAATGTTCTTTCCTCTGTTTTAGCCTAAGATGATAGATAAATCTATGCTCTAAGAACTCCTTGAAGTTTGCCTCCTGCAGTGCATGCGTTAATAAGCACCTGTTTGTTTTTCTCTTGTTAACCTGCCTTTTGGCAGTCTCGTGTATAGCGCACCTGCTATACATGGATCACTGGAGGACAGGTGTTTGAAACCAGCCTGGACAATATAGCAAGACCCCATCTCTAAAAAAAATAAAAAAAATTAGCCAGGCACGGTGGCATGCCCCTGTCGTCCCAGCTACTGGGGAAACTCATAAACTTAATATGAGTAGAGTGAAGGAAATCAAGATATTTTCCCCCAAGATATATTTCGTTGACAGGTTTTGAAGTGTCCCTGCAAGGCTGTCTTTGGTGGGGAACTTTGCCTCTGCAGATCTGGGGAGAATCTGCATTCATACCGCCAGGACTTCCTCACCCGGATCTAGGAAACGTGCACTGAGAGTCTCACACCTTTCAAGGTCGGAAAAGAGACATTTACCATCTATTCTCGGTGACGGCTGCTACCTGGGAAGCTTCATCTGTCTCAGCCGTCCCCAGCCTTTTTGGCACCAGGGACCAGAATCATGGAAGACAATTTTTCCACGGACCGGGGAGGGGGGTGAGGATGGTTTCAGGATGACTCAAGCGCATTACATTTATTGTGCACTTTATTTCCGTTTTTATTACATTGTAACATATAATGAAACAATTATACAACCCGTCGTAGGTTGGGGACCCTGAACTATGTGACAAGACCACCCTTGCTAGCCATGCCTCCTGTTCCTTCTCCCCCATAACCGGTCTCGTCTGGCCACTAGCATCTGATTTACCACCGTAACCTGTTTCTGGGCGCACGCTGAGCCCACGTTCTTTCCGTAACCTCGAGATTGTGTCTGTGTATCAGCTTCCAAACTCCACTTCACTCTAAAGCCTCCCGTGTAAACACACTCAATACTGTCATCTGCATTTTCTCCTATTAATCAATCTGCATCAGGTTAGGGATTTTCAGTGAACCTTCACATAAGGAAGAAAATTTTGCCCCCTTCCCCAACACCCTGGGTGAATTGCTGTTTGCGTGTCTTCGCCGACATTGTCTCCCTCGTGCAGGGCAAGTGCTGAGATCGACGAGTGACCCGAAGCAGCTGCCCACGTAACATCTGAGTGAGTGCACGAGCCCATCAGGGACGCCAAGGCAGGGCCGTGCGGTTCAGAGTGGGCTGCTCACCATGCCAGGGGTCGGCCAAGGGGGACCCGCATGTGGAATCCACCCCACCACCTCACTCTGTGCCGCCCACGAGTGACAAAGGATGTTCACGTCTTGAAATGGTGGAAAAGAAAAATCCAGTGAAGAACGATAGTTCATGACATGAGAACGATATTAAATTCAAATGTCAGTGCCCCAGTATGAAGTTTTAAAGGGACACAAAAGTGCCCATTCATTTGCGTGTGGCCTGGGGTTGTCCTAGCGCCGAAACGGAGGAGGCAAACCCGTCACAACAGAAAGCAGGCTGCGTACGATGCCTGACATCTTTACTCTGTGGCTTTGTGCACAAGACGTTGGCCCAGCCCTGGCTGCAAGAGCTCAGGGGCCATCGTCGTGAACATTTTCGGAAACAGATGCTCAGAGCAGTGGAAATCCCTCCAGCTGGTTCCCTCGTCACTCCAGGAGAGCAACTTTTAAAATTGCTGAGGTTGCCCGGAAGCCTCACGGTTGCCCTCCAATCTCTCTCCGATTGCTGAGGGCCCGTCTTCCCGGCAGCTGCCTGTTTGGCTGGACCTGTGACTCTTTGCAGACCACGGCCACACGGGAACCACTGAGTCCACACGGGCAGAGAGTTGGACATGCCAGAGAGCTTGAGACCCCCACGGGTGGCCCTTAGCTGTCAGCTAATGGTGCAGCTGCCTGGGAGGGTCTCACGAACTCAGAGTGTGATTCATACCCCACGGCTCCCCACGGACAAAGGCTGAGGTTGTGACTTTGCCTGAACTTGCACAGTTGCCTGGTGCCTTCGTCCATTTGAGCTGCTATAACAAAGGATCACAGACTGAGAGGCTTTGAAACAACACGCATTCATTGCTCGCATCTCTGGAGGCTGCAAGTCCAGGATCCCCGCATGGCAGAGGCTGTGTCTGGTGGGGACTCACTTCCTGGTTCATAGATGGCACCTTCTTGCTGTGTCCTCACATGGTGGAAGGGGCGAGGGAGCTCTCTGGGGTCCCTTTTATAAGGACACTGGTCCCACCCATGAGGCTCCACCCTCAGGACCTCATCCCCTCCCCAAGGCCCCACCTCCTACTCCCACCACCTTGGGGGTGAGGATTTCAACCTGGAACTTGGGGGGGACACAAACTTCAGACCACAGCCCCTGGCTTCTCCCCTCCTCCTGGCCTCCTTCCTCACTCTCTTAATAAATCATTAAGGCCACATTTTAGGATCTGCTTCTGGGGAACTCGATTTAAGATATCTGCTTTGTTCCTTGCTCGTAGAACCATGATTTTGCGGGGTGAGCGACGGCAGCCTTTCTCAGCCCCAGAGCGACAAACCCTCCACACAGCCTCATTCTCTTCCTCTCCCACGAGGCCGTGGCTCTCCTGAACACAAAGAGGTATATAAAGTAAAGAAAAACGTGGCCAGCACGTGGTACCTTCCCCCCGCGCCCCAGCTTCAAATCCTCTGGCCCCACCAGACATCCCATCTGCATAAATCCTAAAACATAAAAAGTCCACCTCCAAATCATAAAACCAGTACGTGCTTCTCAGGGAAAACCACCGTTTTTTGTTTGTTTGTTTGTTTTTTGTCTTTTCCCCTAAACATGGTGTTGAAATATGCATTTGTCTTTATGGGGGGACCGTCCTTCTCCGACGGGCCAATGCGTGAGGTCCATCCTCCTGGGCAAACGGTGCAGGGCTTGGCTTCGTTGCTCCAGGACTGCTGGAAAACAGACACGTCAGGCAGCGAAGTGACAAGAAGAAGCAGATAAAACACACCCACGCTGTCTCGGGTCGAGGCCACGTCTGACTGCTTTCATGCTGTCACCAAAGCCAGTGACCCAGGCTGCCTGGAGCAGGGGTTTCCCCACCGGGTTTTGCTTCCGCTGTTTTTGTTTTCAGCCTACTCTGCAGACCTTCCTCCTTGCTCTTCTAAATTTGGCTCAGACAAAGAACGAGGTGCAGACGTGATCGAGGTTGACTGCTGTGCTGTGGTGTTTTTTTTTAAAACTAGGATAGAACCGAAAAGTTTTAGGACAGCTATCAAATTTACATGTTAAAAGCCATTTGCCTTTGCAGGGGATGTTTGAAGACACAGCCTGTGTATGTTTAGCCTGGGCCCATCACAGTGAGGGGGGCATTGTTCTTCCTCTTCTTTTCAATTGACAAATAAAAGTTGTGTATATTTACGGTGTACGACAACATGATGTTTTGGAATATGTATGCATAAGGAATGGCTAAGTCAATCTAATTAACTGCATGTAATTCCTCACATACTTCTTGTTTTTGTGCTTAAAACACTTAAAATCTACCCTCTTTGTGATTTTCAAGTACACACTACCTTGGTATTAAGTACAATCACCAGATGGCACTTTGCAACTCTCGAATCTATTCCTGAAGTCTCATGGAAATTTTACGTTCTTTGACCCAGGGGTCCCTGACCTATATATAGTGAGTTGTATAATGATTTCATTCTATGTTACAATGTAATAATAACAGAAATAAAGTGCAACAATGTATGTAATGTGCTTGAATCATCCCGAAACCATACCCCCAACCCCGCCGTCCATGGAAAACTTGTCTTCCATGAAAATAGTTCATCGTTCCAAAAAGGTTGGGGACCCCTGCTTCGACCAATATCTCTCTGGTCCCCCAAGCCCCGGGCCGTGGTAACCACCATTCCAGTCTCTGCTTCTGTGGGTTCAACTTTTTAAAATTCCCTATATAAGTGATATCATGAGATATTTGTCTTTCTGTGCCTGGCTTATATCTCTAAACGTAATGTCCTCTGAGGTTTACCAGCATTGTCACAAAGAACAGCGTTTTCTTCCTTTTCAAGGCTGAATGGTGTTTTATTTTGCAGATAAACCACGTTTTCTTTATCCATCCACCCACGGATGGACACTTAGGTTGTTTCCATGTCTTGGCGACTGTGAATCGTGCTGCAATGAGCATGGTGTGCAGATTTCTCTTCCCGATTTCATTTCCTGTAGAGACACACCCCGTAGTGGGATGGCTGGATCATATGGTGACTCTATTTTGAACGTTTTGAGGAACTCCCGTACTGATTTCTGTAGAGACTATATCAGTCTACGTTTCGACCAACCGGCCCATGGCTTCCCTCTTCTCTACCTCCTCGCCCACACCTGTTGGACGGTAGCCATCTCAGCAGGTGTCACGGGGCATCTCACTGTGGTTTTAACTTGCACTTTGCAATGGGGGCGATTCCACCTTGAATTACCTCTATTCCCTACTCTGCCCAGCACAGCCACCGTGGGAAGCGGCAGTTCCTACGTGCATGTGCATGTTCCTTGAACACACAAGACCTGAACGCTGTTTCGCACCTTCATGCCCATAGCTCCGATGGAAAGAAAGTCGGTCAGGTACGGGACCACAGGCACCGTGCTAGTGCATTTTACGTTGCTATCAAGGTATACCTGAGACCAGGTAATTTAGAAAGAAAAGAGGTTTATTTGGCACATGTTTCTGCAGACTGTACAAGAAGTTGCATCTGCTTTCGGCAAGAGCTGCAGGCAGCTTCTAACCAAAGCAAACACCTCCCAGAAGGCCCCACTTCCAACCCTGGGGATTAAATTCCCCCTTGAGATTTGGAGGCCAAACGCCCAAATCACATCAGCACCATGCATTCAGCAAATGCCACGGTGGCAAACCTGGCGTCTCTGTTTTGCATACAAGGGATTGTGTCTGTAACGCTTTTTTCAGGATGCATATGCAAGAGAATATTCCTGTCTTCTTTCCTTTCTCCAGCCTCTATGTCACAGGTCCCCAGTGTTTTGGCACCAGGGACCAGTTTAATAGAAGACAGTTTTTCCACAGATGGGGGGAAGTGGGTAGGGTGGGGTATGCTTTCAGGATGATTCAAGCACGTTGCATTTATTGTGCAGTCAAACTTCTCTGCATCTCCAGAGGATGCTGAAGTTGCCAGTCCAGGGACCACACACCCACATGGGGATTGCTATGGTCTGGATGTTGTCTCTCCAAGCCCCATGTTGACATTTGATCCCAATGTTGGAGCGGGTGGGGGGCGCTGGTGGGAGGTGTTTGGGTGCTGAGGGCAGATCCCTCATGAATAGTCATCATCATAATTCAATTCTCCTGTCTCCGAGTTAGAACTCACTCCCTCCAGCCACGCTCAAGCAGTCTCAGGTGTGGACCATCTGAAATCGGTTTCCATGGCACCGGCCCCTGCAAGCCTCAGCTGACCTGTTTGCAGAGCCCGTGTTAGGTGATACCTCTAGGTGCAGACCCCACCGGGGCAGGTGTCTCGGGGCCATGTATCCAGCTGCACCTGCCGAGACACTTGTCCCAGGCTGGAGTGTGAGCTTCCTCAGGGCTACAGCTTTGTTGGCCAGTTGGGGGCTAGGTCCCCACTTCCTAGATGGATCTCCCAATAAGCTGGGTGAGGGAGGTCGTCCTTGTCACCTTCACACTTTCTCTTCCCCCATCATTGGCTTTCTGGACACATCACCGCAACCTGGACTTCAACCCCAGCCTGGGCCCCCGCAGAGAGAACTCTCTGAAACAAAAACCCCCCTCTTCCTCCTCCCTGATGTCATCCCTTAGATAGCACTTGCTAACGTCACCAGCTCAGGACTCATGTCACCGGCCCTCCCCACGTGGCCCCGGCCAGCCCCACCTGTTGGCATCTGCAGCCCCGGTGGGGTTCTCCGAAGACAGATGAGCTCACAGCTCACTCTGCAGTGACTGCCTGGGTGAGGGAAGCCTCCCCAACACCATCCCTGCAAAGAGCCATTTGCCGACTTCGCCGTTGACCAAAGAGCTGCAGAATCTGTTCTGAGCTCACAACAACCCGTTTTATTTATTTATGTATTTTTATTTTGTTTGAGGAACTCCTGTTTGAGGAACTGGTCACTGGTGATTAGGTTTGTCCTGTGTGGCTATTTGCGGCCATTTCTGCTGCCGGAGACGGTTTGTGTTCCTCTTTCATGTGGTGAGCTCAGCCTCTGTCCCTTTCTCTGTCACCGAAACTCGATTGTACTAGAGTCTCCTCTCTTCTCAGGTGCCGCTCTGTGACCCAAGCCACCAGGAGAAGAGAGTGAACTGCAAACACGTACGCCAGACACCCGGAGCTGCCTCCCTCTCTGTGGTAACAGGACCCTGAGTTCCTGCAGGAGCTGCAGGCTGCAGCCCAGACCCAGATGGGAAGCCCACTGCTTCTCATCCCAGGTGAGCTCTGGAATCACCTGCAGAGCTCTGCACCCCAGCACAGCAGCTAGAATTCAGGCATGCGCAGAAGGATGGAAACCACAGCAACAAGAAGATGCTGTATTCTAACCCCAACCCTAACCATTGTGTCCCCACAAAACAGGTGACAGCCAGCTTCCCTCCGTAGACAAAGATGAGCTCGGCCACGTTCCCCAACGTCCACAGTGACTGGGAAAAATAGAGAACATTGGACCATCCTCAAAATAAAGAAAATCGTCATTTCATTTACAGCCCCCAAATGAATGACAAAACCTTCAGGAGGAGCAAAGATGCTTCAGAAAGGTGCAATGCTGATGTTCCCGGTGGAGAATCTTTCTGCAAATCGACTCAACGCTGCATTCCTGTCTCTTTCCCAGTTCTCGGAGACTGGCTTTGTAAACACAAAACAAAAAAAAAAGTGAAAACGGAACCATGAATGGAGAGGAGGTTCGCTGTGTTGGGTGCAGGTTCTTGCGCGTGTCATTGGCTGGTTCTGCCCGTATTTCTTTGCGAGTCACAGGGAAGGGAGGACATCTCTTGATCCTGACAGCGACTCTATGCAAAGCAGAACTGGAGAGGTTTGGCAGACGTCTGAAGTCTCAAAAGTGGCCCATTTGAGAGCACGGTTCCAAGCACTTCACGGCCGTATTTGCTCCTGGGAAAAGCAGCTCTTCCTAAAACAATTCAGTTTTCAATCTATGTCAATCAACTCTTCGAGTCAGGCCCGGAGCGAACCCAGTCGTGTGCAGCCGCCGGGAAGGTTCGGGACTAGCTCCGACTTTGAGACAGAGAGGCATGTTGATGACTGTCCCAGACTGGGAAGTAGAAATGGATTTCAGGATAAAACAGAGGTATGTAGAAATTGCCAAGGAAGCATACTATATACCCAGAGCCCTTCCCTTTTCGGTGAATATAGAAAGAGTTGCAAATTTTCACATGTGCCCGAGTTAATTTATGCTATTACCACCAAAGCCATACAATTCTGCCCCAATGTAAGATCCACCTACTGTCGGAAACCAATCTGATATTTTACAAACAATTCCACAGCCAAGAGAGTCCCACGATTATTCCTTCTCTGAAAGGCGGACAAGCAAGTTCTACCAGGTGAACTGAGCTTAAAATCCAACTACAGAGAGGACTTTTTAAGCCGGGAGTGATCAGTCCCGGCTGTCTGTCGGAAGCGGTTTCCTTCACCTGGGCAATGGCTGAATCATTGTTTTACTTCGTGTCCTGTAAATGCAGTGATGCATTTAGAGATTCATTAAATTAAGGTATCTCACTGGAGGCAGGTGTTGTCATGGGCCAGCGTGACCCTGAAGTGGGGATGGATATACAGGATCTTTCAAAACATCGGCAACTCCTCTACGGTGACTGAAAATCTCTCTGACTGTCGTGGGTGACAAATCCACAGGGAAGGCCGACACTGTTGCCTATATCCATTTTTTAAAAATGCTAAATTTCAGTTTGAAGTGAGCCAATGGCCAGGCACAGTGGCTCACGCCTGTAATCCCAGCACTCTGGGACGCCGAGGTGGGACGACTGCTTGAGGCCAGCAATTAGACACCAGCCTGAGCAAGAGCGAGACCCCGTCTCTACTAAAGTAGAAGAATTAGCTGGGTGTGGTGGTGACACCTGTAGTCCCAGCTGCTTGGGAGGCTGAGGCAGGAGGATCGCTTGAGCCCAGGAGTTTGAGGTTGCTGTGAGCTATGACGACACCACTGCACTCTAGCCTGGGGGACACAGAGAGACCCTGTTTAGAAAAAGAAAAGAAAAGAAAAAAAATGGGTGTAGAGATGTAAACTTTGTTCCATCCAAGTTCCTAGAACCCCCTGAATTTTATTTATAGATCTCTGGGCTTTCCCCAAATATCAAGGCAAAGAACAAGACCCCAAACACCCGGTAAAAGAAGCGGGAAGGTATCGTCACCTCTGTTCTTCTGAGACGCCCTTTCAACACGGAACTTAGAGCAGAGATGATTCACAAGAAATTACACCTTAAACTGGTTTCTGAGATGTTCCCTTTTGTTCTTGTTTTTCCTTTTCCCTCTTTTATTTATGTGTTATTTCATTTATTTATTTTTCCCATTCTTGATAGTGTCATTCGATGTATAAAAGTTTTTATTTTTTTTTCCACTAGACCCTTTTATTTATTATTATTTTTTATTTCAGCTTATTATGGGGGTACAAAAGTTCAGGTTATATATATTGCCCATGTCCCCCCATCGTCCCCCCGAGTCAGAGCTTCCAGCATGTCCATTCCCCAGACAGTGCGCCTGGCACCCATCCCCTCCCCCCACCCCCACAAGCACACTTGCAGAGTGCAAGGTGACCTTTCACCCTGTTTCCTTCAGAATTACTCTCGATTCGAATGCACACCTGTCCTGTCTGGGGACACATCCAGTGTCGGATAGAAATGTCTCTCAGAGGGTGCGTGAATTGCTGTACCCTCCACGTAAAAGCAAGATAACGATGACAAGTTCTGCCCTGAGTCAGGCCTCTGTGATTTCACGCCTGTCTCAGACGGATCAGCACCGCTCGGCAGGGACCCCGGTTCCTTCAGAGTTCAATATAGTCTTTCTGCAAAAGCTCTTTGTCACCGACGGTGACATAATTCACCCGATCTCAGAATCATTGGTCCAGCTGAACTTGGCTGCCTTCCTCATTTGAGTGCCGAGGCTATGCACAGGAATAGACAGATTCGAAATAAAATCGATTGCAGAGATGTCGGCGACGGCATGACGGTTGGTTCTGTGTCTCCAGTCCCATGGGAATCACAGTCGGCCCCGGGAGAGGGCGCGTGGCAGAAATATCCGTAGGTCGTTCTGTGCGGAAAATGATGACAAGCAACTCGTGTCCATGTGCTCTCTGCAGACTCTTGCTGGTGTCTGAAGAGCAACGTGGTCTCCACCAAGACAGCAGGCACCACACACAGAGTTTGGCACAGGAACTAGGACACACCGGAGCCTTTTGGGGAAGCATCATTCTTGAGTCAACTCCAAATTCCTCCAGCTCAACCCTCTCCAATTTATCCCTCGAGAAAGAAGAAGTCAAGTTAGAGGGTGTCTACCTTGTGTTTGTTGAGTGGATGCATGAATGAATGAATGAATTGCCCTCTGTGGCCGGCCACGTGGCTCTCCGCCAAAACCCATTCCTGCACAATGGATGTCTTTGGGAACATCTCCACTCACGCTTCCTGTCTCTTGGAAATTCCAGCAAAAATCCCCTCTGGGTTCTGAGGCCAGCAGGCACCATTGCAGTTGTCTGTGCAAATCTTCTGTCTTCTGGACTCACCCTGGCTGGTGGTCCGGCCACTTCCCACCCTCCTGCTTGAGTCGTGAGCATTGGTGATGATGCAGCCAACATGGCAGCTTCTGCAGACGTCGGAAGACTCCTGCCGTCCCATTCGGGCTCAACCTCACCGCTCAGGGCGGCCCCCAGGGAACTCTCAGAAATTGCAATTAGAGTGGAGGGATCTTGGGAGAAACAGGTGTGTCCCCTTCCTCACTTCCCCTCCGTTCATCGTTCTCCCTTGTCCTTCATCCTCCTCCCACCCCTCCTCCTCCTCCCTCTCTCTCAACTCTGACACCATCTCTTCTCTCAATTCCTCTATGTTCTCTGGCTCTGGATGTTTCTGGCATCTTCCCCCATTGCAGAGCAGGGAGGGGGAGTCAGGGAGGATGGGGTGTGGAGACAACGTCCCCTTCAGGTGACACACGCTTCCAACGAGCATCTCCGAGTTGTACTCATGTTCTTGTGTAGGTTCAGACGGAAGGGGGTCAACTTGGTGCCCAGCCACTCTCCCCTCCCGGGGACAGCACCCCCAGGACGCACCCAGCACCTGTGTCCTGTCCTCTCTCTGCACCGGGTGGCCGAGCTGGGTCTCAACACTGCTGTGGAAGCCGCACACCAAGACTCAGCCTTGGGGGGCCGGCTGGCCCAGGTAAAGACATCAGGTGGTCGTGGTGGGTTGACTTGTCCCATCAGACACCTTTTAGTTGTTAAGGGAAGAGAGTGGCCCCAGGAAGAAACTGTACCAGATCCCAGCCTGTCTGTCCTTACGGACTCAGACCAGGGAGGGGACACTTCAGGGGACTTTGAGCTGGGAGGAGCTGACAGCAGCCAGTGGCATTCACTTCAGGCTGAGCCGTCTCCTGGCTCCCGCAGGTGGGTCTGGAACTTGCTCTCGGGCAGGTCCAAAGGCGACGGGCGGAAGGGCTGTTTGTGCTTCGGGAAGGGGTGTGGGAGAGGTGGCCGGGGCTTCTGGTCAGAGCTGATTCCCTGGAGACACTTCTGGGGAAGCAGAAAACGGCAAGAACCCACAGACTGTTCCGGAGCCCTGGGGACCGCTGCGGGAGCGGGACAGAGTGAAGACAGCGGGCGTGGCCAGTCCAGCAGGTGTAGGACAAAGTCAAAGGTCAATGTCCCCTGAGCAAACAGCCCGCCCCAGGCGGGTTCGCAGTTAAAGGCACAGCTCTGTGAGGCTCCGGGAGGACTCAGTCTACCGCACGCCTGGCTTGGCAACTGAGATCCCCCGTGTAAAACACCAATAGCGTAAAATTCCTCCTTTTCACCATTTGAAAATGAACAACTCAGGGGCATTTAGTACATCCACAATGTTGTGCAACCAGCACCACTGTCTTGTTCCAGAACATTCTCCCCACCCCAAAAGGAAACCGTGTACCTTCTACGTCATCACCCCACATTCCCGTCTTCCCCAGGCTTTGGTAGCTCCTAATCCACTTTCTGTCTGTATGGATTTTCCCGTTCTGGACATTTCATAGGAATGGAATCACAGAGTGTGTGTCTCTTTATGTCTGTCTTTTTCACCGAGGATTGAGGGTCTTCCACCCTATAGCATGTCGGTGCTGGGTTCCTTTTGATGGCTAAGTAATACCCCGTTGTGGGGAGAGACCACATTGTCTTTTGCTATATATTAGTGGATGGAGATTTGGGTTGCTGACACCTTTGGGGGATTTTGGAGAGCACTGCTGTGAATATGTGGCACAAATTTCTCTCTGGAAATGTTATATCTTTAGGTATCTACCTGGCAGTAGGATGGCTGGATCACGTGGTAATTGTACATTTAGTTTTCTAAGGAAACATCAAACTATTTTCCACATTGGCTACACCATTCTATCCTCCCACCAGCAATATATGAAGCATTCAGATTTATTCACATCCCAGTCACACAGTATTACCTTCCTTCTTTTTAAAAATAATTATCACCATTCCAGCAATGGGGATTTTAAAAGTTGCTTAGAAAAGTAGGGCTTGGTTTTTTTTTTTTTTTTTTTTTTGCATTGTTTAAGTTATTTTTCAGTTCACTTGACCAGCCTTTAAAAAATAAATAAACAAATAAATAAAATAATATTGACCAATAAATATTTTTTGGTCACATTATAAGAACTCAAAATACCGAACTGTTGCCAGACAGTTGAATTTATTTTTCCATCTTGGTAATCTGAAATCCAAACTACTCAGAGGGCACTTGTAGAATCTGCCACCCGGGGTGTGCACGGTTCCTCTGAAGACAGGCTATTTTGGATGTTAACAAGAGAGACTCCACAGTTAAAGACCCCCTTCATTAGCAATTTATGTTTTATCACCTTTTTACAATCACTTCGACAAGTGGTACATCGATCACAGCTGAAATAGCAATGCAGGTGAGTCCAACAGCGAGGATACACTCTGTGAGATCGTTATTCATCTGCATTATGTTAGTGTCTTGGTCCATTTGTGCTGCTGTAAAGGAATACCTGAGGCTGGAGAATTTATAGAGAAGAGAGGTTTATTTGGCTCTCAGCTCCGCAGGCTGTACAAGAAGCATGGTGTTGGCATTTGTTTCTGGTGAGGGCTTCAGGCTACTTCCTCATCAGCCTCCCTTGGGATCTTTCCAAAAATCAGCTGGTCATAGTCCCCCAGTGCCAAGTACCTGGCGTCTAAGACACACCCGAAGCCTCTGACCTCTCCTTTCATGGAGCAGACATCTCTGTGCACCCCGTGGGCAGCACAGACAGCTTCTCCCAAACCCCAAGCAGAAAGGCAGAGAGAAATGCCCGGTGGGGCAGAGGGAATGTGTAAATGTGTCTGCAGACAGGATGTAAAAGACTGAGAATTTGAATGGCTTTTTGAAAAAATGTCCTGCGGTCGGCTGTGCCAAGCTGGTTCCCACTCCGGAGACAGCGCCTACTTGGGGTGCCCAGAACAAGCATCCCTGTGTCGGGAAGTGGCCACTGCCCACGGGGGTGGCTGGCTGGCTTGGCAGAGAGGAGAGAATGGAATGAAGAGTGAAGGCATTTGTGGGGTGTGGGCTATTCCACAAATGGGCCCAACGGAGGAAACTTGAGCCCAAACTGGGATCTGGAGTGTGGACAGAGGAGCAAAGCAGAGAGAGGAAGGGGCTCCCTGGGGGGCTCACTGGACCACAGGGAACCACACGCTCAGAGAAGGAGTAAGCCTTGGAGCCACAGTCTGACAATGGTGGTAAGGGAGGCCCAGGACAGGGCAAAGGTTTGGTCAAGGTAACCCAGAATGGGAGGCAGCCCGAGCTCCTGCTGAGGAGTCTGCACCTGCATTTGGTTTTGCCTGGACATCAGGAGACAGGGAGGAGGGCCCCACCCTGACTGCAGTGAAAGATGGCTCTGGGGGCAGAAATTTGATTTCCCCCTGCTGACCCAAAGAGAGAAATTCTGACTTTCGTTTTCATAAACCTACCTCTCTCTTTGCATCCACCCATGCATCTATCTATATTTCTATCATCCCTCCAGCCACACATATACCCATTCTTCCACCCATCCACCTATCCATTCGTTCATCCATCAGTTAATCTACCCCTCCATCCATCCACCCATCCATTTATCCTTCCATCTGTTCATCCATCTACGCATTCACTCATCCATCTACCCATGCTTCCATACACCCTTCCTCCATCCATTCATCCATCCACCCATCTACCCGTCCATCCACCCATGCACCCATCCATTCACTCATCCATCCATTCATCCACCCATCCATCCATCCATTCATCTATGCATCCACATATCCATTTATCCATCCATCTGTCCATCCATCTACCCATTCATTCATCCATCTATTCATCCATCCATTCATCTATCCACCCATCCATCCATCCACCCATCCATTGATCCATCCATCTGTCCATCCATCTACCCATCCATTCATCCATCTATCCACCTGTCCTTCCATCCACCCTTTCACCCATCTATTCATCCATCCACCCATCCATCCACCCATCCAATCACTCACCCACCGATCCATCCATCCACCCATCCACCTATCCATTAATCTAGCCATTCACCCAACCATGTATCCATCCATTTATCTATTCCTCCATCTACCCATTCCTCCCTCCTCTTTTCCACTGTCCTTCAGTCCCTACACATGGATCCCTAGACATCTCCAGACATGGATGTAGCCATGAGCCCACCTGTGCCATCACCCATGCACAGCCATGTGGCCAGATAATCATGACTCCAGGTGGCAGAGTCCCAACAGCAAGATGGGGAACTGTGGGCCACTCAGTTGGGCAGATCTGTGGAGGTGTTCCAAGGAGCTCTGCTTGGTGTCTCATTCCTTTGAGGACTCGGGGAATGCACAGTCTCTATATTACTGGTCTCTGCACAAGGGTGTTAGGAGAAACTGCATAACTGAACTTTTGGAAAGCCCTGAACTCAGAGCCCAGCACAGATTAAGACCTGGGTCCCTGTGAGTTATTAATAATTATTATCTGAAAATGGATTGAAGCTATTTCTCTGCCCTGCAAAATTACATATTGCATCTTCTAAAGATTCAAGTACTACTTTCCACTGTGCAAAATCATATCTAGAAAACAAAGCCCGGTCTGAGTTCTACTTGAAAGAACCAGATAATTTTGTAAGATGTCTCTGCCTTAACGAGAGTCCCAGACCACCTTCTGTTTGTTTGTCTGTTTGCACTTCCTCACGCCTATGTTGGGCCAGAATAATTCCAATGTGCTACTTGCTGGGATTTCAGGAAGGGAAACTGAGGATAACTCACCCTCAGGATATCAGGGCTGTGTTCAGGTTGCTAGCATAGACTGAGGAGGAAAATTCTGGCATGCGAATTCTCACCTTTGCTGTTTATTAGAAGCGCCTTGGTGAATAGGTGACCAATCTGCTCTTAAAGCCCCTTACCTGTTGCAGGTGAGTGATCATTCTTCCTATGAGGTTTGGTGTGGATTTTAAGGAAGCACTTGCAAAGCACCTGCCTTCTAGAAAGGGCTCTGCCAAGCAAAGTGGCTGTTGTTATAAATTTTTATTCCTGCCCCTGCAGGAGGCCACAGAGCAATCTGTGGTAAGACTTATTCCCAGCCGTGGATGTGCAGGTTGAGGCTGCTGACGTGTCCATTTCCTGGTGGGGAGTAGGGTCTGGCAGAGGGATCCAGTGCCGCACCAAGGTGCTGGGCTCTTGGGAAGAGAAAGCAAGGAGAAGCCAGACAAGGCGTGAACCAGCTGATTTACCACGAAAAACATCCACAGAAAGCTCCCACTCACCTGGAACTGAATTGGGAAGCTGTGCATGAGTTCACAAAACATGCTATATTTGAGATAATCATTAGCTCCTTGCACCAAGAATAACGAGCTACGTATGCCCCTACCTGCCCATACCCACATGTGATAAATACAGGATTTACACAGTTTTAATATGGATGAAACCCTCAACTGGGACATCACATACATGAGCAGCAGACCTCATTTGATAATTCAAGATTTTGCAGGATTTCCTGAACCGGGATGGGTATTTTTGACGGTTGCACTAACAGGACTTAGAGTATCACTTACACTGTGGTAAATCAGATGGACGAACGTGCCAACAGCAGCTTCCACCTTCTCTGAGTGCCCTTGTGTTAGGTAGGTAGTTAGGATCTCTGGGTCTTCTAGGGACAAGGGTGCCCTGCTTTGGTAGTGGTTGCTCCACCTGGGAAGAAGGATAAAGGCGGGCACTCCCTTTGGTGCTGCCCCACCCTTAATCTTATCCCGAGCAACTGCTACACCTGGGGAAGGAGGGGAGGCTTTATCAACCTGGGAATCCCCCAGCCCAGGCATGATAGGATTTGGAAAGTGACCTAGAGTAACCTAAGGGCAGTTATTAGGCCATTAACTTGAATCTGCACTGTGGTTTACCTCCCCGGGTGGGCTTTCAGAGAGGGAGCTCGTACAAGCAGATGGAATTGAGGACACCTGTTGATCATGTGGTAACATCCTACGCCTGCCAAGAGCCCGCCCCTGGACTGGGCCAATAAAAGGAAACAATCTAAGACTTCAGAGAGTGAGTGAGTGAGTGGGTCAGTCTCTCTCCATGAGCAGAGTCAGACCCAGTTTGTTCTACCCTAAAGAGCTGCTTGTGTGAAAGCACTCCCTGCCTGACGTTACTGTTTCATGTTGGCCCTGCTGGTGATTTTTTCAAGAAAGGAGTCAGAGGACCAGGATAACAGGCTGGACTTGATACTTTGGAGTGTCTGGTCACTCTTCAGCTAAGAGCAGCACTATGAGTCTCTGCAGTCAGGGATAACTTCCAGGATTCTGGGAGCCAAATGAGGTGACGGGGGGGGGGGGGGAGTGTTGGCTCTGCAGAGATGTACGGGGAAGGCATTCTAGGTGACAAGAAATAATGAAGCCAAACCATGTGGCCATGAGAACAAGCTCACACCCGGGGCACAGGTTCACCTATCTGTGTGAGTCCAGCTCAGGGCACCCCTGACTGTCCAGGGACCCAGCCCAGCCTGCAGATACACAGATGCACAAACCCTGGTCAGACACCCACTCTTATGTTGCTTAGAGTCCGGTGCATAAAGCAGACGTTTAACAAAATCACCCACAGGATATGAAAGTCTAAAAGTGGTGCCATGGTAAGAGCAGACATGAGTGTGGGAAGCTTCTAGATGCTTCCAAAGTGGACACCTGGGTGTCCGGCAGGGGCAGAGAGGGGGAGGTGACAGTTGAGCTGACAGCTGAAGGATGAGGATGGGTGATAGCACAAGGAAGGCTCACAGGGGAGATTCATGTAGCAAAGGCAGCATGTGCAAAGGGCCTGTGGTCGATGGAGCTGAGGCTGCCTGTTGGGGCTCAGCGAGGACGGAAAAGGGACATGTGTCAGGGGGTGGCATGGAGGGGAACAGAGTGAGGCCACAGTCAGTCCCCAGCCTTGAAAATGTCCCTGTGCATGTCCCCAGGGGCCATCCTTATTTTCCAAGCTCATAGCCCCTGGTACCCTCTGCTCACTGCCGGAGAGCTCCCTCCTGCCTCCCAGCCACACATCTCGGATCCTGGCTCTGGATCTCACGCTGCTGCTGCTCCTACTCCTGCAGCCGCTGCTAATGTCATTGTCCCCTCGAGCAACGAAGTGCAGCGTTCATTTTCCCGTTATTAAAGCTCTGCGCTCTGTGCAGCCGACCAGGAGACCCACAAGATTGCAGTAAAAGGAGAATGAAAACCACGTTCAGATTTGCCCTTGCAAGGAAACCGGGGATGTCGTCACTTAGCTCCACCTCCTCCAGGCTTGAAAACTTCTCCAGGAGTGTTAGTTGCTTTTAGACGCAATCTAGTCTCTTATTGCAGATGCAACCGTCTCCGTAAGGACACAGTGCCCTCTCCTGGTTGGAAGCTCTCAGCACCTCTCCCCAAATCCGTGACCCTCGGGTGGGGTTCCCCAAGTGTTCCCATTACTCCTGATTCGTGGGAATCACCAATGTCCTGTTGTCGGGTGTGGGGACCAGATGCCAGGTCCCCGTGTTCCTGGTTCTGGGTTCCCAGGACCGAAGACGGGTTACTGGTACCAACTCGACAGAGCAAATGAGCAGACCAAGCTCGTGCAAGCAGGCAAAGTGCCCAAGTTTACTAAAGCACAGAACATTCTGGAGAAGGAACAGGTCAACCCCTGCCAGTGAAGGAGACCCTGAGTTTAACAAGATTTTCCCTTTTATGCTGATCCCCTAATTTTATGTTAAGTAGGGGGTGGGATATTCATGGTTTTTCTTGGAAAGGGGTGGAGAATTCCCAGAACTGGGAACCCTCCCCATTTTTAACCTTGTAAGGCAATTTCCGGGGTTGCCATGGTATTTGCAAACTGTCATGGCACTGGTGGGTGTGATTTTTAGTATACCAGTGAGGGTGGATCACTTGAGGATACTGTCACCTTGCTTGTACACAGGCTCCAGCGACCCTCTTTTGTGGCCTTGGTCATATCCCCACTTTGTGGCCTTTCTACCTCTTTCCGGTTGGTCAGTCCTTGGAGACCCCCTATCGTAGACCAGACATCTGTTCAGTCCTTGGGAGCCCCTTGACATGTCATGTGTTCTCCCTTGGAAGCCACCACTGGTCAACTTGTTCCTCCTACTGTAGACGGAGCATCTCCTAGTGCCACCTGCCTCTCAGTGGACACCCCTAGACGCAGCACCTGTCCCCCTCCTCCTCGTCCCAGCCTAACACCGTGACCACCTGTTGCAGCAATTCGGTCCTTGGGGACCCAGCCCCTCCAGGAAGACAACCCTCCCTCTGCCTCCCATCAACTATTCAAACCCCACGTCCTGACCCTTGGACCCTGTGAGTGTGTCACCTCCCACCACAAAGGGAACTTGGCAGGTGGGATTAAGGATCTCCGGACGGGGAGATGATTTTGCATTATCCAGGAAACCACAGAAGAATCACGAATGTCTTATAAGAGGGCGGCAGAGGGAGATTTGACCAGAGAGAAAGACCCTGTGAGGATGGAAGCAGAGATCGGAGTGATGCGCTTTGAAGACGGGACAAGGACATCTCAACCACAGAGGGCAGGCGGCTTCTCGGAGCCTGAAAAGGTACAGAACGGGCTCTCCCCAGAGACTCGAAAGAGGGTCACCTGGGAACACCTTGATTTTAACCCAATGACATCCGTTTCAGACTTCCGACCTCCAGAAATGTAAGATGACAAACGTGTGTTGTTTTCGGCTTTGCCGATCTGTTATAGCAGCAAAAGAGAAATGAATACACCCACCTTCTCAGTGTATTCTTCCTCATCTGCCCACTCGGAATAAGGCCCCCTCTATTCTATTTTATTTTTATTTATTTATTTTTTGGTTTATATATATATATATATATATATATATATATATATATATATATTTATTTCAGCATATTGCAGGCCTACAAATGTTTGTTTAGGTTACGTATATTGCCTTTGCCGCACCCGAGTCAGAGCTTCAAGCGTGTCCATCCCCCAGATGGTGCACACCGCACCCATTAGGTGTGAATAGACCCACCCCCTCCTCCCCTCCCACCTGCCTGACACCCGATGAATGTTACTACCGTATGTGACCCTAAGTGTTGATTAGTTAATACCAGTTTGATGGTGAGTCCATGTGGTGCTTGTTTTTCCATTCTTGTGATACTTCACTTAGTAGAATGGGCTCCAGCTCCATCCAGGATAATACGAGAGGTGCTAGATCTCCATTGTTTTTTGTGGCTGAGTAGAACTCCATGGTGTACATAGACCACATTTTCTTAATCCACTCATGCATTGATAAGACTCCCTCTACTCTATCTCAAAGGGCATTTGCACAAGGTCCATGAGCAGTATGAACATAGGAGCCACGATGTATAGGCTTAACAATAAAAGAAGATGTTGTGTGTGTGCCCCATTGCTAGCCAATATATAATCCTATTGTACTGGGTCCCCATTAAGCCCAGGTGACAGTTGTCTCGGGGTACTAATTATAATCAGACTTTCATTCCCAAATTTCATCCACGCCATGCCTGGGGGTTAGGTGGAGAGGCAACACCACTTGTGGGCGGGGTGGGCAGAGACCAAATACAGCAGACTCCCAGGGCACGGGTGTGACCCAGGCTTCCACACTTTTAAAGCTCCTGGGGCGAGTCTGTCAAGCAAGCAGGGCTGAGAGTGGCCACAGGCAGTGTGTGTGAGTTTGCAGAATCACTCTCAGCCTTGCATGAGAGATTGAAGCGTCAGAGATCAGCCCCGCCACGCACTCACCCTGCGGCTTCCCGGTTACATGCTCCGCTCGTTCCTTTTGAGAGGGCACAACTCCTGGGTGGGACGGCCGGGGCATTCCGGGTTCGTGAGGACCCAGCTGTAGCCTCTGAGGAGCGGACTGAGTCTCGCCAGCTCACAGGAGTCTCCAAGCACCTGCGGGAGCAGCAGGGATGGTGAATGGCGCCTACGCAGTTGGGCTCCCAGTCCAGTTTCACGGGACGTCAGGTGAGATTCAGAGATTCGCATCAGAATTTTTTTTTTAGCTTTATGTCTCCGTGCATTTATTAGGTTTCCTTTTTTTTTTTAATTTCAATAAATTTAGGAGGCACAAGTGGTTTCTTATTACACGGATAAATTGTATAGTGGTAACGTCTGGGCTTTCAGTGTATCCACCACCTGTGTCAGGTACATTGTACCCAAAAGGTAATTTCTCATCCCTCCCCCTGCAACTCTCCGCCTTCTGCATGTCCGATGTTTATTTTAGGGTCCCTCAGCACGACCCTGTGCATGCATAGCTTCGCTCCCACTTGTAAGCAAGAACACGTGGCATTTGTTTTTCTGTTCCTGATGTACTTCACTTAGGATTACTAGCCTCCAGTTCCATTCAGGTTGCTGCAAAAGACACTATTTTGTTCTTTTTTATGGCTGCGTAGTACTCCACGATATGCATCTATGCCACATTTTCTTTATCCACTCATTGGTTGAATACCAATTCTTGTATTGTTTCTGGAATCACATCAGATGCACAGCAACGATGTGTTCCCGCAACCCCACTCCCCACGGCCCCTCTCCCCTCTTCCCGCTTCCCACCTCCCACCCTCTCCACCCCTCACACGCACTCCCCAGAGCGCACATGGTTGAGGGTCTCAGCATCCGTGCACAGAAGAGTGTGCTGTACTGGGGGCTGGTGTTGGATGGACGGGGCCTTCCTTCTGCACCTTCCTGGGCTCCAGGAGATGCTCAGCTGAATCCCCTTCCTCTCCTTCCATCACAGCCCTCCCGTGAAGGGGTCTCCTGATGCCAGCCGTGCCCTGACTTCTCCTGTCCCCCCTCTGAGCACATCCCCAGCCCCAGCCCTGCATCTGTGCCATTTGCTTGTCACGTCTGCACCTGCAGCCCTTGAAGAGCTGGGTTTGCACCATCTGTGACCCCAGACAGCGGAAGAAGCCCATGGCTGCCCCTTCCTTCCTTTGCCTGTCACTTCGCCCCACTCCCTTGCCACCCAGGCCTGGGAATTCTGCCTTAATAAACCACGTACATGTTCTTCTGGGTTAAGGGGGAAAAAAGGGGCGTCCATGTCCTGACCCCAGGAATCTGTGAATGGGAACTTACTTAGCAACCGGGTCTCTGCAGACAGAATTAAGTGAAGGATCTCGAGATGAGACCCTCCTGGATCAGGGAGGGCCCTAAACCCAATGACAGTGTCCCCCTAAGAGACAGCAGAGGAGACACAGACGCAGAGGAGAAGCCACGTGGAGACGGAGGCAGAGGCTGGAGTGACGCGGCCACAAGCCCAGGGACGCCTGGAGCCCCCAGGAGCTGGGAGAGGCAGGAAGGAGCCTTCCCTGGAGCCTGCGGAGGGAGCGCGGCCCCGAGACCCCTGCGTCTCACACTCGTGGGCTCCAACCAAGTGATTGTCACAGCATGAACTTCCACTGTTTTAATGCACCCAGTTCAAGCTGATGTGTGGAACTCTCCTGTCAGAGTCTGCTGCAGGGAACCCCATGTAAGACAACGTGTCCTGGGGTCTGTGTGGCTTTTCTGCTCATCACACCCACGAATGACCAGCGCCGTAACAGGCATCGCTAGTTTGCAGTCTCTGATCTGCAATCTCCTTTTCTTGTGCAATTCCCCAGGGCATTCTTTTAATACGGCATCTCCTACTCCCGCAAACTGGGATGTTTAACTCTCCCAAAATGGGATCTTTCACATGAGGCGTGTTTAAATAAATAAAATTGGCGGGGTATCGTTTGAACTGCGGCATACTAAGGAAGAGCTCATTCTTGAGCCAAGAAGAAAACACTGCCTGACTGCGGAAAAACTGTGTTGTCAACTTAATTAGAGGATGTGGGGAGAGAGACATGGGATCCCTCTTGGCTGCACCCGGCGGTAAACCTAGAGAAGTGACCTGAGCCTGAGTCAGGAAAAAGTGTCCCCGTCCCTGGGACAGTGATAACATTCAACAAAATGTCCAGCCTCACAATGGCTCTTGGGCTAGAACTTCATCAGCAAGGGACGTGTAGTACAATTCAACAGTCACAGTCTCGGCGGCTAGAGAGTGGCATCTCCTAAGAATATTTCCAAGTGTCTGACGGGTACACGGTGACACCTGTGACTTTCTCAGTGAACAGCTACATTTTCCTTTCATAAATCAAGATGTGTTAGTGTCTCCTGGTGACGAAGTCAGAGAATTCCTGATAAGAAAACACACACACACACACACATGCACACACACACATGCACACACACGCACACACACACACACACAGAGGAGCAATTATTAATAATTGTCACACGTGCATCTTACAAGAAGGAATATTTTTTCCTATAGGGGCTGATCCCAAAGCGCTTGCTCAATGGGGTGGGGTGGAGAATTGTCAAAAATACTCATGTCCAAGGGCACGCATTTTCACATTTGTGTTTGTGCTCCCGGAGCTACTAGACACCGCAATATGCAGCAGATCCAACCCCTCGAGGTGGACAGGAAGGGACACGCGTTAGACACACACCCTGGGCTCCAGGAAGTCAAGTTCCATGTCTGCCCAAATTTCAAATTAATGGTGACAGTCACTCCGACCTGCTGTCCTTATTGGGTTGCACGTTTGCCCAGGTTACCTGGATATTTTTATGAAATTTATGTCCTCTTTGATTTTGGTCTAAGAGTGGCTGCGTCAGGGGTTGCATGGTTGACTCTGATGCCCAGTGATAAAATTTCAGTGACTCTGAAGTTGTGTGTGCACGTATACACGTGAGTGTGTGTGTACATCTGTGTGCATGTGTGTGTGTTTGGTATGTATGTCTGTGTATGTGTGCATATGTGTATATATGTGTGTGTGGTAGGTATGAGTATATCTTTTTATGTATCGGTGTATATGTGTGTATGTGAATGTATATCTGTGTGTATGTGTCTTTCTGTTTAGTTGTGCATGTGTGTTTGTATGCATGTGTGTTTGTGTGCATGTGTGTTTGTGTGCATGTGTGTTTGTATGCATGCGTGTTTGTGTGCATGTGTGTCTATGTGTATTTGTGTCTGTATATCTGCGTATATATGTATTTATGTGCATGTGTGTTTCTGCATGTATTATTTATGTGTATGTGTTTGTGTGTGTATATATGTGTGTGTGAGTGCATATAGATGTGTACATGTGGTGTGTATATGTGTGTGCACACAAAAATTTACAACTTCCTGCAATAGAACCTTTGTGAATAATGATGGTAAAACATACTTGTGCTTTCTACTGGCACAGGGAGGGTGGGAGAGAGAACATTTTACAAAATTCTTTGTTTTAACTCAACAACAGTGGGAAGAATTATCACATGGCTGGATAGTTTTATACATACTACAGGAATTTTTATCCACCTAGAAAAAAAAACTAGGCTGTATAAGGCTCAAATTTAGCCAAGGAAATATCTGACTCATAGTTCAGACATTGACTAGAGAAGAAGCTTGATTTCATACACTCCTCTGTGCACCTATGGCTTGTAGTTTATTTTAGTTTTAACCACTTTTTATCTATCCATCAATCTGTTGTGTATCTATCCATCTATCCATCCATCCATCTACCCATCCATCCATCCATCTATCCATCCATTCATCCATCCATCTAACCCTCCATCCATCCACCCATCCATCCATCTATCCATCTAACCATCCATCCATCCATCTATCCACCCATCCATCTAACCCTCCTTCCATCCATCCATCCATCCATTCATCCATCCATCCATCTAACCCTCCATCCATCCACCCATCCATCCATCTATCCATCTAACCATCCATCCATCCATCTATCCATCCATCCATCTAACCCTCCTTCCATCCATCCATCCATCCATTCATCCATCCATCCATCTAACCCTCCATCTATCCACACATCCATCCATGTATCCATCTAACCGTCCATCCATCCATCCACCCCCATATGTACCTATCTATGTATCTATCATCCATTCATCTATCTATCTGTCCATGTCTGTTATTTATCTATCTTATTCTATGGTTCTATGTATCTATCACTTATCTATATCTATCTACCTATCTATCTGCATTTATTAATTTATTGACCACAAAAAACATGGATGAGGTTAATTCACAAACTTTCTGGGAGAAAACTTCAAGTGGTTTCCAGCAGGTGACAATCAGAAAGATGGTTTTATACCAAGAAAGAGGGTCAAAGACCCAAAGGAGGAAGGACTTTGTTTCTTTGATAAAAGACCAACAGTTCTGATGGAGAGATTTGACCTCGACTTAAAAGTCAAAATGACTCAGTAAGTGAGGGCCAGATGGAAGAAGGTTCCTAAGGGCAGAGATGGAAAGGAACAACAGAGATTGCTTAGAAGGAGATTTTTAAATGACTTAAGTGACTGTATGGTCTTTAGCTCAACATCCTCACCATCTTTTCATCCTTGAAAGGTGACAACCAAAGTCCAACTCAAGGGTGATGGAACAAGGAAGCCCTGTGAGATCTCTGTTTTCCAGTGAGCCCTGCCCGAGGGATCCTATTTAATTACCTTCTTCACGAGTAGAGATGACTAAGCCAGCCCAAAATTCTAACATGCCCTGAAGTTAATGCTGAATATGAATTTTACCGTGTATTAAACATATCATTTTAATAATTTAAAAATAAAATCCAATCATTAGCCAGTCATACCAGCCAGAAGCACGCTTAGCCACGGTTCCATCTCTGCTCAGTGTCTCTTGAAAGTATGCATTTTTTATGGCATGAAAATCTCCACGATATTTTCTCAGGCTAATGAGAAGTCAAGAGGTGCTTTATATTTTTTAATATAAAAGAGAACATCTTATACCCCTGGGAAAATATTTATGAGAAACATAACCGAATGGAGAATAAGATTCCCTTTTTATTTTCCTTCTGCATAATGGTTCTTTGTTTGTTCAGAGGACTAATTATAATAAATATTTAAAGCTGTCATCAAGGTAGAGATTTACCTTCCTAAAATGTTTCTATCAGCCAGAAAAAAGGTGGAGGATGGATTGCTACCTTCTACATATCCATGAAATAGTCTGCTAGTGTTAGAGGCGCTTTTGATCTGGCTGACTATGCTTGGATTGGGAACATTAGAGAGAAAATTTCCAACTCTGAAGATGTGTATTTTCTAATTCCACATTTCCACGTGCTTCCACAGGCATCCAGGCCCCTTGGAGAGCTGGCCTTAGCAGGTGACGTGTATTTTTTGGCCACTTGCTGTGCACCAAGGAAGGGTGGGCTTCTTCAAACATTTAAAAAGGGATACCGTAAAAAACTATACAAAATTCAGTTCAAAGCACAGCTCCAAAAAGCTGGCATGATGAAAAGAATGCAATGTTCTTAGTAGGTTGTTTTTTTTTTTTTTTAACCACAAGTTAGACTTCAACTATCTGCCTTGGAAATTTTAACTTGCCCTTATTCTAGGGAAAATATCATGGGTCCATATTTTTTAAAGATATATGTGAATATATACATACAAGCATACATATATAACATGAATGAATTGTTGACAGTGTCTTCATTTTCACATTAAAATTAATTAACATTTTCTTTACAAATCGAATACACAGATATAGTCACCAGGGAAATGCAAGTCAAAACCATGGGTACCACATAATACACACTAGGATAGTTCTAATCAAAAAGGCAGACAATGACTAGTGTTGGCAAAGATGGGAGGAAATTGGAACATTCATACATCGTTGGTGGGAAGGTACCATGGTGCATTTGCTTTGAAGAACATTGGCAGTTCCCCAAATGGCTAAACATACAGTTACCGTATAGCCCAGCCATTCCACTCCTAGGTATATCCCCCAAAGAACTGAATACAGGTACTAAAACAGGTATGTATGTACAAACATTAACAGCAACATTATTCATGGTAGTCAAATGATGGAAACAACCTCATGACCATCAACACATGCATAGATAAGCAAAATGTGGCATATCCATACAACAGAATATCATTCATTGTCCAATGTTGGCATTCTGTGACATTTTTTTTTTTTTTTTTTTGAGATAGAGTCTCGCTGTGTTGCCCGGGCTAGAGTGAGTGCCGTGGCATCAGCCCGCTCACAGCAACCTCAAACTCCTGGGCTTAAGCGATCCTCCTGCCTCAGCCTCCCCAGTAGCTGGGACTACAGGCATGTGCCACCATGCCCAGCTAATATTTTCTATATATATATATTTTAGTTGGCCAGATAATTTCTTTGTATTTTTAGTAGAGACGGGGTCTCACTCTTGCTGAGGCTGGTCTCGAACTCCTGACCTCGAGCAATCCACCTGCCTCGGCCTCCCAGAGTGCTAGGATTACAGGCATGAGCCACCGTGCCTGGCCTCTGTGACATTTTTTATGTCCAACAGAAAACCCCAAGGCCTAGCTGTGTGAGTTAGGCCAATTTATGGTGGTCAGGGGCTGCTTGTTTCTTTTTTCTTGCATTGATTAATGCAAACTTGCTGACCTAATGAATAGGGAGAAAAATAAACTATTTTTTCTTTTACACTCACACCACTCTCAAGACTTCACTTCTGACACCAGAGGTATAGGGTAAACTGTTTTTTTCTATACGCACCCTCAACACTTCTGTGACCAGAAGGGTGGATTTTTTATTTTGACACTGACCAGTTTTCCCTTACTAGCTGGTGTCCTGCAATTCAGTTCAACTCAGACACTACCTAGAGTGAGCAAAAATTCCACAGGTCAAGGGCTCAGTCCCACAAGACTGGCCACACCTCAGACCCCAACTGCAAGTAGTAGGTCTTCAGCTTCCCCACAACTTCCGTTCAACTTGGCTACAAATCAGAGGACCCCTTGACTCCCTCCTTCAGTTCAGTAATTTTCTGGAGTGGCTCACAGGACTCAGGAAAACAGTTTGTTTACTATTGCTAATTTATTATATTACAAAGGACATTTTAAAGGGCCCAACTAAACAGACAGATGAAGAGCTACATATGGTGATGTCGGGAAGGGTCTAGAGTGCAGAAGCTTCTGTCTGTCCCTGTGAAGTTGGGATGCACCAGCCTCCCAGCACGTGCATGTGTGCACCCACCCAGTGGTGCTCTGAACCGTGTATTTTAGTGATTTTTAATGGATGCTTCATCACATACTTATGATCAATTATTGACCCGATTTCCAGTCCCCCTCTCCTTCCTGGAGGATGGGGGAGTAGGATTGAAAGTTCCAATCATGACTTAGTCTTTCTGGTGACCAGTGCCCATGTGGGAGTCTGCCAAGAGCTGGCTAATCAGAACAAAATTTTCCACATCACCCAGGACATTCTAAAGGATTTAAGAGCTCAGTGTCAGATGCTCCTATCACTCAGGAAATTACCAAGTCTTAGGAGCTCTACCTCTATGGTTCATAGAGATGGAAACCGAACTTCCTGGAAGGTTGTTGCACTTCTTGGGCTATAGGGACATTGCAACACTTCCTGATTTATAGGGATAATTGTGGCACTTCCTGGTTCACAGGGAAATTGTAGACACAGGGTCAGAAACCAAGTATTAGAACACAAGACTCTCCTGGCAACCCTATTTACAAGTGTTTGGGGAAGAGTGTTGCAGGAACTGGGGGCAGAGAAAAATACATTTAATATATAGTGGCCTTTTACTAGTTTATACCTAAAATGGTGGAAATCCCTAATGTAGGTCCAGTTTATGGTACATTTTTGCAACCACCCATCTGGGTAGGCCAGGTGGGTAACATTCACCTATTTGACTGATGCAGAAACTCAAGCTAGAATGTTTGAGAATCTTTGCTGCTAGTGATGTGTTTGGTCTGAGACTAGTATTCAGGTTTAGAGATCATATGTTCATGTTATTAGTGGAAGATGGTTGGGGATAATGAGCAGAAGTAGGACAAGAATAGACAAAAGAGAACAAAGCAGTTAAAAAAATAAAACTTGCTGCTACGGTTCCAGTGTTGCCATGTTTGTAGGCTAAAAAAACTGTCAGAGAGGAACAAGAAAAGGATGCAGACTATCAGATTTGTTTAGACACATTTTCTTTATGCAAGGTTTCTAGTGGGGGGGGGAGGCTCAAAATGCTAGAATAGTTTCCAGAAACAGTAAAATTCCACAGAATCTGCCTCTGAGTCAAACAGAGTCTGTACATTCAGGAGAAACATCTCCCACATGCATCTTCAGAGAGTCAGGGGCCAACCTTTCTGAAAAGCTCCCCTGTAAAGAGAAAAGATGGAATTTCATATTGGCTTGGACCAGATTAAATGAAACATCACTGATTTAAGTTCATTTAAAATCCCGATCATACGAGACACTGTTATCCTTCCCTTTCAGCAGCTGAGCCTTTCAAATATCATTCTGTCTAAACCTATTCACACGATGAAGCTGCGGTATGCCTCGAAGTTGAGCTCTGCCGTGGATCATTCTGAAGACAAAGAACTTGAAATAAATTAGCAACCCACAGTGCCCCCTAAGGCCTGTCCTAATGGCAGTGTATGGGAGAAAAAGAAATGTGTTCTCTCGCTCATTGCTAGGTTCATGGCCGAGGTCCCTATGACAAAAGACAGATTAATAAGAGGAAAGCATACTCGTGTATTAATATTTAAGTTTCATGTGACACAGGCACCTTCATAAAAAAATAAAGACACAACGAAACGTGGAAACTGAGTGTTTTTTATGCTCGGGTTTGCTGAAGAATGGACAGTTGTGGAGAAGTGTGATTAGTCAAAGGTGGAATCATCTAATGGGAATGAATTGGAGGAAACTGGCAAGGTTGCTGTGTTCAGATTCTTCTCTATGTCCTGCGTCTTCAGAGATAAGAACATTCTTTCCCTCTGGGTACAAGGAAGGCAGCTCTCCATTGAGGGTCTTACAACCTGCTTTGTGGGAAGGTCAGAGCGTCCTTCCTAGGTTTTATGACCTGCCTCAGTGGAGAATGAGAGCAAGGTGAGAATGACCTTCCTGCTTTTGTTGTTTTCTCCGATGCAATGGTGCCACACTTTGGGGATACTGTCACCTGAACCCCATCAGCAGCTAGGAAAAGCAACTCAAGGAAGCCAGAATTTGAGGACAAGGAAGATGGGATTTAACAGATGGGGAGGTTACATGGTCAACTGCATCACTCTTGGAGGCCTTCCACCAAAGAGTGTTTTAAACTTTCTGGGAACACCCACCAGAGAAACACTAATCTGCTCTCTAAAGGAAATTCAGTTCGGTATTTAGTGTGTGGCTTCTCCTGCCTTCCCCTGTTTCCAAGTGTGGCCATATTTAACAAAGAGGAGAGCGCTCCCTTCCTTGGGGCTGTGCAGGGCAGCACACCAGGCCCCTGTGGCAGTGTGGAATCTTGGTCAGCATCAGGAGAGGATGTGTCTCAGTCTGTTTTCTGTTGCTATAACAGAATACGACACACTGAGTAATTTAAAAAAAATAGAGGTGTTTTCAAACTCATGGTTCTAGGGGCTGGGAAGTCCAAGGCTGGGTGGCTGCATCTGGTGAGGGTTTCCTGCTGCTTCATAACATGGCCCGAAAGTGGAAGGGGAGAGAGGGCATGCACGCAAGAGAGAAAAGGGGACGGACTCCTGAGATAGCTCACTCATTCTTGTCAGAAAGGCATTAATCCCTCTTATTGTAAAAGCCTCACCTCCCAACACCAACACAATGGCAATCAAACTTTATCATGAGTTTTGGAGAAGACAAGCCATAGTAGGGTGGCTGAGCATGGTCTACATTCCTCACTAGAAGACACAGCTGTCCCATGCTAAGACTGGGAACATTTCAGTGTCTTCCACAAAGAAAAACCCCGTGGGAGAAGGGTAGAGAAGGGCTTGCAATATTTGGTGTAAACCAAATTGTCCTTCACGCGTGTGACTTGGGATGTCTGAGACACTCCCGATTTCAAATACTTTGTTCATTTATCTGAGTAAGCATTATTGATAGATCATTGTATTAATTTCCTGTGGTTACCATGACAAATTGTCACAAATTGGTGGCTTAGAAGGACAGAAATGTACTCTCTTACAGTCCTGCAGACCAGAAGTGTTGGCAGGGTTGGTTTCTTCGGGAAGCTCAGAGGTAAAATCTGTTCCAGGTCTCCCTCAAACTTCTGATGCCTCCTGCTCTTCCTTGGCTTGCGGTCACATCTCTCCGTTCTCTGCCTCCATCTTCATGTGGCCTTTTCCTCTGTGTTTGTGTCTTGTCCTCTTCTTATAAGAACACCAGTGATTGGATGAAATCCTACCCTACTTCATTATGACCTCATCATAATGTAATTACATCTATAATGATCCTATTTTCATATAAGATCATATTCTGGGATTCAATAAGGACATGAATTTTGGCAGGACACAGTATAACCCAGAGCATTCATGTGCCACAATTGTGTCTCGGTACACTGACAAGGTAATCTTAAAGGTTGTTTTCTCAAAGACCAGAGGAACAAGGAAGAAAAGGAGAGAAGGGGGGGAGGAAAAGAGGGGAAAGGATGAAGGAAGGAGGGCAGGAGGGACAGAAGGAAGGGAAGAAAGATGGGAGGGAGGGAGTAGAGAGAGAAAGGAGAAAGGGAAGGAAGGAAGAAGGGAAGGAAGTAGAGAAAAAAGGAAGGGAGGGAGGGGGGAGGAAAGAAGGATATAAAGAAGGAATGGAAAGAAAGAAAAGAAAAGAAAGAAAGGGGAAGAAAAGAAAGAAAGAAAGAAGAAAGAGAGAGAGGAAGGAAGGAAGGAAGGAAGGAAGGAAGGAAGGAAGGAAGGAAGGAAGGAAGGAAAGGAGGGAGGGAGGGAGGGAGAGAGAGAAAGAAAGAGAAAGAAAGAGAGAGAAAGAAAAAGAATAGAATAAAATCTTCTTCCTTTCATTATAGGAGTCTGACCCAACCCTGTGCCGAAACCATGAAGGCCTCCCTGCACTGCCCCAGGTCCCAGGACACTCTCAGCCCTCCCACCCCTGTGACACATGAGCAGGTAGCCAAGAACAGCCAGTATCCATTCACCAGTACCAATCACCCATCCAGTCCTTGTTGGCAAATATTAGAGCAGGGTTACTGGGTCCCCAAAGGCTGCAATCCACCCTGCAATGGCTACGTCTCAGGTATCCAGTGAGCCTGTGGGAGCATCTTGGGAAACCATGGGGGAGTCTTGGGGCTTTAGGGGAGCTTGGGTGCTGGGGGCAGCACTGCCATCTTGGGTCCCAAAGTCGTTCCATGTTGAAACACCCCCTTGGGCAGCAGTGGTGTGTGCCTGTTAAATACCAGGTTTTATTTTCATTCATACCTCTAAGATTTCTACCTTATCTACTGCTTCTTGTGTAAGAGCAGGTACTTACCATAAATCCCATTCTTTGGGCAAAACAACCTTGAGGTTACTGTACAAATTACAGGCTATGACTTACATTGTGACATTCTTATCTTTTTATGGAAAATCAACTGCAACTTGTCCTGCACATCCCATATAGAGCATGTGTACACCGTGTCTGTGGTATCTAAGCCCCGGGTCGAGTGGGCAGGGGTGTGGAGATCTATCTATCTGTCTTGCTGCCACCCAAGACCATGCTTCCATCCACAAGTTCCCCATTAAATAACCCTCTACCAACAAACTGAATTTGTCCACCTCATTCTTTGGTTTCCTGGCTCCTTCCTTATGTCACTTTGCTTGCATCTCCCATTCCTGAAACACCACCCATGTGGCCGGCCAGAGGTACAGGACAATCAGCAGACAGCCCCATCCGCACACACCCCCATCACAGAAGCAGCCTCAGGTAATGTCTGTTGGGAAATGACAGAAGAGGACCCCAGCTCCTCTGCCTTGTGTGGGGGGTGATTCTGAGTCTTAGGGCCCCACCGGGATCACTGGCTTGATAATATCTTCCATTCCTTGTTTTCCTTCCCCATCGCTTCGTGAACTAAAATAAAACCTTAAGCCCCCCAGGCTGATTTAATGGACCTCCTCTTGGCCAAGGTGACCCCAGAAATGCCCTGGAGCTGAGTTACTGGCCATGAACAAGGAGGTCAGACCTGCCTCGCCATGCCCCTCCCTTCTTGGGGACATCCTCTGTGACTCACTGACAGGCTGAGGCTGTGCTAGTCACTCCTGCAGGTCCTCAGTTTACACAACAAATACATGGTCAGTAGCTGTCTCTGATTAACAGACTTCCTTATCTTAAAACATTCCAAACCTTTAGACAAAGCTTCATTTTTTAACCAATTACAAATCAGAGTCTTTAAATCCACCTATAACCTGTAAGTCCCCCGCTTTGAGATGTCCCACTTTTTCAGGCCAAACCTACGTCCACCTTCCATATATTGATTTATGACTTTACCTGTAACCCCTGTCTCCCTGAAATGTGTGAAACCAAACTGTGACTCGGCCACAGCCAGTCCACTTGCTCAAGGCTTCTTGGGCCTGGCTCCGGGCCGTGATCCCACACATTCAGCTCAGAATAAACCTCTTTTCATTATTTTACAGAGTTCGGGTTCTTTTCCATTGACACCTTCCTGGTGCTTTCTGAGACCAACCCCACCCCCCACCCCCAGATACACACACAACAAACTCTTTGCACTTGAATCCTTCACGCTTCTGGGAGAAGCACAATTAAGACACCTGTCTTCCGGAAAGGTCTGACGGGTAACCACTTTTCATAGGCGTTGGATGACTAAAAAGTCACACTGGCAGTGTGTTCTCTCCGGGGCACCGTGACTGCATGACTAAGAAGGACGTTTGCAAGTGCCGTGTGTTTCTCCACTGAATGCAGTCACTCTGCGTGTGACACGGTCACCCCCATCCCTGAGCTCAAGTTCCAGGCAGTTCTCCACACACTCTGGCTGACGGCTGGTCTGCTAGTTAACTCTGCCCTCAAATCAGCCCCTTGCAATGTGGACTTTCTGTGTTTGCAGAAAAAAAAAAATTGTAAAGGTTAGTTGTAAATTAAGTTCTGGGAAGCCCGGTACATCACACTTTAAGTCACACGGGCAGACGCAACGACAGAGTGCCTGGAGTGTGGTGAACTTGCCTACATCATCACTGTCCTTGTGGAACCCAGTGTTCACATTTTCCGTGAGTCAGCCTCCATGCCCTAAGTTGCATTTGTGGGAAAATAACAGAGGAAGAGATTAAAGCACCATTTTGCATTTTTATCTGAGAGGCTCTGAATGGGAGCTGGGATAATGTACTTAGCATACATAAATTATGGAAGAGGGTATTTCTCATCCCCTTCACACACTCAACACGACTGAGGAGCCTTAAAAAAAACAAACCCCAGCAGCATTCAAACGTTCGCACAGCCTAGCACACATAAATATTTACATGTCTCTCAACGGGAAACAAATATGTGCACGTATTATTCTTTTGAAGATATACTTAAGGCAGTTCTTTCAGCTCAGATGCTCAAAACAGTTTGCTAAACAGAGAGAGATTGTCATTTCTCTTAATTTTTGTAAGAAACAGGCAAGTACGTCTGGTGACCAATATTCACAATAAAATCAGAATATTTCAGGACTATGAAAAGTGTGGACCAAAATGTGGTTTTTCCTCAATGTCCTGCTCAGGACGCTTATTTAAACCTGGAAAGAACAGAATATTTGCATTATGTCCTTGCTTCACAACGGAGTCTGTAGGAATTTGCCACTTCAAGAGAATGGGCGTCTCTGAAAACATATAGAAGAACAACCTATATCACCCCAAAATGCCCCTCTGCCATAAGGATTCCTTTGAGCTGATTATCTGGAGAAACAGAAGATGCGGGAAGAGCTTCATGAGTAGAGTAAGAAGTTACCTTGTTGTAAGACATTTACACCTATAAAGGAAATTTGCATGTGTAAGGATGTCTCCAGCTCTGTACCAGCAAGAGAAGGAGGACTCTCAAATCACAGACACTCTTATCAACGGAGAAGGAGCTCACTAGACTATGCACCACAAACCTTGCCCTTGTCACCCTGATTTTTGTGCTCATCTCCCCTTACCTGGGCTCCTCCATACTCTTATTTCTCTGTCGCAACCGGAAATGGCATTTAAGGTTGAATTCTACCTCCCCTCTCTGAGATTTACCCATTGTTTTCCTGGTATCTCCCATGGACACACGAGGTATGCATGTTCATAGCCTCCTGCATTTGTTGTTTTCCTCTCTTGTCTTTTGTTACGCAGTGTGCAAGCCAAGAACTCAGAAAGGGTGGAGAGAAAAGGATTCTCCTGCCTCTGCAGCATGAAGAAAGACTCTAACACTTCCATCATCTACAAACATGAAAGGCAGGGCTTGTCTTTTGACAGAGAAGGTCGGAATGTCCAAGAGAGGCTGTGGTGATGGAAGGTCCTACCAGAAACTGTCAGGGGTGGTGGCCCTCTCTTGGTAGAGGAGGAAGCAAAGGAAGAAGAGAGTTACGAGAGCACAACTGCAGCTCTTCCTAAACAGAAGAAAAGCAAGCACAAAAGGCCCAAAGATGTGCCACCCAAAACCTACAAGGAGCGGAGTCAGGAACCAAGCAATGTCACCAAGCAAGGCAGGTGACCCAACAGCAGGGCACATGAAGAACCCTGTCATTTTAGGAATAGGCTAAGGAGATCCCTGAATTCCAATGGATTTTTTGGGAGGAAGCTTAAAGGGATGTGGAAACCAAGTGCAGACTCTAAATTCCAAGCCTGGTGGGAAAGAGAGTTGCAGCCAGGAGTACCAGAAGGACAAGTGGACATGACCTTGCAATTAGAGAGAAAACCGTGTGTTATCTGAGGAAAGAAACACCATTTATATTTGGCAGAGATAGACTTTCTTGTGTTGTTAGGTACTTGTTGGATGCCATCAGAGGCTTGGAGTAAATTGGATCACAGGATCATTTCCGTGCTTGGAAATGTCCTCCAGCCTCCCTGCAGTTCCTTTAAGGCCACCAAGAAATGACTTCTCTTGACCCAGCACTGACATTCTAAGCTGAGGGTGGAAGAGCTACCTTCTCACTTTCTATGTTGGCCAGGAGATGGATCCAGACAGGGCTGAACAAGCATGCAGACAGCTGAAACTGCACTTTCTAAAACAAATAAAGGGCCACGAGGTGGGAATGCAGTAGGGGCGTGAGCTCTGCAAAGGTGTAGGCATAGCTACAAAACTACCCAGCCGTTGTACCCTAGCTGGCTTTCTTGTAATTGCTTACAACTCAGGAGTCACAAAGCTGCTGGCCATAAAGATTCTTAGCTTTCTTCATTGCTCCCATAGATAACGCCACCCCTGGGACATGGAAGTCTCGTCTTTGAGATGTCTTCCAGTCTCCGCATTCCCGTGGAATGGCTGACCAGCCCAAACCAGTGGCCCATACATGGAACTGACTCACCTGGTCTTGGGACCCCCCCCCACTCAGGAACTGACTCAGCAAAGAAAAGACAGTTTCTGTACCCTATGATTTCACCCCCAACCCAACCAGACAGCACTACCGATTCCCTAACCCCCACCGAACCATCCCTAAAAGCCCTAGACTCCAAATTCTCAGGGACATGGACTTGAGAAATCTCTCCTATCTCCTCACTTGGTGCCCTGAGATATTAAATACTTTCTCCCCTGCAATCCCTGCTGTCTCGTATTTTGGCTTTTCTCTGTGCTGTGGGTGACACGACCCACTTGGGCAGTAACACAAACAAACAAAGGAGGACCACTGGGCTTACTCTCTCCAGGAACAAGTGGAAACACTACAAGAGCTTGGCCCTGAAGTGGCCAAAATTTCCATGGAACCAACTTCCAGAAGGATGAGATTCATAACCACTGCAGGGGTTTCCTTGGCTGCTGGAACAAAGTACAATGAATTGGGTGGCTTACAAAAACAGACATTTATTCTCACAGTTTTGTGTTTCTCTCAACATCCCCTCTTTTATAATGATACATGTGATTGCGTTTAGGTCCATTTGGAAAACCCAAAGATAATCCCCATTCAAGATCCTCCATTTACTGCACCTGAATGTTTATAGCAGCACAATTCACAATTGCAAAGAGGTGGAAACAACCCAAGTGCCCATCAATACATGAGTGGATTAATAAAATGTGGTATATGTACACCATGGAGTTCTACTCAGCCACAAAAAAAGCTGAATTACCTGTTGTATTATCCTGGATGGAGCTGGAGCCCATTCTACTAAGTGAAGTATCACAAGAATGGAAAAACAAGCACCACATGGACCCACCATCAAATTGGTACTAATTGATGAACACTCATGTGCACATATGGAAATAATATTTGTCAGGTGTTGGGCAGGTGAGAGTGGGAGGAGAGGATGGGTAAATTCACAGCTAATGGGTGTGGTGCACATTGTCTGGGGGGTGGGCAGGCTGGTCCGGAATTATAAAAGCAATTTATGTAACCAAAGCTTTTGCACCCCTGTAATACTCTGAAATAAAAAAGGAAGAAGAAGAAGAAAAATGCTTCACTCAATCATGTCTTTTGCCTTATAAAATCATGGTCACTCTTTTGCCACGTAAGATAATATTCACAGGTTCTAAGCATCAAGACATAGACATGTGTTAATTTAGGGAGCCACCATCAAACCCATTATGATTGCTTTTGCCAGGGAGCCAGCATCAAACCTATTATTATGCCATTCTTTTATTATTTCTTATGGGAACAATTATATCTAAATAGTAACAACAGCTAACACTTACAGAGTTGTTATTAAGCACCAGGTACTGAGCTTTTTATATGATCTTATTTTATTTTCACTTCAACCCTACAAAGTAGGTCCCTCCTCTGCATTTTGTGCCCACAAATGTGAGGGACCCTCCCAGGGTCTGAAAATGAAATTTGAGTTCTGATTCCAAAGCACATCAACTTCATTGTACTCTAATTCCTCTACCCATCTCCCAGGATTCAGGTGTGTATTTATAATGTTCTTGGAATGTGCACCTCTTGGAGTTTATCTTAATGACCATACTGAATTTATGATCATAATAGCCTTTATTAATTAACTTCCACTGTCACTGTGACTACACTCTAAATGCCACTTTGTGATCATAATTGCAAATACTTCCCCATTTATGATCTTCTGAATATCACCGATGAGTTTATTTCTCCCCCGTGAAAACACTTCTTGAAAAATACATCAGCAGTTCTGTTCAATGCATTGGAGCAGCGACACTCTGAAAAAAAAATGTCTGCTTTTTTCCCTCAGGGCAAACCCAATTTTAAGATTTTTAAGTTGTTAGTGATTTCTCCCATGTTGCTGTCATTAGCACCAAGCCTCGTTCTACCTGCTGAACGTCATGCACAGCGTGAGTGTTGCTGGGGTCGGGGGTAGGTTATTCTGGGTGAGAACTGGCTGGTGCGCTGGTCTCTCACTTCTCAGCAGTTTTGGAGGACCACTGAGAGCCAAGCGGCAGGGAGATCGGGGGGAACACATTTGGCATTTCGACACGGCCACCAGTTCACCCGCTTCAACACCAGTGGAAGAGGTGATGTTCTTTGCCAACAGTTGTCCAAGAGCACGCTGTGACAGTAACCCAGTCCCTTGCCCAACGCCGGCACGAGCTGTCAAAGAACTCAGGCTCGAGCCCATCGCCAGACAGACCAAGAGCTTGGACAAGTCACTTTGTTTTCCTGAAGCTCAGGTTTCTCATCTGCTCAGTAAGAGTGACCGTGAATGTGTCTGAGCTCCCTCCGCGTCTGAAAGACGGATGTGTCCTGAATTCCATTCCCCCTGCTCACTCCTTACCAGCCAGCTGGGGACACAGGGTGCCCCCTGGGCTGCCTTGTTGTCTATCCGAATCTCACTTTTGGGGTGAAGGAGACACACTGAGCAGAAACAAAGCCCGACGTCCACCACTGGGGACACGGTTCCCACGCAAGTGTGAAGAGGGTGATGGTTGGTTAAGTTACCAGACACATCAACCATCGAGGCACATCCTGTTGGAGGTATGACTTCATCTACATAAAATACAATCACGCTGAATAAAAGCTAAGATTGACTGTAGCCTCTCAGAAAAGATCCTTCAAAGCTAAAGCATGAGCTATTAAGCTGCCTTTACTTGGAAAGATGAGAAACTGAGCCGGTACTTAAGAAATGTCATCGGGACCCCAAACGCTGCAGCTGACCCCCTGCTATGCTTCCCACGGGTGGTGGGCGGGCCGGTTCTCACCCATGTGGGGTGCACAAAAACCGTCACAGATCTGCAATTTTTCATCAACAACTGTATTGAGACATGATTTGCATACCATAAATTCAACCTGTTTTCAGTGTACAATTCGATGCTTTTTAGGATATGTACAGACTTATGCAACATTCACAATCTAAAAAGAAACTTTGTAGCCATTGATCATTTCTTCCCATTTGTCCTTCTCCCCCGACCAAGCCCCTGATGACCCCTGTCCTACTATCTGTCTCTATGGATTTACCTATGTGGGACATTTCCTAAGAATGGAATCATATAACATGCGGTCTTTTCTGACTACAATCTTACAGTATGTTTTCAACGTTCAGCCACTTTGTAACACATGTTACGGCTTCATTCCTTCTTGTGCCTGAATAATACTTCATTGCACAGATATAGCAGATTTCTTTGAAATCCATTCATCCGTGGATGGACACTTTGGTTATCTCTACTTTGGGGCTATTGCGAATAGTGTCACTATGCACATCATGCGTGCAAATGTGCAAGCTTTCGGGTGCTCGCGTGTTTTCTCTTGCGTGTCTACCCAGAGGCAGACAGGCTAGGCCATATGGTTTGCCTGTGTCCAACCTTTTGAGGAACCACCAAACTGTTAAGTGTCTGTCCCTTTTAAATTTCAATTTCAGCCGACTTAAATCTGACTCTCACACTCCACCGCGCCGGAAGTATAATCGTGGCTATTGCTGCGGTTCCCCGCTCTCCCTAGAGTCCCACCAGAATTTGGGTCATGCTCTATTTTCAGGTGATTTGAAAAATTGGTCCGTGATGGTCAGCGCTGAGAGCTCGAGTCACACCCCAGCCCCTGCGGCTCCACCTGCACCTGCTGCCAGCATCCCTGGATATTGTCGGGATGCAGGAATCTGTGCCACGTCTGGGAACGCACGGGCCTAAAGTCCAGCCTGCCGGGGCAGGTGCGGCAGACTCAGGCAGGTGTGCATCCAAAATTCCCGTCTCTGTTCTCCGGGACTAGGAGCTGTCCGCACTGGGCTCCAGCCACCTAGTCGGGAGTGCTCAGTTCCTGGTCTGAACTGTTGGTAACCGAGAGATAATCACGTAGTAGGTTACACTGCTGAAATTCGCGGGCTTAAGTGTTAGTGCAGATCATTGCTCATTGACTAACACAGCAGGCAGCCTGGACCCGTGCTCTCTGCTGCAGTGATGTCTCAGTTTGGGGCAAAATTAATTTCTCTATCCTTCTCTCTCTCTCTCCTTTCCCCTTCTCATCTTCCTTTCCCTCCTTCCGATGCCTCCCTCCGCTCCCTATCCTCACAAGATGCAACATCACCAAAAAGTGTGCTTAATTAGAAAAGCCCCAACCCTGGAAACTCTCCCAGAACGAACCGCCTCGAAACCTCTACAGTCCCCAGGGAGCGTGTCCTCTTTGGCAGTCTTGTGAGACCCTTGGGGAGTGGCAGGTGGCCGGGGTGCACGGCATGCACGTGCAGGGGGGACACAGGTGCGCGCGCACCTCCGCCGGGTCTTCCCCGCCAGGCCGCAGGTGTTGAAGACTGAAGGGGCCGGCAGCCTGTGCCCGTCACGGCCGGTAGGTGGCGCGATGACACAAGTGTGAGCCGAATCAAGGTTGGCGCTGCCCACAAACGGGACCGTCCCCCTGCAAAGACAGCGCCAACCTGAGCCCTCCTGCCCCTGCAAACCCGGGTGCGAGGGTCCTGCAGAAGCAGCCTATGGGCTCTGCCCCACCCGTGCAGGGAAACAAGCTGCGGTCCCCCGAGCCACCCGGCAGACACCCTGGGACTCAGACATTAAAGGGTAAGGAAAGAATGAGCATCGCAGCACGTTTATCGTGCACGACACGAAATACTCTGCAATAACGAGGGATTCGATTCCCCCACGGAGCACCCGCGTCGCGCCCTTTATGCTTGCAAATTTAAGATGTGTGTCAGGCAACTAAAAATATATATAGAAAAAAAAAATTAGCCAGGCATGGCGGCGCATGCCTGTAGTCTCAGCTACTCGGGAGGCTGAGGCAGGAGGATCGCTTGAGGCCAGGAGTCTGAGGTTGCTGTGACCGAGGCTGACGCCACGGCACTCACTCTAGCCCGGGCAACAGAGCGAGACTCTGCCTCCAAAAAAAAAAAAAAGATGTGTGTCAGAGAACGAGGACATTTCAAACACCACAGTTGTGTCTGACCCACATCTTCAAGCTTTTCGGAGACAGAACATATTCCTTCCTCTGTTGACACCGAATTCTCTCTGCCGTTCTCCCCCGAGCAGTGGATGGGGGTTGGCAGGTCACATCCTACAGGTGATTGTTTTTTATTTCAGCCTATTATGGGGGTACTAAAGTTTAGGTTATGTATATTGCCATGTCCCCCCATGCCCCCGACTCAGAGCTTCAAGCGTGTCCATTCCCCAGACAGTGCGCATGGCACTCATCATGTAGGTATTCACCCATCCCCTCCCCCCACCCCCATCTGCCCGACACCCGATCAATGTTATTCCCAAATGTGCGCTTAGGTGATGATCAGAGAAACCAATTTGCTGGTGAGTACATGTGGGGCTTATTTTTCCATTCTTGGGATACTTCGCTTAGTAGAATGGGATCCAACTCTTTCCAGGTGATCTTAAATACCTGCCGCCCTCACTAGCTCTTGGGAAAAGGGAACACGGTCCATACCCACCTGCAAGGCTTTATGTAAAATGCTTCAACACACGGGAAACACCAGGAAAGTGTTAGGGACTAACTGGGATTGCCTGTTTTCACCCCAAACATCCCACCTGGCCCCTGTTTTCCCACACCGGACAGTCTCACCTCACCTTACATTGCTCTGATAGTCGCGGAGTTCAGCCACGTGGCAACTCCTACATCAACGCCTACGATCCTTACAAACAGCAGAAATGGCTTGGTGAATATCCAATTGACAAACCACAGGGTCCCCTTGGGGCACCTGCAGTGTCCCCCTGGTATCCTTGGAAGGGCATGGGGTTGGCCACAAATGTGCACACCTTTAACTTTTCTATCTTAGCATTTTTATACAAGTTGCAGAGCCGTCCTGAATAATCACTATTAAAAAAAAAAGTGAACCCTCCTGGAATTAGAGATTTCCTCCTCTCCTTTCCACAATTCAGACACAGAGCATCGATTTTCATCAGATGCCCAGTCTGGGGGAGGGCAGGACGACCATTTGTCAGCGTGCAAAGCTGATACGTAAAATACAGATTGAAGCCAGTTCTCTACATTGTTCATGTCAGATGTTGATTGACAAGCTACACATTTGCAGGCAAATTATAACAAATTCCACATTCTCCACACAGTAGCCTGGTAAATAAAGTATCATTATTACACACACCTTATAAAATCACTCATTGCGAATATAAATTCAACCAGCAGGACACCCGGGATTAGGAAGTGGGACGTCTCAGCGTCGGATTGTACCGGTCACCCCAATGTGTGGCCCGGACAACAGGGTGTCTTACATAGGTTTAGTCGAATCAGCCGAAGTGTTTTCTAGATTCCAAATGCCGCACAAAGAAATCCCTCAACCTTTTCCTTCCACATCGAAGACGTGGAGCCAGGAAGAAATGCTAACTTATTTGACATGTGAATTTAAAGAACCTGCCACATCAGAAAACAACCTACAGGCCTTCACAAAACTTTCTCAAGCCAGCAATTAACAAAGAGACTTGATTGCCAAATCTTAAAACCTTAATTAGAATTCGTGGCCAACTTTATTTTCCCCAGATGTGTTGATTTCCATGTTTCCCCCCCATGAACCAAATAAAAAAGGAGACAAAGTTTAAAATAAAAAAAAAAAAAGTTACCTTAGACAATCTGGAAATATATCATTGTTCCAATCACACCGTGAGAGTTTGTCAGCATCTGTTTAGAGGTTTTCATGATCCTGAAGCTATGGTTGACTGGCCCCTTCTCTGCTATTTTAAAAAATAAAATAGTCCTTTTCCTGTAGTTTCTCTAGTTTTTTTCACCAACCTACATTTGCTGGAATAAAGTAGAGGGGAAAAAAATGCACTAAAGTCTGAACTTGCCATTAGCTCTGCACATTTGTTAATATTACTACCTTTCAAATACTCTGAGTTGAATGAATCGGTCTTTCAGTGCAAAGCAGTTACCTAAGAACTTGAGGGATGTTTCCCCGTAAAACAGTCCCATTTTCTAATAGGCAGAATGGGTTACCTCTGCTTCCCTTTAAATAGAAGTCTTTCTAGCATTTCTCTATTCTTGGATAAAAGCGCTACAAATCTAAAATATTAGTTTAAGTTTAATAGCATCTATAAGAGAAATCTTAGCTATTTTACACAGCGCTGCTCCATGTCATCTCGGAAACAATTTGCCCAGATAGCAAAAAGACATCTCCCAGAGACAACAGACGTGGCAGAGTAAAGAGAATCAGGAGCCGTGAAGATAAAACGCTATTTGAACCTCCAGGTGACATTCGGCTACTATGGAAACATCACCTTTCGTTCACTGCCTTCTATTGGCTTTGAGCATTAGCTTTATTTTTCTCCTGAACAAACAAAGTAGCAAGCCTGTCTTCGCCCAACTCAACCTGTAGCATCAACCTCGCTAAAAACAAATTTGGAAAGCGTATCAAGCAGAAAAATAACCACAATTTCACCACGACCATCCCACCTTTACCACTGCCACACAGGAGCACACCTAGACCCATCCCACCTGACCCCAGATTCAGGTAGCAGACTTAATTCAGTTTACAAATCGAGTTTCAGGAAAGCGCGCCGTGGACGTTAGTCACTGGAGCACCTACCCGAGTCCAGGAGACTTTGAATGTTGGATCCAAGAGGCAGGTCCAGGCGCCAAGCTCTGCAATCTTCCCAAGGAGCCCAAACATCGCGAAGGATTTGGGCAAGTTTCCTCTGATAAAAAAAAAAAATCTAGGTTTTAGCCTTCCAAGTGAAACAGGGAGGGGCAATGGTGATTTAATTACTTCAGGCAATCGAGTCAAGCCAGAGAAAGACGCCGTCCAAAAACTGTCAGCAAAGCTGTTCCATCTTCTCTACGGAAGGCTGGACCTATCCCAATGTTCTCCAAGAACACCCTGAGAATGTGCAGCACATTCCAGAAAACGCACACAATTCTTCAACAGACTGACCCAGAGATGGATGTTGACCTAGTGTCTGCACCAAATTCCCCAAGGGGCTGACCACGACCAACTCTTCTCCACACAGATACTGCACCGGACATTCAGAAATGATGGAATCTTTTCCTCACTTCTCCTAAGCATCCCGGAGTGGTCTGGTCATTGGGGGACCTTGCCCGGCCTCTGCTGGCTGCCCCAGGGGCCGTGGGGTCCCCTTGTCCAAGAGTCTGTGCATGATGCCGAAAGCTAAAATGAAAACCAACCCTCTGGGCTTACCCAGTTTCTACTCTCACTTAGGAATATCCTTTGATCGTTTTGCTTGATCAAAAAAAAAAAAATGTGTTTTTACCCTTCCATGCAAACTCCACTGAAAGGGCTTTTGTGTCTGTAGCCTCAGCTGCACAACATGATGTTTTTCAAATGCCACGACACATATTTATGTCACAAATGAGCTCACGTGTTCATGCACACATGCACTCACCCACAAACGATACGAATGCTTCCTAAGTTCACACTTAGGCTTAGCGTGTGCATTGCCTTCCGGTATTTTAAAATCTGCTGATTTTTTTTTTTTAATACTCATTGCATCCACTCAATCAACTTTACAATCCTCTAATAGGTTCTAAACTTGTAGTTTCAAAACGGCACCAAGTTCAAATGACCCTGCATGATCTGAGCTGTGTGTTCCATTTCCATTGCATAGTTTGCAATAATAAAATGCTTTGGTCAAAGCCACACGGCTTAAAAAGCAGAAGCCCTAATCACTAATAGTGGATCAATAGATGATGGCCATCCCACTATGCAGCCGTCCAGTTTTGGAACCAAACAACGTCCAGACATCCATAGAAAAAATATTTTGTAGCTCATGAGTTTGGATTTAGGAAGCAACCATCTATCTGATTCTAAAATAATTCTCTCAAGGGAGACTGTGTCCACCAAAACTTTCCCTTCCCATGCAGTATTGAGTTCACGAAGTAACTCAGGGATGAGGAAAATAAACTATGTGTACCTGACCGGAGGTTTAAACAGCAGCAGCAACAATTCTACAAACTCGGAATGAGAAGTGATTGTTGAGTAAAAGACTCAACAGAGAGAGTTTTAGATGTGCCCGGGGGTGTTGGGAAAGCAGGGGCCGAGTACCAAGGGGGTTGGGACAGGGTTAGGTGACCCAGAAAAAGAAGGTACCAAAAACAAGACTGGATTTGTGGCCAGAGCAAGGTTCAGGTTGTGAGCTTTAAGGGGAGGGAAGGTTAATATTCACTAGGTTCCTTTCTATCCATTACTTTATCTTTCACCCTAAGGCTACTCCAGGAATTAGATTAAATATGTGCAGGCCGGGTACGGTGGCTCACACCTATAATCCTAGCACTCTGGGAGGCCAGGAAGGGAGGATCACTTGAGGCCAGGAGTTGGAGACCAGCTTGAGCAAGAGTGAGACCCTGTCTTTATTAAAAATAGAAAAATCAGCCGGGTGTGGTGGTACACACCTGTAGTCCCAGCTACTCGGGTGGCTGAGACAGGAGGATGGCTTGAGCCCAGGAGTTTGAGGTTGCAGTGAGCTATGATGATGCCATGACACTCTACCGAGAGCAACAGAGTGAGAGTCTCTTTCAGAAAAAAAAAAGATTAAATACATGCATAATATGTGACCAACCAGAACCCAAAATCTTATGACAGCCATCTGAAAAATAACCCAGAAATCAAGTTCATCTTCTTATATTTCACATTTTTCCCCTTTTATTTTAGTTGACTACACATATTGAACTATGCATGTGTTGGGGATACAGAATGAAATTTTGAGACATGTGTACAATGTGTAATAAGCAAATCAGGGTCACTATCATATCCAACACCTCCAGCATTTATCATTTCTTTGTGCTGGAAGCATTCAAAATCCTCTGTTAGACTGTGCAAAAATATACAATAAATCATTATTAACTAAATTCACCCTTCAGTGCTATAGAGCACAGGGACCCATTTCTCCCACGTAGCTACAATTCTGTACTGCTTGACCAACCTGTCCCCAGCCTCCTCTCCCCTAATATCCAGGATATACAAGAATAATCACAATTCCACTCGCTTCCTCTAGAGGCTCAACTTTTAGCTTTCACTTATGAGTAAGGACGTGAGACATTTATTTTTCTGTGCCTCACTTATTCCTCTTAACAGAATGTCCTCTAGGTTCATCCATGTTGCTGTAAATGATGAGATGTCAATCTTTTTTATAGCTGCATAATATTCCATTGTGTGTATAGACCACATTTTCTTGACCCATTCACCTGTTAATGGACACTTGGCTTGATGCTATATCTTGGCTGTGGTGAATATAGTTACAATAAACATGGGAGTGAAGATGTCTCTTCTATATCCTGATTTCCTTTCCTTTGGATACATGCCCGGCAGTGGGGTTGCTGGATCATATGTTAGTTCTATTTTTAGTTCTTTGAGAAGCTGCCATACTGTTTCCTATAATGGCTGCACTAATTTACATTCCCACCAACAGTACATAAAATTTCCTTTTCTCCAAATTCCCACCCGGATTTGTGATTTTTTTGCCTCTTTGAATATAGCCATTCTAACAGGGGTGAGATGATATTCAATATCTCATTGTGGTTTTGATTTGCATTTGCCCTGATGATTAGTGAGTTGGAGCATTTTTTTCATATACTTAATTGTCCATTTGTATGTCTTTTTTTTAAAAATATCTATTGAGACTCTGACCATTTTTAATTGGATTACTTGATTTTGTGGAGATTTTTTATTTATTTTTTTTTTTTTTTACTGCTGAGTTGAGTTTCTTGTATATTCTGGATATCTGTCCCTTGCTGAATGAATAGTTTGCAGATATTTTCTCTCATTCTACAGGTTGTCCAGTCTCTCTGTTGTTTTCTTGCTGTGCAGAAGATTTTTCGTTTGATATATTCCCATTGGTCTATTTTTTGGTTTTGTTGCCTGTCTTTGAAGTTGTATCCATAAAATTCTTGCCTTGACCAATGTCCTGGAGTGTTTCCCCTATAGTTTTATTTTTTTTTAGTAGTTTTATAGTTGTTTGGGGTCTTACATTTAAGCTTTCAATCCGTATGGGGTTGAGTCTTCGTGTATGGTGAGAGATGGGCTCTAGTTTTATTCCTTTGTGTCTGGTATCCAGTTTTCTTAGCACCACTTACCAACGAGGGTGTCTTTTCCCCAGAGTAAGTTCTCAGTGCCTTTGATGAAAATCAGTTGGCTGTAAATGTCTGGATTTATTTCCGAGGCCTCTATTCTGTTCCATATCTTCTTACATCAAAAAAAATCAAACTCTATTTGGTGAGAATGGAACCGGGGTATATTCCCTCTGACACCTGCCTTTACCTTCCCACCTGAACGTTCTTTCTCTCTCTTGCCTGGATTGTGGGTGTCTGATAGATTTTTTTTTTTTTTTAGACAAAGTTAAGTTTAATAAAAAATAACGGAAACTTTGGCATTCCTCCTCAGTGTACCCCTGAGGAATAGAAACCTTTCATGCATGGAGAGGTAGAAGTGTATAAATTCAATTATCCTTCTTCCTTCAGCCGACGAACAGCTAGAGGCTGGAAATGCAGCTTCATTCCAGAGTTAGAAGCTGCAGCCCTGGAAAAAAATACGGTGTCACTGCCAATCAGACACTTCTCTCTCCATGGTTGACACCAACAGTTCACGGCAAGCATGCACCTTCTCTCTCTCTCACACACACACACGCACACACACGCATGCATGCATGCACACACATACTTGACTCTCTCCCTCAAATGGCAAGGAGAAGCCCCCCGAGTACCTGGCCCCTGGGCTGGGTCAGGTCACCTGCAAGGACTCTCTTTGGTCTGCACTCTCGCGCACCACAGCTTTCACTGACTGCAGACTCCAGAAAAGCCAGCCACCCTGGTGCGTGACCCAGACATAGGGCTTCCTCCGGGCCTCTCTCCTGCCTGGGTCACCCTACGGGAAGAGCAGGTCTAGGATGGGAGCACTGGGCAGGAGGATGGCGAGCAGGGATTTGGGCAGGAGGATGGGGAGCAGGGATTCGAGCACCGCATTGGCACCCGATGCACCCCGCCTGGCTAGAGCGGCCCAATCCCCTGACGACACAACGCACATCCTCCCCGCTTCCGCACTCAGCAGCGGATCCACCCTGGACCATCTGAGGCGATGCTGTTCCCACCTGGGGCAGCTCATAGCTTCTCCTTTGTCCCTGACTCTGAAGGTCAGGAACACCTTGCCCCTAAAGATCTGCGCTCTCAGACAACGTCTCTCCAACCTTGGGGCTCTTCTCCTCCCAGAACACTGGGGAGTCAGGACTGGGGGTGCTGCATGCTCCATGCAGTTACACACCTTTCCCCGGCACCCCTCACTGTGCACACCAGAGGACGTTTGTCTGGCGCGTGGACCAGGCCCAGCCGCCGGTGTCGGGGGCCACGGGAGTCGGCGCGTGCTGGGCCTGTATTCTGCATGTGGTGGGAGCCGGGTTGTCCCGGTTCTCTGATATCACAGATTTCCCGCCCGAGCCCCACGCGTCACCCCACACCCCAACTCGCTCCATCCCTTAAAGGGAGTCGTCAAAACGCCAGCTACATGGAGACCACCCGCTTTCCTTAGAACTCTGCACGTGGATTTTGGGCTCCTTTGACCTTCGGTGTTCTGTGTCAGCGTCCCCACCGGGCGTCAGCCCTAAACACAGCTCGGACTGCAGGAGAGGGAGCAGCAACACCCATACCCCGGGCCCCAGGGCTGGGCCGCCAAGGGTGGGGGACACACGCAGGGGAGACTTTCCGCTACGCAGGGCAGAAACCTGCGTCCTCACCCGAGCACGTCTGCACCCCCTCTTCTTCCTCACGGCGCTGGGAGTGTCCCCTCCCCCTTATGTAAGCCCTGACCCTAAGCAGGGCTTTGAGTCCTTCTCCTGCCTGGGCCCAGCCCCCCTCCCAGCCCCTTCCTGCCTCGCAGCAGCAACGAGTTCGCCGCAACCTGAACCCCCTCCGCTGTTCCATTCCGCGCCCAGAAGGAGAGAGAACAGGGGCGGCTTCTCCAACCAGGACCCCCCCATTCTCCTGTAATAGCATCGAAGCTCACCAAGAGCAGAAGAGGGGCGCTGGGAGGAGGAAGGAAAGGGGGCCCCCGAAGAGGGGGTGGGGGTGGCACGGCACGCTAGACAGGGACGGGGAGACGCCAACAGCTGCGGTGGAGACACGCGGGCTGGAAGGACAGGGCTGGGAGGGGGCACGGGGGGCTCCAGGGGACTCCCCTCCCCCGCCTCCCTGCCTGCCGGGGCGGGAGACCCCCCGCCGCGCGCCGCAGCCCCTCCCCCCGCGCTCGCCCCCGCGCCGCCTTCCCGCGCGCCCGCCGCACGGCCGCCTCCGCGCCCCCCGCCGCCCGTGGACGGCTGCGCGCTGCGCCCCGCAGGGCCGGCGCTTCCACCTGTCACCGCGCGGCCGCTGTCTCGCCGCCGCCCAAGTTTGCGGGGACTTGCCGGGCTCCTCCTCGTCCTCGCCCATGGCCGCAGCCTCTGCGCTCCCGCCCCCCGCGCCCCCCGCGCCGCCCGCCCCGCCGCGCGGCCGCCGGGCCCGGTGAGTGCGAAGAGCGGGGCTCCGGGGAGCGGCCGCCGGGCGGTCGGAGCCCCGCGCGCAGCCGCCCCGCACCCGAGCGCGCCGGCCGCCGCCGCCGCCGCCGCCGAGCCGCCACCGCCGCCGAGCCGCGGGCGCCCGTCCCTGGCACGGAGCACTGCGGATGCGGCGCGGGGCCGGCGCGGGGCTCCGGGCGCGCTCGGGGGTCGTGAGCGCCGCGCCCCGCGCCCCCGCGCGCCCCCCACCCGCCTGCGCGCCTCGCCGGGGCCATGCAGTCGCTCATCTCGCCGGTGACCAAGGCGATCCTGGTGGCTCTCTTCATCTTCGCCATCCTCCTCATCCTCTACGTGATCCTCTGGTACATCTGCCGGGATGTGGACTGCGACCACGGCATCTGAGCACGGCGGCCCCCGGGAGCCGCGACGCTGAGGGGCGCCCCCAGCCCGAGGGGCGCCGCTCCGGGCATGGGGATTGAGCCGCTCCGCGGTGCCCCCCAGCGAGGCGCCCGTGCCCCCCACCCCGGGCCCCGCCGCGCGCCCGCCACCGCCACCGCCACCTGGCCTTGACCTTCAGGGATGGACTGGGGAGATCGGGTGAGTGCACTCCGGGGGCCGCTCTGCGGGGCGAGGGGCGGGGAGCCACAACTTTGGGGAGGGCGCGGGGACAGGTATGGGACTGTTCCCGGTGTCAGCACTGCGCCCGGGATCTCCCCTGGGGGTGAAGGAGGTGGCGACAGGCGGCAGGTGAGCGCGCAGCGGGGTGGGCGCAGGCCCGCCGGGCCCCTCCAGGTCTGTCCCACCCCCTGGGCGCCCTGGGTCGGAGGACGCGACGCGCTCCCGCCTTCAGCCGTCCCCCGCACAGCGGCCAGTGCCGGAATGGGACGCGGGCTCCCAGGCTCTGCCAGGTCCCCAGATCTCCGCTTGGGGACGCGGGGACCCCACGCCGAGGTCCCCCGGGGAACCACTATGGCTGGACTCACTGGCCAGGGCGCAGCAGTAGTGCCAGGGGCCGAGCGCCATGCGCCGCAAACGGACGCCTCCAGCGAGCAACTGCAAACAAAATTCAAAGCGGGTGGGAAGGCTGCTGCCCTTCTTGTGCTTCCAGACGCCCCCAAGGGAGCCGAAGTCCCGGGGAGGAGGGGTGCAGTTTCCTCCAAGGCTTCCTCGCCCCTGGCCCAGAGGCGAGAGACACAGACGTGACAAGAATGGGGTTTTTGCCTTCTCCCACCGAGTGCGCCAGGCAAGTTTGGGAAGGTGAAACAATTGTGACTTAAATAAATACCTCGTTAGCAAGAAAAAATGCCTCCTCCCTTTGAATATTTCTCTGGAAAATGAACCTGTGAGAAAAATAAAAAACAACAAACACCCAGTTTAAATAGGCTGACAATTTATGCTTGTGCCGGTTGCTGGGATGTCTGCCTTTGATAACCGGGACAGACAAGGGCTGTTCGGGGCTGTTGTGGGGGAGGCAAGCTCTGGTCTTGTTCTGTGTTCATTTAGTGCTCGGAATAACAGTGTCCGGTCATTTGACGGTTAAAAAAAGACTCGAAATCCGGAGGCTCCTGGGTCCCAGGAGAGCCGTTGTGTGATTTGGGATGTCCAGAGAGCCAGTGTGTGATTTGGGATGCGATTTGGGATGCTCGGGGTTTGCGCGTGTTTATGTTCCTTTTATTTATTTATTTTTTTCTGTAGTTAAAAATCAGGGTTGAGACAGTGAGTGATTCTGCAGCGGCTACTGTATATCCCCAGATGCCAGTGTGCGAGGGGGGGAGGGGGAGGACAGCCCGTCTTAAGGACATCCAATGTGATTTGTGAAAATAAGGAACCGTTTGTGAAGCCCCCCCACCTCCGCCTCCCAACCCCTGTTCTCGGTAGAAAAACGTTTCTAAGGGAATTCTGTAGCTAAGGGGGATGTGACGTCTCTCCTAAGACGTCAGGGTCATTGCTAGGATGCCTAGCTCCAACCAGCCAGTCTCGCCAGTCCACCCTCCACCCCCACCCCATCGGGGGTCCAGAACCTAAAGCCTGCGGTTCGCACAGCTCGGTCCTAAAAGGGTCCCTGACAGTGGCGTGGACAAATATTCCTGCCCTATTCCTGAAGCTCTGCAGGTACTCCCAGCGTCAAGTAGGATTCACGGAACACAAACAGGAGACAGGCTTCCTCATCCAAATCCCCAAGGTGGTACCTGAAAAACTACTGCCCTGCACGGAAGGAAGATGCCCCCGGGGCTTGTACACAACCGCATCCTACACACGGTTCCAAATTTATGCCAAACACATACCCATTTGTACTCAGATGCAAAGCGGGACACCTACAGGGGAAGCCTGTTTCTCAGGTGAGCGCTTGGGTAGGCGTGTGGAGGTGGGGGCCGGTCACAGGCCGGCGTGTCTGGGAGGGACATGAAAACACAGCTACAGTCAACACTAATCGTGAGTGACTGATCATGCTCACCCTAAACCCGGCAGCTGAGGCCCTGTCCAGACCTGCTGATGTCTCGGAGCTTTTATAATAGTGCCGGCTCCCTTTGATTATTATTCTCACTTGGCATTTCCATTCCGATATAGCAGTGTTTATTCTCTTTCCCAGAGAAATGCCCTCCCCTAAATTAGAGACTAGCCATCCCTGGATTGGCCCTACGAACAATTAAAT